>NC_059471.1:132217124-132523988 GCF_018139145.2 Gymnogyps californianus
GACCCCATTTCCAGATCAAGATCTTCTGCACCTTTCCTTTTAAAGCTGGGCACTGAAAAGTTAAACAAAGCTTGTTACATCAGAGTGTATGTACTCTAACACACAAGCACTGAGGAGTAGAAACATACAGAGTCACAGTTCTCTTCCTTAGTTATACCTTTACTACACAGACGGAATTTGCTGTTTGGACTTGGAAGTTTTCATCCTCTTACCTCCAGCATTTCTTTGAGCTTTCTCCAGTTTGTCTTTTTTCCTAGGACTGACAAACCCCAAACTGAATTCAGTATCTCAATTTAGTTGTCTCCTCAGGGCCACACCAATTCAGAAATTCTACATGAAATACAGAAATTGCTAGGTTTGACAAGCCCAGTTGTCTATCCAATCACAACTCCATTGAAAGTTTGTACAGAAAATATTTTGCTGTAGAACTATCGGCCCAGCACAGGGATATGTTCTGAAGCAGCTTTTTTGTTCATCATCTTAAAAGTCCTTATCACCTAATGAAAGCACCTAGCACCATTTACAATACCTCATTTCAAGAAGTATTCCATTCCTGGAAAAGTGTGACATTTCTCCCAACCATCTATTAAGAAAGGGCTTGGCATTACACAGCTTGCAGTGCAAAAAACCTGTTTGGTTCAGCGTCAGATTAAAACATTTTTTTAAGCATTGAATTTGCTTGCACTCATTCTCCTGCTTCTACATACATACAGGATCCAAGAAAATTGAGCCTTGGCATCCTGGACCCTGAACTACCCAACTGCTCTGCACATGGGCAAACCTCATGAGACTCAATGGCTGTAAACCCCGTCCTTCCTGCTGTGTGGAGAAAGCAGCCAATCGACAAGGCACAATCCAACCACAAAAAGTCAGGCCTTGATGTTTTACGACAAAAGTGTGAGAGGAGACAGAGTCTTCAGAGGATTAAGCATTTCCAGGAAAACATGATGATCCAAAGGGATTAGACTGATCATCTCTTGTAGCAATAGGAGAATGGTACTAGCAGAAACTCACAGTGCAACGAGGACACAGCCACTCTCCGTTGGGAATCTCTGGCAATGGGGGATTCAGACAGTGGATGTGATAGGATGAAGGACAGGCATCACAGCACAGCAGCTCTCCTCCATCCTTGCAGACTCTACAGAACTCCATATGGTGGTCATCCTCTTCCTCAGCATCCCCTACAACATCCTCCAGGATTTCCTCACCTTCAGAGTTATCCTCCTTTGCTTCCCACTGAATGCCCTCTTTTTCCTACAGGAGAGGGAAATCAGAAAAACAAAGTCACACATTTGTGGTTATTTTATTAAGAGCAGCCCCAGGTCACTTGACATCCCCCTCCATGATCTCTTGCACAGTGTGGTGGAATCCAGTACTCACACAGTGTGGGCAGCTCCATTTGCCCTCTGGGGCTTTCTCCATGTCTGGGTCCAGGCAAACCATGTGGTAGGCACGAGGGCAGGTATCACACAGTATAATTTCTCCTCCCTGCTGGCACACCTCACAGTAGTCCTGGTGATCAGTCTCATAGCCATCCACAGCCACTGTGGAGTCCTCCTCACCTGCAGAGGGTGGTGAGGAGTTACAGCAGTACAAGCCACAGGTACAGGCTTCCTACAGCAAGGGAGGGTACTCTCCCAACAGCCTACGTAGTAATACAGAGATCCAGAAACCAAAACTCTTGCTCTATCTATGTAAGTAAACAGGGCAGAGAGCAAGAACTGGAACAAGCCCCTTTGTGCCTCCTTCCATCCATGAAATTAAAGGTATAGTTGGGGTCAGGAAAACTCAGCACTGTTCCCCTACCAAGGTGAGAAAGAACTCCTGAAAACCTGTTCCTTATTAAAAATAGTATCGTGTTCTTCCTTCACGAACAATTCTCCTCCCTCAAGTACGCTGCTAAATACCCAAATTCTGCACAGACGTTCCTCTAATCTTTCTACACACTTAGTTGTGCTTCTGTCTCCAACTGACAGCAAGCATTGATACCTTTCTTTTTCTTTTTCCCAGCTTTGAGTTTTTTGCGACTACGGCTACTACGGCTTGTAGATCCATCTGAAACAGAGTAGCTGTTGATGCTGGCATCATCAAAGTCTGACTCCACATCCAGATCATCATCTTCACTCTGAGGTAGGTAAGAAAAAAAGCTATGCTACTCAGGCACGCATGCTGGGGGCAGCAATCAGACACATATCCCAGCATTTCTAGCACATCATCACCTCCTCCTCAGAAGGTCAAAGAAGGTGCGTCACTTACTGATGATCTTTTACGCTTGGAACCAAATCCTCCCAGTTTGATTTTCAAAGGTGCCACTTTCTTTGTTTTAGGTTTCTTGATATCAGGAATACGAGGACTGGCCTTTGGCTTCCGCCGGGCATTGGGTCCTGGGAACAGAGGAGCCTGCGAGTCAGAAGGACTACTGCCTTGACACCACTCACCCTCTACCATCCTGCCAGATTCTTCATCTCACCTTTGCCCTCCTTTGTCTTGGCTTTCCTGAGTGGCACATCTACAGGGGGCTGCGGCAGGACAGCATCCACATTTGTCACCATACTCTCCACTACTGCAACAGCTGCAGCTGCAGCAGCTGCCACAGATGCACCTGAACTTCCCTTGAAGGGGTTGTTTGTGCTAAACTCCCTCCATTTGGCTCCCAGTACCATCATCATCTTCGACACTGCTATTTTAGGGTTCTTGGCTGCAATAAGTGGCCTGCGTACAATTAAGGAAGGAAGGGTTACAGAACCACCCTGAAATCTAGACCATTATTCCTCCCCGCCATCACCCACATCAGCACTTCTATCTCAAACTACATTCCTTTCTGATCTCTGATCTCAACAGCCAATGAATCTCTCCACTCCCATCCTTCACTCTGTGGCGGATGCAAATGCTCAGGGGCTTGGAAAGTGAAATGCAATTTAGCATACTAGGGAAGAAAGTGGATTGGGAGCGAGGGCTTGCATCATCTCGATCACTGAAAACAAAAAAGATGTGGATGAATTATTTTACTGTTTCTTCAGTTTTTGCTCTAGGTAGGACGCTAGTGTGCCTAATGTGCCTTGAGATTCCAAAAAACAAGGAACCTAGTCCTCGTCCCATCTCTTTTTGCTCCCAAGTCCTTCCAAGTGCAGGCTTGCAGTTCACCTGACAAACTGGCTGAAAGCTTTGTAGTTGGTGAGAGTGCGGTAATCCTCCTCGGTGAAGATATGATCAATATCCTCCATGCCCCAGTCCTCCAGGAGCTGAGCAGATGACTTCGGCTCCTGTGCAAAGAGAATTGCAGCAATTCTGAGAAAAAGCTCTAGTTCTGCTCCAGGAAAGAGCAGAACTTCCACACATCTACAGATGACCCAATGGGTCAGGACCGGGGGATTTCCGCCCCCCCCATCCACTTATCACTGTCATAGGACACAGCCTCAATAGAACATCAGTGGAGGTGAGAAAAGTCTTTGGATTCAATATATGTTCTAAGTGTGTTTAAGGCAGAAGAGGGGAAGGAATGCAAGGTGGGAAAATGGTCAAGTCAAGCAGGTCTAGTAGAGGAAGAGGAGACTGAACAGCCCCAACTCCATGTGCCATCACAAATGAGAGCACAATGATCCCCAAAATTGGATACATGGGAATGAGGAGCAAGCAGTCAGTCAGCAGGGTAGCTTCTCACCTTTGAGTCATCATCTTCTTCCTCTTCTTCCTCCTCCTCCTTGCGCTTGGCTTTGTTTTTCTTTTCCTTTTTGGGCCCTAATTTCTTCTTTTTCTTCTTCCCAGGAGTGTAGTCACTGCCCTCACTGTCAGAGCGCAGAACCTCCTCTTCTTCCTCCACAAACTCATTCCCCTCACCAGAGCTGTCCCCCAGCTGGGGAGGGAGGGAGAGAGAAGATCAGGCAGCTGTGAGAAAACACCCTGGATAAGCACTAAACACCACACTCTCCCCAAGCTCTAGAGGGTTCATACAAAGGATTGCTGCCATAGGCCAACAACAGTAAGCACCCTCACCCCATATATCCATAATTTAGAGTGTGACCTTAGGCATCCTTTTCCTTACCTCCTTCTTCTGACGCTTGCTGAGCTTGGGTACTTTGGGTTCCTTTAGTTTCTTGGGCTTCTTCTTCTTCTTGATTTTGGGGGTGTCAGCCTCAGAGAGAAGCTCTTCTTCTGGCTCTTCTTCAGGCTCTGGAGGGGAAGAGGCAACATGTGTCATTCAAACCCCATCTGTGCACTATAGCATAGCCCACTTCTCAGAGAGATCACTCAACTTGTCTTACTTCTTGCTACATACTTACAAACACAGCAGTGTTTACCACTGCTTAATCTGTTACTGTTCACAGCAGATACTAGGTAATCATATAAGTTACCACTGCACATGCTTTTCCCCCTCCCCCCAACACCACCTATTTCCACAATATTCCTTCTCCAAGCAGAGTTGCAGTCAGATCTTGGGGACCAGAAGTTTGCCATAACCCAATGACAAGAGGGAAGAGCATAGAATAGATGGCCACATCTAAAGGAAACAAAACAGTGAATACATTTGAGAATCTGACTAGGATACTGTTTCAGCCTGTAGGTCTCCAGAAAAGAAACCCACAACTACCTAGCCTCCTCAGCAGTACAGAGCATCCTACAGCCGCATGCAAAATACAGGCCAGTAAGCCGCTACTTGTCCTCCTCCATAGGAAAGTTGTTACTCAGCAACCTTATTCCGATCCGGATTTGAGACAACCTTCCCCCAACCCCTTCCCTCTGTGCCAACAGCTAGCAAGCTCACTGCCCAGCCAGAGGAACGCATGCCAGTTCCCCACCACCACACGCTCCCATCTGCGTGCCTCCCCCCCTTCCCTTCCCTGCCTGCCCCCCACCCGAGGGGCAGGGGCAGCCAGACAGCCCTTCCCTTTGTGGCAGGCTGCAGGAGCAGCCCGGCCACCCGCCCTCCCCCGCCGCCCCGCCCACTGCACACAGCCAGAGTCACTCCTTCTCCCTCCAAGGGAAAATGGCCTCCTGACCACAGGAGCTGGGCAGGATGGAGGAAGCCACAGGTCAGAGGAGCTACCGCAGCCAGGGGCGAAACTGCAGAGGTCGAGCTCTCAGAACCTGGGGTCTCACGCCTGGCCCCTGCCATATTCCCAACTGATGGATGTCTCTTCGCTCCCACGGTCCTGCAACACCAGGTCCTTCAGGGTTCCCACCTCTTCTTCTCCCTCAACTTCTGATTTAGAGCCTCTAGTGTCCCATCCTTTCCAACATACTACCTAAAGCTCTCCAGTTTGCAGGGATTTTAACAGTTTTTCTTCACCAAGATTTTCCTTACACAGCTTACTGACAGTCCCCTTCTGCCTAAGATTTCAGAGGTGCCAGAAAACCCTGGAGTCAAAGCTTAAGAAAAAACACCAAACAAAAAACCAAAAAGCCCACAACACCGTTTTCCCTTTCCAGTCACAACATTTCTCTTATACGAGAACTACAACACTACAGCATGAATTAGTAGGAAAACTCAAACTTGTCTTACAATCCAGCACATCAGGATATACATTATTCCTTTTCACAAGGAAGCAGAGAATCCAGATGTAGGTCCACAGAGCAAGTCATCAACAACAGCAGCAGCAACAGCAAGAAATCCAAAACAGAAGAGTACCCAGGGCTCTAACTCAAGTCTCATGTTGATGATGAGGATGCAAACATGAGGGAAAAGGCAAGGTACAAAGACTACAAGAAAAGCAAAGGTGAGCAAGCAGCACGGAGCAAGAACCACAAGAAACCTCAATAATTGGGTGTGGTGATGAAGGAAAGTGGGTCACGCAACAGCCCAGGGCAGTTTGCTCTGGACGTCAGCCGGTCTGAGTTCCCAGATGAAAGCAAGCCAGGCACCCTGCCCTTTCACATACTACCCCCTTTCCCCCTCCCCATTCACGAAATACGAAACTCGAAGGCATTTTGATACCCCGTCAGAATTAGATGCTCTGCCTCTACCCCTTACACCTCCTCGAAACACAGGCCCCGACAACCTGCAACGGCTTGGAACAAAGTCAGCTCCACCTGACACAAAGCCATTAGCCTCACACTTTGAAGTAACCCTAGGACTCGAATATCAGAATCAAAAACATGTGTGACTCGTAGTAAAAAAAAAAAAAACAACCCACACTTCCCAGCACATCAGGTATTTCACACATTCAGCTTGAGACCAGCATTACCCCCATTTCACATGCATGCCCGGCAGGCTCTCCATACCTGGATGCTGGGGGATAGCATTGTTCAACAGGATCTCCATCTCATCATCATCGCTGCCCCCTGAGCACGGTGACGGAGATCCAATGCCCGATGCCATGTCCTCCGAACTGGGGGAGGCCTGGGCTTATACAGGGTGTCGTCTTCTCGCCAGTCAAGCCAGTACTTCATTGAAAAGAAAAAGAGAAAGTTATAGCAGACCTGAACTCCGCTTTCCCAAGCAATAGTGCTACCAAGAGGATCCGTGAGAAAGCTTAGACAGCAACTTTACTGGATTTGAAGCCTACAGATAATAGAAACACTGGCAGCAAGTATCAGCTTAGAGTTGTGATGAAGCAGGCTTTGAAGACACTAGATATTAAACTGAGTCAGCAACTCATCTCTGGGGAGGAAGCCGAAACAGCTGTCCTATAGGAAAATTCTCCTGTCCTCTGCAGCCAAGTGCCCTCGGTTATTTCTACCTTGGGCTGGGAGAAGGCAGCGAGGCAGGGAAGGCAGCTGGGCTTCCAAAGGAGACCTTGGGCCAGCCGGGACGCTGTCAGCGAGCCACGGCAGGGAGCAGGCGGTTCGCGCGGGGCCCGGTACAGCGGACAGCGGCGGAACCGGCGCTGCCGGCAGTCCCTAACTCGCGGGAACTGGCGGGCCGGCCCCGGGCTGACACCGCCGCGGCCGGAGAGGCAGGCCAGCGTCGCCCTCCTCCTCCGCCGCCGGCCCCACACAAAAGGCAGGGCAGGCTCGGCAGCGCCGGCAGCCCCGCTCCGCTACCCGCCGCACCCGCGCCCCCGCCCGGAGCGGGGCTGCGCGGCGCAGGGCGGGGCGGCGGGAGGGGGCGGGGGGGGGGGGCAGCGTCTCGGCGGGGCACGGTCTCCCGGGCGGGGGCGCGGGGCGGGGCCGGGGAAGTCCGGCTCGCATGCGGCGAGGGGCCGCCTCTCCCCAGGGACAGGCGCCAGGGCGGGGGCCCAGGGGCAGGGGCCGGCCGGGGCTGCGGGGACCGGCGGGGCGGCCGCTCCCCAGCGCGGTGTCGCGTGGGGAGGGGGGGGAAACGTCCTGCGGCCGCCCAGGCAGGGGGACGGCGCGGCCCCGGGGGAAGCTGCGGCCGGGGGCCGACGGGGCGCCCGGCGGAAAGAGGCGCCCGCCGGCAGGGACGCCCCAACAGGCGACGGAAGGCCCTACCCGCCCTCGTCCCCTCCCGGCTCCTCACCCGGCTCCAGACCCTGGCTCCTCTCTCGCCGCCGCCGCCGCTGCTGCTGCTGAAGGGAAAATGGCTCCGGCCCCGGCACCGCCTCTTAAAGGGGAAAAAACCCGGCCAGGCCCCGCCCCCCCTCCCGCCTCCATCCCATAATATGCCCCGGGACCCCGGCAACGGGCCCCGCCTCCGTCTCCCCGGCAACCCCCCCCCCCCCCCCGAGACATCCCATAATACTCGCCCTCCCCTCAGAACTTCCCACTCACTGCCCGGCCCGGCATCCCATAATAATAACCCCTCCCGCCGGGAACATCCCATAATACGGCCACCCCCCCCTCCGAGAAACATCCCATAATACTCCCCACGCTCGCACCCCTTCGCTTCGGCATCCCATAATACTCGCCCCCCGCCCGGGACCCCGCGCCGGGGCAGGGCGCCCCCCGCGGCGCGGCCCCTCGCCCGCACGCGCGCCGCCCGGCCTGCCATCCCATAATAGGCACGTCCCTCCTGCGGGGAGCCGGGGGGGGGGGCACACTGTAGTAACCCCCAGAACATCCCATAATAGTCACACCCCGGGCGCACATCCCATAATAGTCACCACCCCCCCCACCCCCCCCCCGCCCAGGCAGGCATCCCATAATAGTCGCCAGGAGCCACCGTCCAGCCAGGCATCCCATAATACTCGCGGCCGCCCGCCCTGCAGCCCGCGGGGCTCCGCCGCGCCGCCGCCGCCCCTCCCCCCCCCCCCCCCGCCCCCCAGCCCACCCTGGCGCCCGCCCCGCCCCGCCCGCCCCACCTGCCCGCCGCCCCGGGGCCCTCCCCGGCCCCCGGCCCTCTGCGCCGCCGTCAAGGTCCCGGGGCACGGGGCCAGCCTCGCAGCCCGGAGCGCTCTGGCATCGCCCGGCCCCTGCGCGCCGCCCGCTGCTGACACAGGCCCCAGGCGGCCCGCAGCGGGCACCACCCTCCCCCGGCCGGAGGCGCCGGGCCCCCGCCGACGGCCCCCGATCTTGGGGCTGAGTGCCCCGCTCGCTCCCCTTCCCCGTCCCGCGCCCCGAGAGGGGCGTACGGCCTCTGCGGCACATCGTCGCCTTCGCGCACCCACCGGGCCGGGGCCCGCGATGCCCCATCCCACACGCTCTGCCTGCGTGCCCGCGGGGCTGCAGGGCCCCTCCAAGGCTACCCAGCCCCGTGACACCCCGCAGCGCAGTCACCGCCACCGCCAGCGTGCGTGCGGGGAGCCCGCAGCGGCTTCTGTCGCCTCCCCACCGCACGGGCGGGCCCGCAACCCAAGGCCTCCTCCTCTCCCAACTGCTGGTACCTACAGAACTATCTGTACCCCAGGGATACACCGTGTCTCCTCATGCTCCGTTCCTCCCTCTCACCCCGTAGCTAGCACCGCACGCTGCTCCCTGCTGCGGCCCTCCGCCAGGAAACTCGCCATCACTTAATACGGATGTGAACAGTCCATACGTATAAATATACCCCAATTATGCCCATGCAACTGTATCATTAATTTCCCATTAAACAAAATCACATCCCATCGTGCCACCTATCCCCCGCTTCGCATCTTCATCACACTACTAATCTCAACAAAGAAGCACAGTCCTGTCCATCTCTCCCAGTAAACACGTGGGTGTCAGCGACCGCGCTTGTTCCTCCTCAAACGCCTCCGCTGTCCTGCGCCCGGCGGTACACGTGCACATTTTGTCCCGCCGCAGTGAAACATCCCGGAACACGAGTGGAGGATCTACTGTTACAGACTGCAAACAGGCCGTTACAAGATCCTGTAACACGATCCGTGCTTTGTCTGCCAAACCACACCAAAAATATGTCCACGCATACCCCAGGCACACAGGTATTCCATAGCACCATCCCATCGCCTCTGCCACGCATCGGAGTGCCTCGGACTATCGGCAAACTCTCCCCTACCTGCACATGCAGCCCCCGACCGCCCCTCCCCTCACGCCAGCACCTCTCTGCCGAGATACTGTCAAGCCCCGCCATCTCGTCTCCGTGCCCCTTACCGCCCTGTGCTCCAGCACGGTCCCGCAACGCGAAATACGCCTGCAGCCACCCCACAGCACGAGCCGCCCCTCCCGCGCACGTCCTTCCCGCCTTGCCAGCAAAGACTAGACCGCACGTCCCAAAACGCTGTTGCGTTATTCACCTTCTTGCACGTATGGAAATCCCACCGACCCTCCACCCAGCTGCGGTACGCACACGTGCGCTATCCCTGCCTGTATACCTTCGCCTGAATGACGATGACGCTATCGTTTATCTCAGCTCCACGGAGGAAAAGCGGTAGGGAAGAGCCACGCTACTACTCCACAGACGCTATCCATCCTCCACACAGATCAAGCGTAACAGAATATCCCGCGCTACAGAAACGTACGGTGGGTAACGCCACCACCAAACTCACGCGGACCCCCGCAGGACTTTTCATTCCCTCTTTTGTGTGCTGACAGCTGTAATCCTCTCTGATAGCAGGCAGGCAGACGGCCACGCCAAATTCCCGTGCTGAGCAGCCTGGCCCCAACCAGTGACCGCCGGACTCCGCGTGTACCTCGTTCTTCCGGTGGTTTGGCCACGTGGGGAGAGGTATGATGCGGGCGAAGACCCAGCAAAGGGAGTTAGTTACCGGGGCTGCCGCTACAGGTGCTCCCCGACACTCTTGCTGGCAGGGTTATGATCTGGAGAGGGCTGTTCGCTACCAGTTAGGCAACATGTACCCCAGAGCCTCGGTCACTGAAGCGCCAAGCTTCCCAATGGGCCACCGCTTCCCTGAAATCTTTCTCCGTATGACACCTGAACACATTTTTATCACGAATGCCCCCAAGGTTCCCCACCTCACCTCCATCTCCTTTTTCTTTGTAACTTGAAGTTTCTCAGTCAGCAGAAGCCTTAATTTTCGCTCTAAAAAAATCCATGCAGGATATAAGCGATTATGCTTAAGGTGTTTTTAGTGTTTGTGAGGGCCAAGTAGATTAAACGGATTTTAAAAAATGAGACTTCTAAATGTTTTCCTTTGAGGATAACACCGCGAGATAGATTTCCAGCTGTTTGGCTGCTTTAAACCTGGAAGTTGCCCTACCTTACTGTGGTTTGATTACTTACCCGGTTTAACTGAATCTTCCGAGTTTATAGCACGTGGCTTGGAAACAATTACAGCAAGATCTGTATAACACAACCTTCCCTACCTGCTGATGGGTGTCAATGCCCTGAACAACCCCACAGTGCGCTTCCGTTGGGGAAGATGCCTGCAACATCCCCTCGCTTCGGTGCCGTGCCCATGCCAGGGAAATCCAAACTAACCAGAGGACCCTCCACACCCCCCTGCCCACCTCTGCTTCCGAGGACAACTGGGTGAAGTGGGCTCTGTATCCCCACAGCACCATGCTGGCGCGGGCTCTAAATTATTTCTGTAGTTTCGTGCACGGCCCGAGTCACTCAGGGTTCAGGTCCCAGCCTGGGGACCCAGGGGAGAGTCCTGCCCCACCTTCCTCCACCTCGCGGGCAGCCTCCTCGGCCCAGGCTTTTATCAGCCCCACAGCCCTTTCTCGGTTTCACTTTCGACAGAGACGTGTTTCTCCAAGGTAACAAGAAGAGCAAAGTGTGACATTGTTTCACCCCCGGTACTCGTTTGGTGTTTTCACTCAGGCATGGATGGAGGCCAGAAACCTCCGTTCAGAGTACTTCAGTGCTGCCCAGTGTCGGAGGCAAGGGTGGGGTGGGGGAAGGGACTCCAGGGCATTTTGGAAAGAAGGGAGACTTTCCAGGCTAGCGTGAACCGTTCGTGTGTGGGGGACAGATAACAGACTATAAGCATGACTTGCTGGTGCCACAATGTGATCTTAAAGGTCAGTTTAATGGTCTCTCAGGTTATTTTTTGTATTGGACTCATTTCATGTCCAATAACAAAGCAGAGGTGTTACTGGGTTTAGATGCTGGACGTTGTGATGCTGCCACTATATTGCTTCATTCGGGTTCTGGGATACAGACGTACTTCTGTTTTACTCTTCTTCATTTTTGCTGTTCCTCTGACTGAGGGTTGCTCTAGCCTGACTGTAATATCCGTTTTGTCAGGTTACGTACAACTAGTAACATGAAAAATACCTTTCAGTATCTGTGTAAAACCGGTATCATCCGATGTATCCATAAATGCGATGCTGTTCCTCAAAGGCTGCAGGTACATTTCACCTCTTCCTTTAACCTAGTTGTGACCATTTGTAGCTAATGTGAATGGACTTTCCCCTTGTGTTCTCTATTCGGCAGCCCTGTAGGCTCTCCTATTCATACTGGTGCTTGCCATGACTCTGAGTTGAGGTCTTACAGCTTCTGCCAAGTAACCTTGAAGATCTCAGGATTTCTGAGAATTCTTGCCTTCTGTTTTTCTTTGGTAAGGCAGAGAATTTTGCCCCAGACCATTTTGAGAGGGGAAGGGTATCCAACTCCCAGATAAGTAACTTCCGCTTGGAAATTAGTAAGAAACTGGTCCAAACTTTCACTGAATATTCAGTTATTGCCCCAGAGTCTGTGTCTTTTCAAGCCCCCCTCCCCTCCATTTTAATCTTGTGAGTATCCTGTGTCCCCAACACTAGCCAAAGCAATTGTCCTGAATTCTGCAAGTCTTCCCCAACACTACAAAGCTCTTTTCTCTGCCCGAGATACTCTTCTCCACTCCCAGATTTCTGCAAAGTCTCCATGGCAAGCTAAGGAAATCTGAACGATCCATTTTCATTGTTGCTTTCTTCACCGTGCCCCCCACCCCCATTTTATTTTTGTTTGTTTGTTTGTTTGTTTTTTCGCAGAGAAGCATGAACTTACTTGTATAGCACAATGGAAGTATCTTTGCTTTGGTGTCAGACATGGAAGAAAATGACACAAGAAATAGTCTCCTCATCTTGTGGAGAAGAGACGAGAGCCCCTCCTGTCATGTCCAAGAAGCTGCTCCTGCCGCAAACAAATGCCACTGGAACAAGAGGCAGAGAGAGACTTGCACACAGAGAATTTGGGAGTACACAACCAGAATAAGATCAAGAACCACCAAGCAGACGATGCACGCTAGCATTCTAGTGTCCGTGGAGGATCCAGTCTCTCTAACAGCCACCTGGGTGAGGACTGCCCATATGCCAGCATGACTCTGCATCTACTTCCCGTTAGAAGAACAGCAGTTCAGACTTCGCTCGGCACTCTCGTCATGAGCCTCGTCTCCTGTTTGGCCAGGAGAAGGAGGGGGCAGGGTGAATGGCGCGGCCGTGCAGCCAGAGCCACACCGCGACAGCCAGACCTGCACGGTGCATGAGGCAGTGCTAGCGGCAGAGAACTGAGGCGGGGGGAGAGAGAGAGAAGACTGGGGATTGCTCAGCCCCCTGTAAATCTGAACCGTCGATCTCTATCTCTGTATGCTTTGCTAGTTTGCTTGCTTTGAAAAACATCACAGGCATACTTGGTACTGACACCTATAGCTAAGGTTACTTGATATTTTCCATCACAAGTCTGTTTTCAGTTACTCAGAATTTTCCCAGACATCAGACATTCAGATTCGAATTTTCCATGTTTATCTTCACCTTTTTTTCTGAAGATGGAGGCACTTAGCAAGATGTAAGAAACAAATGTTATTTCGCAATTGTAAACATTTGACTTTGCAACATTACTAGTCTTTTAACACAGAATTTTGTATGTAATGAATGAGGAAAGCTGGAAGCGATACCCAAAAGTTAAGGATGATATTAGTTATCATTCCTAGGTTCCCATTTCCCTGAAGTGCCCTAGATAGAGGTGCCCTGCTCTCCTCTTCAGGAAACAAACAGTTGTATCCAGTCAGAGAAGCAGCAAGTGGTCTCAAAGGGACTGCAGTAACGGCCTGCTGGTTCGAGCTGCCTGGATTGCAATTCTGTGATACCTGTTTTTGCGTCCTGTATTAAAGCTGGTGCATGCTGGCAAAAATCACTAACAGTGAAACACATCTCCTCTTCAGCTCAGTTAGCAGAAATACTGAAAAAACAGGCTGGGACAGAATTCTTCATCTCCTACCTCCAGCTGGATCTGGGAGAGGCGTTTCCGGCACTGCACCCAGCAACAACTGTGCTACAGGGAACGGTGCAAATTAGCCTAGAGGTTGTATACCCCATTTGATTAGGGTGTGAACCCCACTGCTGCTGAGCAGAGCTGATGGTCTCGGGTTTGCTTGAGAGGAGGACATACAAGACTCAAATCTCAATGGTGATGCCTACTAAGTCACCTTCAGCTCAAAACCAGCCAAAGGTTTGCAAAGCTGCTAGAGCCACGAGTGTCTGGAGGAGGTTTTCTCTTGTCCCGTAACAGGCAACAACCAGCCAGGTAACTTTGGGGCTGTGCCCCCAGCGTGGAAACCAATGATCACATATCGGGTCCTGCTCTGAGATGAACTACTCAGGCACGGGTCTTGCTTTGTGCCACGCACACGCACGTTTCTTGCACGTGAAGTTGCCAGCTCCTAGCTTTGCGACACTTCGACTTACACGGCAAGTTTTTTCTTAAAAAAGATACACTTCGGACCAATGTTTAAGCGCCTTCCTTATTGCAAGCCATTGGGATGCTCTGGAGCCCCAGTTTGAAGGGCTGTGTGTTTTTTTCCTTCCTCAACCACGCAGGCAACAGAATTTCCTTTGAGAGCAAGCAGAAGCCCGCAGACTCCTGGAGGCGGGAGCGCCCAACGGCAGCCGCACCATCCTGGGGACCTCGCCGAGGATGGCTATAAAACCCACGTGAAGCTGGCAGCCATGGCCCCCACCGCGTTTTCGTCTCTGCCCGACTCTGATGTGTCCCTGCGTTTGCATCCTCCTGCCGTGCTCCCCCGGCTCTCTGCCCCCCCCCCCTTCCCTGAGGAGCGGCAGGGCGAAGGCCCCGAGCAACCCTCCTGGGCAGCCCCACCCTGCCGAGCCGGCCGCATCCCATAATAGTTCACAAAGGCGAGTCCATCCCATAATAGCCACCCACGGGAAATGCTCCATAGCAACCACCCCCCCACCCCCATCCCCACACCGTGGAGCAGCCATCCCAGAATACCCTTTGCCGGCTGTATTGGTTATGACTGCTGAGAGGCAGGGGAGGGGGAGCCGGGGCGAGGGGCCCCGGGGCAGACGGGACGGGGGCACCGGCAGGAGGCCCCGGGGCGAGCGGCGGGGGGGGGGGGATGTCCCAGCGGGCACCGCCAGGAAGCCTGGCTGGGGTTGCAGCCTCCCCCCCCCCCCGCCCCGGGCTGCACCGACATCCCATAATAACTCCCTCCCTCCCTCCCCCCCCCGTCCGCTGCATCCCATAATATTTCCCAGGGAGGCAGCCCGCCGTAGGTGCAGAGGCATCCCATAATAGTCGCCCGGTCACACGCGCTGGGAATGGTGCCATCCCATAATACTCCTCTCTCTCCCCTCACGCCGGCTGCGGCGGGCCCTGCCATCCCATAATAGCCGCCTGCTCCCCCCTCCCCCCCCCCGCCTTATGGGGCATCCTCATCCCATAATACTCCCCCAGCGGCAGGAGGGCCCGCCATCCCGTAATACTCCCCGCCACCCACCTGCCCCCCTCCGGTCACGGGAGGCCTCGCCATCCCATAATAATCGCGGCTCGCCCTCCCCCGCCGCAGAAGGCCTCGCCATCCCATAATACCCGCCGCTTGCCCTCCCCCTTCTCCCCCCCCGCCCGCCCCAGGGCCTCGCCATCCCATAATAGCCGCGGCTCAGGCCTGACCCCGTGGGCCGGACCCCGCCGGCCCTGCTCGGCTCGGCTGCTGCCCGGCCGGGCTCCCCGCCGGCCCCCCGCACCCTCTCCGCCTCCCCTCCGCCTCCCCTCTCCCCCCTCCCGCCGCCGCCACCACCGGGCCGCATTGCCCCGGCCTCGCCACCCGGCTCTGGGCTGGCTTCAGCCTCGCCTGGCGGGTGGGCGGCCCTGCCTGCGCCCCCGGGCCCACGGCCGCCCCAGCTCTCCGGGGCTGCCCGCCTCGGCCCCCCCCCCCCCCTCGCAGAGCCTCGCCCGAAGCGCCCCCAACCTGCGCTGGGCCCCTCTCCCTGGTGACTTCCCCACTCAGCCCTCGGCGTCCACTGCCCCAGCCCAGGCGCTGCCCGCCGTCCCCCAGTCACCCTCGAGTCAGCAGAAGAGCACAAAGCCAGAGCAAGCGCTGCATGGTGCCGCTCAATGGCAAGGTGGTTCCGTGCCTGTGCCCGGTCTGGATGGAGCCCCTGCTGCCATGGGGCCCAGGGCCGCGCTGGCACGGCCTTCACGACCACCAAGCCCTGACCTAGTTTGCCGGGTGCCGTGCTGCCGTCCGGAGGGCCTCCTGCTCCTCGCCTGCGGCCACCGGCATGCCGCATTTCGGTCAGCTCACAGAAAGCTTTGCTATCTGCTTGCATCTGCATTATCGTGCGTCTGCTGTGGAAGATAACTCCTCATCTTGCTCTCCGTTTATGTGAACATATTTTACTTACGAACACGGTTTTTACCGTTGTCTTCGGGTTTTGCTTTCAGCCCCATCACTGCTTTTGTGCCCCTATTGTATTTAATGTTTATTGTGGGCTCGTGGTAGCGTTTCTCAGTAGTTTTACTGGACATGTTCACTACCCATCCTTACAAGAACGGCTCAGCACTTGCAACATTTGCTTCTTATTAAAGCCAGCAAAAGTGTCCCGCTATCTAAGGGAGGAATAGAAAGTGTAAACCCCAAAAGCTGAACTAACAACACGTAGAAGGTTTGTTTGCAGAAAAGAACCAAAAACCTGTAATTTCCCACACCCTGAATGGAGGCTCCAAAATGATAGACTTTGTGGATTAAAAACACCTAGGCTGGCTGGGAAATGGTAATTGGCGGTGGCAAGGTAGCGAGGTGTTTCCTTGGCGCTAAGTAGGGTGGGACGCAGCGAAGGCGCCCGCGTCTGTTCAGTCAGATCCCCACAGAACACGCACGGGGATGAGGTTTTAGAGCAGCAGCAGCGAGTTTGGACACCGCTGCGAGGAAAGGCGGGAAGGATTTCTGTTTTCCCAGCGAGAAACCCACCGCCGCTGCTTCAGGGGGAAGGCTCTCCACCCGGCCTCGTCCCGGTGAAACTGGAGAAGGGGTCTGCCAGGAGCACGCCTACGGCCGCGCACCCACCGGCAGCCCCAGCACTGGTCACCGTCACTGGCAGTACCGGCGAGGTGTGGTCCCTTTGTCTGGTGGCTTTCTGGCGGCGGATGCAGGAGCCCCCTTTGCAAACTCTGTGTTTTACAGGGAGTCCCCCTGTGGCAGATCTGTTAACAGGGAAAGCGTCTGCAGGGGAGCGCAAGGCGGCGGAGGATGCAGCCTGCAAAGTGCCGCGCGTTTTCTTCTGCCTGTCATACATTTTGTTCGCCGATGGTCTTCTGGCATCGGTTAGAAACAAGCAAGCAAGCGAACGCACGCAGCACTCCACAGTCTTGGAGAAGGAGCTCTGGACTCGGAGCCTGGAAGCACTGAGTCCTTTTGACAATCCTTCCCGCTCGCTGTTTTTCACGTTTCTGTGCACTTGGGCACCCACTAAGTAGGTCTCAAATCTGCATTCTCGGGAAGATAGCTGTCCTTCGTTTCTTTTACACAGAGTAACTGAAGGGCCAAGCGAGGTCACGTCAGGCTGAGCTAACACAGAGCTTTAGTTTGCAACGTATGGTCCATACTATACCATCTGCACATGACGTGTTTAGATCAATGTTACATCTGTTTAGTAAAACATCGAGAACGCCTAATGCAGAGGAGGAACTTAAACTGCTCCAAGCCTGGCTGTAATTGGATAGATCTGTGGTTTGGGCACACGCTCGCTTAGCAGAAATCTGTTGCAGTTTGGGGGCTCCTGTCCCCTGGCTCTCCACTGCTGACCTACTGCAGTAGAAGTTGCTCCTCTCTCGGCTCTGGCGACGGAGCAGAAGATGTGCGTGCTCGGTGCCTGCTCCAGCGCAAAGTCCAACACTTCACGGCGCAACAGCTGCGGGAGGAGGTCTGAGCTAAGGAAGCTGGTCCGACCTCAGCGGCTGTGCTTGGACCCCACTGGGGCATCCCTCTTTTCAGGGCCTGCCTGCCCTGCCAGCAGCCGTTTCCTCCTCTTCCCCCGCACGCCCTCCTTCCTCTCCTCCCATCTTCCTCAGCCTCCACAGCAGGTCCTGTGCCGTGCAGCCTTCCACCTCTCGCACCTTTCACAGAGAAACAGGGCACCTGCTACAGCTGGGCTGCTGCCCCAGGGAGCAGGAGCTGTATTTCTGCAGGGGCAATAGCTGCCGCTCAGCACCTGCGTGCTGCAAGCGGGCACAGTAGGGGCATTAGCGCCCCGGGCAGTGAGCCACGCCAGCCCGCAGGCTCTCAGTTTGATTGCACTAAGTGAACAGGTGCCTCATCCTTTCCTTTAAGAACTGACAAGATCTGATTATACCACTTCAAAATGTTCCATCTTAGGTGAGGCTTCAACATGTCCGCGTTAGCCGGTTTCAGAGGTGTAACAAGACTGGTTTTAAGTGGATTGATTTACACTGCTAACAGACAAACCGTCACACGAAAAACTCCAGGTTTCAGGTTTGCCCTTCTTTCTTTCCAAAGAAATATTGCAGGCTTTGTGTGTGAAGTACCTGTTTCCAGCTATCAGGCCTCATTTCTCCACCTGCCTCACAATTCAGACAAAGCTTCTGAGAAGGCATGATCTACGGCAAAGGAAGTGCTGTATTCCTGCCTTATTCTGAAGTTGCTAGGGACAGCGATGTGACTGATCCGAGAGTGGCAAGTTCAAACGGCGGATTTTTGCAAGGAGAAAGTTACCAGCAGAGCAGGAATTAGACTGTCTGGGCATTCCTGCTGTAAACCGTTCAGTTGCTTGTAACTTTTACGATTAGAGCTGAAATTTTCCATTCTGGCTGTCTGCCTACATCTGATTTTTTATAATTTTTTTTTTCTTTAATATGGCTTCAGCCTGAACATTTAATCTGCTCAGGGAAAAAAAAAGCAGAGAAAAACATTTTGGTTTAGACCGTTAAAGTGTACGTTAAAAAGAACATCCCTTTACTATGAACAACTCCAGCCCAACTGCTTTGGAGGAGGAAGCTGAAGCTCTCCTTGCATCAGAGCTACACGACTCACTATCCCCAGAAAAATCCATGTGAAATTTTGATAAATGATAAGCCTTAAAAAAAAAAAAAAATCCGGTTCACACAGGCTCTGTAGGGACACTTTAGACTTTCACTGTGCAGTTCTTCAAAGATCCCGCCGTCACTGACCACCCACCCACAAAGGTGGGATAAGTGTACGTGTATGTTGTAGGGTGTGCTGGTTTTGGCTGGGATAGAGTTAATTTTCTTCATAGTAGCTAGTACGGGGCTACGTTTTGGATCTGTGCTGGAAACGGTGTTGATAATGCAGAGATGTTTTAGTTGTTGCTGAGCAGTGCTTGCACGACATCAAGGCCTTTTCTGCTTCTCACACCACCCCACCAGCGAGTAGGCTGGGGGTGCACAAGAAGTTGGGAGGGGATACAGCTGGGACAGCTGACCCCAACTGACCAAAGGGATATTCCATACATATGATGTCATGCTCAGCATATAAAGCTGGGGGAAGAAGGAGGAAGAGGGGGACGTTTGGAGTGATGGCATTTGTCTTTCCAAGTAAGTGTTATGCATGATGGAGCCCTGGTTTCCTGGGGATGGCTGAACACCTGCCTGCCGATGGGAAGTGGTGAATGAATTCCTTGTTTTGCTTTGCTTGCGTGCACGGCTTTTGCTTTACCTACCTAAACTGTCTTTATCTCAACCCACGAGTTTTCTCACTTTTACCCTTCTGATTCTCTCCCCCATCCCACCGGGGGGGAGTGAGCGAGCAGCTGTGTCATGCTTAGTTGCTGGCTGGGGTTAAACAGGGCTGTGGGGGGAAAGCCACCCATCTTCTGCAACCACTGCCCTGCCTGAGCTGCCAGAGCAAGAACCCGGTTGCTGCTGACTGCTCTGGGTCCAGACAGGGTGAAGGAGGAGCAGGTGAGTGCAAGGAGGACAGCAACTCCCTTGGGGAAGGGAAGCACAGAGAATAGATGAGGGCAAGGAGCCTAATGATACTAGAACTGGTGTGGGGGCTAAGACAGAAGGAGTTATTGGAAAACGAAGGGGTGGAAAAGGGAGAAAAGAACCTTGACTGGCTGAATAACATGACTAGATTGAAAGTCGGAGTACACAGGGTTAAAAAAAGTCAAGACTGATAGCTGTAGTGGAAGCAGGGCCTAGAGAGAGGGAAGACTAGGACGAGTTGAACAAGCAAGCTAGTCTTGGGAGCTGTGGAGAAAGCAAGAGCAAGGAGCCAGTGAAATGAGGAGCAAAGGGGAGCTGAAAGTGGTGGGAAGGGTGTAACAACAGTGGGCCTGGAGATAGGAAAGAACAAGCTGTGACAGACTCATTAAGGAGCCAAAGAGCCGGAAGAGCACTCAGATAACGGAGCAAAGAGATTTGAGGCGGAAGGGTGGGCAAGGAGCCGGCCAAGCAAGCACCAGTGTCTCTCCTGTTCTAGGGGCATAAGCAAACCCTCAGGTTGCTGCATCTCATCATTCCTGAGTCATGATTCAGGAATGCTGAGGCTGGCAGCACTGCTACCATGAAGTGCTAAAGGAGAGAAGGAAAAAGAAGAAAGAGTAAGATGGAGGGGATTCTACAACAGCTTCTGAGCCGCCATTCTCCACATGAAAAAACACAAATGAGTTGCTCCTAAAAAAGATCTGCCTCATTCACCAGCTGATAAATGACATCCTGAGACCATCTTGTGGGCAAAAGAGCATCCCCCCCTGGTCTCCACATCCTCGTCCGCTCCCTTTCCAGACTCCTTGGTGATGTCTCAGAGACTGAACCAAACAAATGAAGACTCATCTGTTTTAAAGTCTTTGGTTAACAAATCCTACACTTTTTTTTTTTTTTTGGGGGGGGGGTGGTGGTGTGGGGGGAAGTTAGCAGACAGGATAGAAAGCTCTTTACGTAAAAAACGGTAAGGTGCTCCCAAGGTCTGTGCTGTACCTCTTCCTAATTCCTACATGCTCTGCCCACTTCCCCTTACAATTACCATACCTGCCCTCCACACTGGCTTACTGCCCAGGCTGTAAGGGGTTTCACCAGAATCGCTGACGGGGCAGGTGACTTGGGATGCCAGAGCTGGATAGGGTCCATCCAAAATCTGTTGAAGGCTCTGATTCTTCTCCTTTACCCATCCTTTTCAAAAACTGTGATGCCATGGAGGATAGAGTGGGACAGGCTGAGAGTGACTGAGCCCTACAAGGTGTGTTTCCCTCTTCCCAGACATGTTTCCCTCTCTCCAACACCACCTGATATGTTTGCTGACAGATGCAGTCACCTAGACTTGAAGTAGAAACAAGGATGGCATTAAGAAACCCCCCAGAGCTGCACACAGGAACAAAGTCAGATGTTAAAGTTGGTCTTCAAGTCTTTGTGTTCCCATCTTCTTTAAAACAATTCCTTCATTAACAGCCACATAAACTCCACCAGCCAGCCAAAACAAGGACATTACGCCTTACCAACAAAGTTTCCAGTTCACCCTGCAGTAGTTGCATGTACAGCCAAGTGGAATCTCTCTTTCTGTAATTTGCCCCCTTTTATGGATGCTCAAGGCTTTTTTCCCCCTCTCTCTCTTTCTCCCCACCCTCCTCCGCCCCTGGAGAAGCTGTGGGAGCAACAAAATATAAGAAAGAGATACTGCCTTTCCTTGACCAGCTTTCTCTTCAAAATTGTAGCCTGGGAATCACTCCCTAAGCTATTTGGGGAAGGAACTTGAGATGGACTTGATGCAGGTTTGGTGCAGGACAAGGAGTATCAACTGGCCCTCCTGAGCTACACAAGATCGGGAAGCTGTAAGCTCCAAGTGGCTGCAGGTTCAGACACAAGCAAAGCCCCATCTCAGATTCCAAAAGCATCCATCGCTGTGGCATGAGTCCAAAGAGCCGAGAGAAAAGGCCGTTCTGGACATTTTCCCTGGCATCCAAGCACATCTCTTCTATGAAGATCCTGTGTTACTGGTAGGGTCACTGTGCTGTCAGCATCTCAAAATGTTCCTCTGGTGAGGAGCACAAGCATCTTCTCCGGCACGTCTCCGAGTCTTTCCTGTTCCTTTCAGGCTTTGTTGCTGTGCAGCGTCCGACGTCTCACAGGCAACCCTGGCAATCTGAAACATAAAGCAGGACAACTGCCCTCCACAGCATTCAGCTGCTAACAGAAACTCTGCCCGGGGAAGAGCTGTCCGTCAGACTCCGAGATCCCCACCCACCACCCCGCTCAGCCCGACAGGCAGGAAAAGCGGTACAAAGCTCAGACGGATCAAACCACCAGCGCTGAGGAGGTTATTTCTCAGGACCACTAACACCATCTCCGTGCTAAACCCAAGCCAGTAGGAAACACTTTTTTGAAAATTATTTTTTATTTTTTAAATTGGTGAAGGCTACCCCCTACAGAGGACTACGGAAGTCAACCCAGGGACAGAAATAGAAGAGGTAGAAGAGGCAGGCACAATCAGCTTCATCCCATGGTTTGGTGTCCCTGGGAAGTTGCGCTCCCAGCTGAATTACGTTTTTGGTGCAAAGTGCCTCAGATTTTTGGAAGAGAGTAGTTTTTCTTAGTACTTTCAGACTGCATGTCTCGAAAATGACATGAGGAAGGACAGCATGGAGGGAACAGAGTAGCACAGGGTCAGGTTTGAAGAAAGCAAAACGGAGAATTGTATGTATGACAGGGCCCTCCCAAGCTTCAAAAATAGCTCAAGTGATGAGCCTGACCATTTCCCTTTGAAGCATCGATGTCACCCTGCCTGTGGCAATGATCTACTTATCAGATTGACGATACATTGCTACTGGCAGTTACTCTGAAACAGCTAAAGTCAATAAATGCCATTTCTAAATTAAGTAGCCAGAGAATTTTCCTATTGCTTCTCCTATATTTAATTCTTCCTTGTCCAGTAAGTCACGGTGTCTCACCCGCTGGCTTTCCTTTCCCTCACCATTAGAAAGTACAAAGTGCAGAATGACAGAATGACCCACGTCACCTTTTCGTCTGTCTTACCCTTTTACTTTCTAAATTTCTCATTCGTATTACCTCTGAACTAAGATGGCATTTTCCCGTTGATTATAGCCGTGGGCTCTTTGGCTAGGTCATAAACTTCGTGCAACCAGCCACCAGATCTCACTGGTATTTTTCTGTCACTGTGTTTCTTCCGGACTAATTCCCCACATCACTTCCCTCCTCTGGAGGCAGGGCCTTTTGGAGCACCAAGTGTGCGTGTTGGTGGTTCAGGTTACGCTCAGGATGCGCAAATAAGGCAACCAGGTCAAGAAGACAACCTCCGATTCCCAGGCCAACCACTAATACCTCGCTACCCATCGCAGCGCACCCCAAAACCAAGCCAGCTTGTGGCAGCGCCAGTCCTTTCCCCGCTTACAAAGTGTTGCCAAAAACTTTGGCAAGCGCTAACGAGGCATCCTTACTATGGCTGCAGGAGTCTTCCACATGTCTCCCAGATTCAGGTCTCCCATAGCACCCAGATTCAGGTCTCTCTCCCATAGCATCCCCCCCGCCCCTGCTGTGCCCCCAGCTCCGCAGCCTGCCGGGTACACTGCAATGCTTCCAGCAGCTGCACAGCAGTGACTGCTGTCCCTAAGCCATAGCAGCATGTTTCCCCAACACTTCTTTTTTTTTTTAACCTCCCTGTCCCCTCTGAATAGGCTGTAACCCGGGGGACTCCAGCACTGCAATCATGCAAATCGTCCCACCGGGTTTTTTGTAATGCTAATTATATCAAACGCATGCTCTTCAATGAGAACGTCTAATTCCCCTTGCTCATTATCTAGATGTCGCACACTGATATAGAAGCATCTGAGAAAATCCATCTCTTCGCAACACAGTGTTTGTGAACCCCTTGCCGCCACCTTTGCAACCCCTGCCTCAGCCCCAGAGCCCCCAGGTGATACTGGGCATCAGCACATGCACCAAATTGTCCCCAAAAGCCACCAGTCCTTTGCCCCTTCTTGTAAAGGCTCTCAGCTTGAGACTTTGGCGTTCGATTCACAGAATTGCTTAGGTCTTGTATTTGTGACTGAAATCAGTAGGAGCGACACAAATAATGTGTACGTGCTATATGGCTCTCTGAAAAGTGACATCCGAAGTAATTCAGAACATACATTTTAGCTGCTAAGTTTCCTGCCTATAAAATAGTAATAATACCATATCGGCTTATGGGTCTCTTGTGAAAGAAGTTAATTCAAATTTATGAAGCCGTTGGATGTGGTAATGATAAATACTACAGAAAAGCGCGAGAAGATCAGTAGCCCTGTTTGCAGAATGGAGTTTGGATATGTGCAGTAAATAGCTGATGGATTTGTGTACTGCATGGGGGGGGGGGGGAAGAAAAATAGCAAATAGCTACTTTTTTTTTTCTCTTTCTGTGAGCGGCGTTCTTCCTACGCGGGGAACAAAGAAGGGACTTCGTGGGGAAAACAATCTGTCATTGCGTAACCAAGGACAACAGTGACACCTATGCACGAGGAGCCCACAAGGAGAAGACTACGTCTGGCGTTTCTGAACCCGAAGTGCAGGGCTTCGAAACCTTTTTTGGGGTGTGTGTTTTCATTTATTGCAGCGCTCCCTAAATGTGCGAGTTCAGCATTTGCCAGGCCTCCGATCAGGTAAAACCCTCACGGAAGACACTGACCTGTGTGATAGGCAAGATTACTTGCAAATGCTTTGATCGTTGTTGCTTCTCTGTTCTTCATCTCGTACTGGGGTGTTGCTGTCCTGACAACGAAATTGACTCCCCTTCTCCCCCCGCTCCCGGGGAAGCAGCACTCACACCGTTACTTCCTTCTGTTTTACAGCTTCTTCCCTTTATTACCTTTTTTTTTTTTTTTTAAATTGCTTTTTCCCAAAGGCTGAGAGGAGGGGAGAACAAGAAATGGAGCCGTGCCCTGCTGCATGATAACGCAGGGCAATTAGCCTTGATGGCTGCAATCCTGGGAACGAGCCTCCCGGCTGGCAGCCGCTAACGCCCCGCGGACACGGGGGTCCCCCCCGGCCCCAGCCCGCCCGGGGAGGTCGGAGGGCGGCCGGGGAGCCAGGGTACCCGCTCCCCCCGCCCCATAAAGCCAGGTCCTGCGCCCTAAGGGTCGCTGCGAAGCGCAAGCCGTGGTGGGCGCCGGGCTGCGCGGGGAGCGGCTGTCCCGGTAGCCGCCGCCGGGCTGGGGCTCGACGGCCCCGTCCTCTTGGGGACAGCCGGTGGGTGACCTCGGCCCGGCCCCGCTGCTTTGCCCCGGTGCAGCGGGTGCGGCGCGGTCCCCGGGACATCTCGGAGGGGGCCGGTGCTGCAGGGAACTGAGCCCCCCGGTCCTTCCCCGAAGCGCCGGGGGCGGCGGTCCCTGCGGCGCGGTCCCGCGTCGGCCGTGTGCCGGGAGCCCCCCGCCGGCGGGAACCCCCGGTTCGGACCCGAGGAGCGCAGCCGCCGCCGCCGCCGCTGCCGCCGGGGGCCGCTGTTGGCCGCGGAGAACGCGAGTCGGGCTGGGCGGCGGGGCGGGGAGCGGCAGCGGCAGCGGCGGGGGGCGGCGGCAGCAGCCTCCTCCACCCGGCTCAGAGCCGCCCTCCCGCCGGCAGCAGCCCCGGGGCGGGGGGGCTGCAGCCTGCTCCGCCCGCCGAGCACCGGGGGTGGGGGTGGGGGGGCGTTTCCCCCTTTGTATCTCCCACCAAACAGTCCGCGCGTGTGTCTGTGCTCGTGTGCGTGGTCGCTGAAGGACGTATAGCCGCAATCATATGTATGTTGTTTTGGATTTGGAAATTCTTTTGTCGTTTCAGATTAGAAAAACAACCAAGCCAAATCAGAAAGCAAACGGTAATGTTGGTCACAACGAAATTTTTCGTCGCAAAACATTCATTTTGGCGAAAGCACCCCCCTCATTTCAGCTAGCCCTGGCTATCTCTGGTTCGGCGTGTTTTACCCACGCAGGCACTCCTGGGCTCCTAGGAGGGCAAAGAATAAGAGTCTGAGACCCCGCAAGTATCCCTCTGAAGCTGGGACAGGCTGTTCCAGGTGTCACACCATGCTGAGGGTTTGGTTCTGTCATCTGAGTCCATTCTTGATGCAGTGACAGGTTGCTTTATAGCCCAGTGATGTCTGTACTGGTTTTCTCCTTTTTTTTTTTTTCTTTTTTTCCACCCAGACTCAGAAAAGGTTTTTCATCATCACTTTCTGGTGAAAAGTTTGATCCTTTCCCTCCACCCCTTGCCCTCCCAGAGAAAAGTACTTTCTTGTTCCCTTGTATTTCAGGGACTGAAGTGGAGAGTGACTGCCTGTGCTTCAGGGGGTAGTATTTGCAGGGCAGGAAGGTTTTACAGCTAGCATGGAAGACTAGACCACCGCTGCCTTGTCACTGTTACTATCTGAGTGAAATAGGTTAAAGCAGTGATAGCTATATCTGGCTTTAGCACATCCAGACTCCCCAATATCCTCAAACAAAATTATCAGCATAGCAGGTTCTTCAGTGATATTGCGCTATTTCTTATTTTGTTTGGGAGCCCTGAGAGACCACTGTCTCGCTGTGCAAGGTGCTACGCAAGCCAAACAAAACACGATCCGTGCCCAAAGATCTCTTCGAGTGTAAGAGCAGAGACAGCGGATGACATGGAAATGTGGGAAACGGCAAGGAAACCCTGAGACAATTTTGGTCAGCAGGATGTACAGCAGTATCAGCGCAGCGGCAGCCTGGCCTCTGCCGAGATTCTGTTAGCATTGCAGAACACAAGAGTTTGAAAGAGAAGCTTCAAAAGGAACTCATGAAATGCAAAGCTTAGACTGACTGCTCTCAGCCACAGGATCAAGGACTCCGGCTGCAGCTGGAAGGCAGGCAGGGTACGCAGAGTGTAATCCAAGCGAGAACAACTCTAAGAGGGAATGATGATGAAGAAGCTGAAAAAAATGCTTGGGATATCAGGTCATCTAAAACACAGGGTCAGAGAATCACACAATTATTTAGGTTGGAAGGACCTCTGGAGGGCATCTGTTTCAACTCCCAGTGTCTGGGGGGGAGCGGGGGGGGCGGGGGATAACCTCCCAAGCTCAAAGCAGGCACAGCTTAAGTTGCTCGGGGCGTTTGTAATACAAAATACGTGTTTCGTTGGAGGGATACATCAAGCGGTGGGAGGCGTACAGCCAGTATGTGGTGGAAGGAATACAAGCAATAATAAAAACGATTTGAAGATTAAGTTTGGCTTGTTCTGGGACTTCTGAAACATCTTTTCAAGCTGGCTTACAGAACCCAGAGCATCAGTGTGTTTCTAGAAAGTATAAAATACATTTAAGATCACGATTAATAGTCATAACAATATGTCTCTATATCATCCAAATAAGGAAGCATTTCCAGAAGTGACTGGCATGTCTGTTCTGGAAGTCAAAAGACTTGAAATCCTAATGTATTTATGCATTTTTGCAGATACCCTGTCTGATCCATATAGAATAAGCATTCTGTGCTCCTTTGCCATCTCTCTGACCTTTCACTTGTTTAGTCTTACTTGATAAGAAGGCATTTGTTTAATGTTCACATCTGCGAATGACATGACGTGCAGGGAAGCAGTGAATGGCATCTTTTACCCCTGACATACTTAGCAAGAATACTAATTCAAGAATTATCACAGTAGGACGTAGAGGGTCAATTATACAGGTTGAAAAGGCTTTGCTGAGCTTATATTCCCATTTAACTTTCCTTTCTTGAATACCATTGCTTCACATAGTTTGTTCCTGTTGTTTTAAACACATGCTTTAAAGTGGTTCTGTTTTGTAGCAATTGGTATTGTTGGACGCCATCATACCCTAGGACTTTCAGATGTGTTTGTTTGGCCTTTTTTGTACATACTCATTACATAGAAGCTATAAAGCAAGATAGGGCGAGTGATTCATTTCACTGAGAGACAGTACATGCACGTTCTCTTCTTTATCACCGCGTGACGGAATAAAAAAATCAGGCTAACAAAGGCAAAAATGCAGAAGCAGAAGACCTAGCTAACACTGATTCTCTCTGGCAGACATGAAAAATATCCAAAATCCCCTCCAGAATCCAAAGCGATTAAATTTGACTAGAATCCTCAGAAATGAAACAAAACCAATGCAAGCTGAAAAAGACTGAAAACCCAAAGGACAAAACGCAACAGCCTACACTGGGCACACCATTGCCTATATATAACAATTAAGGAAAGCCTTCAGAAACTCAAAGTCAGGAACTTTTCTGCTGTGTGTAGCATGACCAGCAGCCCCCTTTATTGTTAAACTTGTTGATGAGATTCATTAAGAGATCAGCTTTTCAGTTATTTATAATTTTGTCAAAATATTTGAGCTAAAATTTCCTCTGCTGGAGGTGGAATATTTATAAAATGTTCCAGGTAAAAATAGTTCCGCTATTTTCAGGAATGAAACTGTAAGAAAAGATGATGTTTTCTGATGTTCTTTTTGAGAAGTTCTGTGTTGTGTTTTGGGGGGGATACTGTAACTTTGGCAGAAGAGCAGCCTCTTCCAAAGGAGTGGCGTCTGCCACCTGACATTTCATTCGTACTTGGCAAGCTCGCCAAAAGAAGACGGAGCCAGACTCTGCTCGCAGTGGCCCTGAGAAAGCACAAGAGGCAACAGCCATGACTTGCAATAAGGGAGATTCCTGCTGAGCATTAGGAAAAGCCTCTCCCCGGGGCATGTTTCGGCACTGGCGTGGGTGCCCCAAGAGGCTGAGGGATCTCCATCCTTGGAGGTGCTCAGAAGACACCTGGACAAGGCCCTGAGCAACTTGAACTAGCTCAGGGTCCCGAGTGCATCCTCCCTGCTCCTGGGGCTTTGGCTGTGTGAGCTTGGGGCCAGGTCAGAGACAGTACAGCTGAGGGCTGCCCCTTCCCTCTGGTGACTTCGAGGAGAGTTTCCAGAAAGCTCTGCTGGAGCCTCAGGCAGGGCTGAACCCCTGCCCAGGAGCTGCTTTTAAGCTGGTTCTCTTGCCCTTGGCTCCTGCCTGAGCAGACTTGCCTGTGCCTGACCATGCACTGTGTTGATCTAGACCCATGGATAGGCTTCCTGGCTTGACCGGAGACCTGTCTTGTCACGATGGACTTGTCTGGCAATCGCTGGACTGTGGCTCACCCTGGTTACTGCCTCCAGACCTGATCCTGATGCTGACTGGACTTCTTAGTTTGACCTTGGACCTGCCTCGTCACCGCAGGCTTGTCTGATGATCTGGATTCACAGCTGAACCCGGCTCTCATCACTGTACCTGCCTTGTTCGCCTTGCTCAGGTGCTTCCCCTTGCTGAGGAAGCCCCTTCCTCTGCCTGCCTTGTTACCATGCCTGGCTCTCAGCTGCCATTCCTTTGGGGAGCAGCCAGCCCTCACTGCCCCCAACAGCCTGCTGTGAGTAGGGAGTTGGGGTAGAGACCTCCAGAGGTCCCTTCCCAACCAAATCTTTCTGTGAATTTATGACAGTGCTCTAGCCAAGTTAGAAGGAAAGAAAAATTCAGCTTCTCTGCGCAGGGAAGAAAACATAGCAGTGAAGGCGTTGTGTTGATGCTCAGGTGCATGGCATATTAGATCTGGGGAAGGGAGAAAGGTCCAGAGGAACAGGGACAAGGAAAGGGGTCGAGGAAAGAGGAAGGTGGAGGAAGATGTGGAAATGGACAGCAGTGCAGCTGCTGTAATATCACTGCACTACCCCGTAAATCCCAGCACAAAAGGGTAACATCAGACCCTAGCAGAAGGTATGCACACAGCTCTGTTTCCTCTCCAGCTGCACTACGTCACAAATGATTCATATTCACATGGCAGTCCTGAATTTCCAAAATAGAAATACCTACTGCCCCACAAGCCCTCTTCCACCTCTCTCACTGCATCTCTCAGACACCATTAAATGTCCTTCCTCTGCAGACATATTTCAAGGCTGGTCTGCTGGTGATGCACGGGCTGAGAAAGGGGATGGAGCTGGCCTACCTAGGGCATATGTCTCCCAAGGCAGCCTGTGACACAAGGATCTCTCTGTGGAGAGGCTTATCATCTTCTACAGGTCTTCTCGAAGACCTGCTTCTACAGTCACCTGTAGTAAAAAAGAAGGTCTTCAAGGGAGACTGGAAAGATGGATTTAAAACCCCGTGTCTCCTAAACTGTATTGTAACACAAAACCATGATGCATTACAATACATTTATTCCCACAGCAGTCATGAGGTAGGGACTTGGAGTAAGATTCATTGCTAATTTAGAAGTCTGAGAACCAGGACTTTACTCTGAACTGCATTTCTTGTCACTTCCCCTTACCTGTCCTTTAACATTTTCAAAAAAACTTAAAATACACCATAATGGACCCGCTCTGGGATAGCCTGAGTCCTGCTGAAAGCCACAGAGAGGCTGTTTTACAGTGCAAGGGGAAAGGCAACCCTTGGTCCCTAGCAGGAGTGAATAACTGGTGTTTCTGGCACTGCCTGTGTACAGCTGGGTCTCTCGCTTCTGGGGAGATTTATAGGGCTTTCGCATACAGTGCAGGCTGAAAAAGCATGTACAAACAGTGCAAGCAAATATATTTCACCACAGCCTCATTCTGTGACATAATTTCTTTTTAACAGTGAAAATTACTCAGACCTGAAATCAATCACCCTATGGCCGAGCGACAAGAAAGTGCAAAGCACTAACAACATCAATGTGAGCTTCAGAAACGGCGACAGTATTGGCATCCTCTCTTTTTTCTGGGGCCATTATGAATGTCGGGTGTATTTTTAAGTATGCTAGTGTTTCCCAAGCTGTTTTGCTTTAAGTAAATGTATAGCCATTGTGCTGCATGTGTGTGTGAACAGCTGCACAGGCACATTTGACATACCTCCTAAAGATTGTTTTGCTAAGGTCTGTGACTTACTATACAATTAGGAACCTATTTTCTGCAAGAGTACTAAACACTCAGCTATTCTCCTTCACCCCAACAAGGGTTGCTAAATGCTTCAACTCTTTTGAAAAATTAAAAGACACTTATTTAGGTGCCCCAAGCTGGACTTAAGACTCAAAGCATCTAATTGAAAAACCAACAAAGTTTCCCTCATTCATTACTACTAAATTCACTCTGTCAGCAGTGAGTACCATGTCTGTGTTCTGATTATTCCCCAGAACTGCTTCACACTACAGTGCAGCCAGGAGATGCTCAGGTAGGATGGACTTGCTATAGGAATCTATGCTGACCAGACCTAGACACACTACATTTGTTTCAAGTCTGTGTTCCCCGCTATGTTTCCTGTACCAAGAGTCAGGTGGGACCATGTCACCAAGACATCTCTGTTTATTCAAAACAACCTTTCATCCTTCAGCTTTGTATCATCACGTTCACCCACATACAGTCTGCTGTGCTCCCTCAAACAGTTTGCTAAGTTACCCTGAGCTGTTTCCCACAGTCTTGCTGTAATTATTGAATGGGTGACTCTGCAACTCTGCAATGGTATGACCTTTCTGTGGTTATATTTCCGAGTCCTCAATAGGGCCATTCAAAAATACTGCAGTAGGAAGTGATGGCAAAGATTCAATGGGACGGATAAAGTTTTCAGCTGGGAACTGTTTTACTTTTGAGAAAGCATGGTCTCGAGTTGACTTATTCTCCACAACCTGCTTCTTAAGCATCCCTGTATCTGAGTCCCAGGCTTGTCCCCGACGCAGTTTCTTAAAGGTGTTACGGAAACCCTCAGTACTAAAGTAGTAGATCAAGGGGTCCAGCGTGCAGTTCATGCTGGCCAACAACATTGTCATAATTAACACTTGGCGCACGGAGGCCTGTGTGTCTTGCTCAACCTTCACCACTCGGGCCTTTATCATCCCATAAACTGCCAGGGCAGTGTTGTAGGGCACAAAGCAGATGATGAAGATGACCAGATTGACCAAGAGGAGACGGATGGTCTTCTGCTGTCGCAGGGTCTTTGTCTGGCTGTCCTGGCAGAGCTCCTGAAAGATCCGAATCGAGCAGTATGTCACAGAGCTGAGAGGCAGGAGGAAACCCAAGATTTCAGCCAGGACAACTAGGGGGAAGAGGTTATTCTGCCACATGTTGTCACTAAAGCTTTCAAAGCACAGATAAATGGTCTGGTTCTGTACCTTACAGTGGTTTTGCTTGTGGACTATGGCTGTGGGGATGGAGCCCATGAAGATCACAACCCAGACGATCAGGCAAAGGATCTTGGCCACCTTGGGGCGCCGCAGATGCCGCCAGCGAAGTGGGTGGACAATGGCAGCATAACGATCCAGGTTGATGCACATGAGGAAGAGGCAGCTACCATACATGTTGATCTGGAAGACAGAGCCGGAGACCTGGCACAGGGTATTACCAAAGGGCCAGTGGTGGTTGGAATAGTAGTAGAGTCGCAGCGGCAGAGGGAGTGTGAAGGTGAGGTCACTCACGGCCAGGTTGAACATGTAGATCATCACTACAGACTTCAGGCGCAGGTAGCGGATGAATATCCATAGGGCCATCACGTTCAGCATCAAACCTGTAATGAATATCAGGATGTAGCCAGGCAGGAGGAGGTGGTGGTTGAAGCTGTAATCCTTGCATGTCTGAGACGCATTGGAAGCTGACATGCCCAGTGGGGATCAGGGGAGGGTCTTGCTGAGATGGTTGAGCCTGCTGGTGGGCTAAGGAGGCACAAAGAAAAGCACTGAGAGAAGTCATTCCCCTCTAAGAAGCTAGGGGCAGGTCATTCCCCTCATCTGCAGCTGGGAGGTAGATGGGCAGATCTCTCTCTTGACTGGTGCTGCTTTGGATTGCCGGTCTGTGGTCAACTGGCAGGGGTGGTAATGTAGCCACCTAGAGTCAGCTTCTGCCTCTAGTTCAGCAGTTCTTTCCAGTGGTTATGGGGATGCTGATGCGATGGAGGGTCATTGCCAGTTGTCAGCACAATTCCTGGTCAGAGTGGAAGACCAAGACAGAAGAGTTTGTTAGAGGAGGAAATCTCTTGAAATGTTAAAATCCCACCATGGTGGCTTCTGCAGCAAGAACTCACAAAGAAACCAAAAGACTAAGAAACATGGACAGTAGAAAAGTGAGTAATTACATGGCAGTAGAAGCCAGAGCACAAAGAAGATAACTGTTGTACAGAATCATTTATCGCTCAGCCCCAGAAAATGCACGTTGCTTTGATCACTTCTGAGAGCACACATATACAAGAAAGGGACAGCACAAGAGCACACAGGGAAAGTAGTCAAGGCAGCTCCAGAGAGAGAGAGAGAGAGAAGAGAGCAACCATTTTGAGGGAAAAATGCTGACTGGAAGGAACTTAAAATAAAAACTGCATAGTATTTTTTTATATCAGAGAAACAGAACTTTGTACATCCATTGCAGATAAAAAGAATTATACTACAGTTAGACTTGACTCCACCCTAGCTCATTTTCCTAGGTGAAACAACCCACACATACCTGAGTCCCAGCTAGTTGGAGTTCCTTATGTTGCTTGCATTCATACAGTTCCTTTGGTGTTCTCACTTGCATGGGACCAGTGGTGCTTATTTGGATTGCATGTACTCAGATCATTTTCCTGCTTACAACACTGTAAAGTGTGAAGCAGCCCATGTCCCACAAACACAGAGCAGCACAGCCAGGTGAGGGAGCACACAGTAAAGAAGGAAGGGCTGTGGGATTCATGTGGACAAACATACCTGTGACTCCAAAGTAGTGCGAGGCTGGTAACCACTCTAGATACTAAAGGTAGCACTGTCCTGCCAAACACTGATCAACTGGAGTGAGTCCCAGTGGAAGGCCACCGAAATGGTCTGGGGGCTGGAGCACTTGCCCCGTGAGGAGGTGCTGAGGGAGCTGGTCTTGTTCAGCTGGAGAAGAGAAGGCTCCAGGGGATATAATAGCAGCCTCCCTGTATTAGGTTTGTGTGGCAAGGTTTTGGTAGCAGGGGGGCTACAGGGGTGGCTTCTGTGAGAAGATGTCAGAAGCTTCCCTTATGTCCGATAGAGCCAATGCCAGCTGGCTCCAAGATGGACCCACTGTTGGCCAAGGCCGAGCCCATCAGTGACGGTGGTAGTGCCTTTGTGATAACATATTTAAGAAGGGGAAAAAAACCTGCTGTGCAACAGCAGCCAGAAGAGAGAGGAGCGAGAATATGAGAGAAACAGCCCTGCAGACTCCAAGGTCAGTGAAGAAGCATGAGGAGGAGGTGCTCCAGGCGCCGGAGCAGAGATTCCCCTGCAGCCCGTGGTGAAGACCATGGTGAGGCAGGCTGTCCCCCTGCAGCCCATGGAGGTCCACGGTGGAGCAGATATCCGCCTGCAGCCCGTGGAGGACCCCATGTCCGAGCAGGTGGATGCGCCCGAAGGAGGCTGTGAACCCGTGGAGAGCCCACACTGGAGCAAGCTCCTGGCAGGACCTGTGACCCCATGGCGATAGAGGAGCCCACACTGGAGCAGGTTTGCTGGCAGGACTTGTGACCCTGTGGGGGACCCACACTGGAGCAGTCTCTTCCTGGAGGACTGCACCCCATGGAAGGGACCCACGCTGGAGCAGTTCGTGAAGAACGGCAGCCCGTGGGAAGGACTCACGTTGGAAAAGTTCGTGGAGAGCTGTCTCCCATGGGAGGGACCTCACGCTGGAGCAGGGGAAGAGTGTGAGGAGGACGGAGTGGCAGAGACAACGTGTGAAGAACTGACCGCAACCCCCATTACCATCCCCCTGTGCTGCTGGAGAGGAGGAAGTAGAGAATTTGGGAGTAAAGTTGAGCCCGGGAAGAAGGGAGGGGTGGGGGGAAGCTGTTTTTAAGATTTGGTTTTATTTTTCATTATCCTACTCTGATTTGACTAGTAATAAATTAAACTAATTTCCCCAAGTCGAGTCAGTTTTGCCCATGACGGTAATTGCTGAGCGATCTCCCTGTCCTTATCTTGACCCACGAGCCTTTTGTTGTATTTTTCTCCCCTGTCCAGTTGAGGAGGGGGAGTGATAGAGTGGCTTAGTGGGCATCTGGCATCCAGCCAAGGTCAACCCACCACACTCCCCATACCTGCAAGGTGGCTACTGAAAGAGGACAGAGTTAGCTGCTCACAGTGAGGGGGACAAGAGGCAATGGGCATAAATTGAAGTAATAGATATTCAGACTGGATACAGGGAAAAATATTTGCACTGTAAGGACAGTCAGACATTGCAACATGTTTCCTAGAGAGGTTGTGGAGTCTCCATCCTTGGAAGTTTTCAAGACCAGACTCTGTAAAGTCCAAAGTAGCCTCATCTGATCTGATAGCTGACCTTGCTTTGAGTAGGAGGTTGGGCTAGAGACTGCCTTAATTATTCTATGATCCTAAAACTAGACATCTGCTTTCAAAGCTGTCATAGTGGAGTAGGGGTTGGTAAGTATGACCCAGTTCCCCGCAGCTGTTTGCAGGGGTTAGATAGGGACTCCCTCACAGAGCCCACGTAGATTGTGATTTACTTCAAAAGGAAAGTAGAATTTTCTGTCTAGAGGAAATCTTTACATAAGGTTGATATTACTGTAAGAGGAAGCTACTCAGTAACTCGATAGACATGACAAGCATGTCAGACCTTCTGGATGGCGTTGTGGCGCAATGCACAGATCTAGAGGGAGGATCTATTAGAGACAGAAGGGTGTGCTGACCTCATAGGTAGGAAAGATTCATTCTGGCAACAATATGTTAAACAATGAAGGTGGAAGTCTAATACGAGACAGCAGACAGCTCTCAATTTGCCCATCCTTTTGTGTTGTTGGGCAGGTCCACCACCAAGGCAGGTTTCTTAGAGGAACTTCTACTGGTTTGTCAAGCTATATCTGGGTGGATTTCACCCTTCTTGGTGGATGGAAACTTTGTGTGAAGACTTGTGTAAGTTTAAAGTATAAGATAATCCAGCAAGACAAGGCAAATGTGCAAGAATGTTGTTGGTTTCAAGTGAAATGATTAAATGCCTCAAAAAATCTCAAGGAGGATATGCCATCTTTTGCTAGAGCCAAACCCCTGCAATGACTGCAGACTGAACAGACTGGTGACACCTTCATCTTGACCGAGACAAAGTGAGTGAGACTGAGACTCTGTGAGAGACCATGACCGGCTCTAACATGTGTGCCCAGACCACCCAGGTATCAGGTGAGGGTGACTTGTCTCCACAGACAAGCTATTTTTATCAAGAGGTATTCAATAAACACCTCTAGACAATGTAATATGTAAGCACAGTTCATACTGTGTGAGATCAGTGGTCTGCCTAAAACTAGTATTCTATCTCAAATCGTAGATGGTGAAGGGATAATGTAGGAACAGTGCAATCATGTAGTTATGCTCCCTCAAGTTCTCTTCCTGCTTCCCCCCAGTAGTCCAGGGATTTCCTGAGCCAGAGGTGACCTGTTTGTATTCAGTAGTTCTCAGGGAACTTTTCTGTCATGATTTTTTCCAGTTGCTTTCTGAGTCGATGTAGAATTTACCATCTACAACATCCAGTGCCAGGAGTGCCAAGGAGTTCCACAGCTTAATTGTTATCTCAGGCGAAGAAGCACTTCCTTGTCCTAATTTTTGAATCACCACCTACTAGATTCAGTTCCTAGTTTTAGTGCTGGAAGAGACAGTGGAAAAAACATCCCTGTTCAGCTTCACCTTATCACTGATGATTTTATAAACGTCTACCATACTCCCGCTAAGTAACCTTTTTTTTTTTGAGGCTAAAGGGTCCTTGTCTTCATAGTTGTTCCTCACAGAGGAGCCGTTCTGTGCTTTTGAACATCCTTATTGCCCTCCTCAGCACCTTTCCACTTCTGCTACAGCCTTTGTGAGCCCTGTGGTGGGATGCTCAAAACGTACACAATGTTGATGATGTGAATGCACTGAGCTGAGTAGGCATAGATCTCATTTGCAAGGGGTAATGGTCAGTTCAAATTGGTTTTTCTCATCACTTTGCTAGACGAAATTTCAGCTGTTATTTTAAGGCCAGTCACTCACACTTCTCTTAATCACCGCAGTTCTTCGCAGCCAACCATCATCTTTTCTAACTTGAATAATTTTATGTCTCCAACAGATTTGTTATTTTATTATTCATCCCTCATGAATAAGTCAAACAGTCCAAGCCACAGCACTGGTGTCTTATAACTCCACTGAGAAAACCAACCATATACCCTCATTCTCTGTCTTATCTTTTAGGCACTTTTTATCCAGGTAGGAACCTTTTCTCTAAATTTCTTTAAGCCCCATTGGTGAGAGCCCTTTTGAAAGCCTTTTGGAAATCCACATGGGCCACTGTTCATGTGCTTGTTGACTCCTTCAAAGAAGGACACAGCATCCCTTTACAAAAGCCATGATGACTCTTCCCCAGTAATTAGATGTGACTGCATGCCAATTGATTTTTTCCTTTATTATAGCTTCTACTAATTTGTTCAGCACAGATATCAAGCTCCCTGGTCTGAAATCCCCCAAGAGCCTTTTCTCAAATTGTGTCTGCTAGTGAGCCTTTAAAAGCAGTTTTAAGCAAATGTTTCTACACCACAGTTAGTCAGGTCTTCCACCCTTCTATTTTTTCCGGACCTCTGGGGTAGGAGCCATGTGGTTTCAGACACTGCTTAGTTCATCTTGCTGCTCCATAACTGTTCGTACCTCCGTTTTGATCAGAGACAGTCCTTTGATGAATTTCCCCATAAAGAGAGTTTCTGCTGTGGAAATCTCCCAGGCTTTCCTGCCATGAACACCAGTGCAAGAAATCTGTTCAGTTTTTTGCCCATCATCGTCTTTTCTTTTTTTCTGAGTGGTCTTTCCTTACATCCTAGCCCTTTAGCCTTCGAGACACCAAACAGCAGAGTTCTAAACTGGCAGCAAAGATCACTGAGAGTGGAAAATAGGTTGGGTTTTTTTGAGGTTTTTTAGGGTTTTGGGGTTTTTTTTGTGAGTGGATGGAAACACAGAAGCAAGAATCCACTAACGGTGGTGTTATTGAAGCTAAGCTGATAGTCTCAAATTTGACGTAACAGATACTGTAATCAGGATCTCAGAGACCTGTAATGAGATGCGTACATGCACGGTCTTTAGAAGCTGTGGGAACGGAGCATTTCTCTGCAGAGCTCTGAAGGTACTGTTTTGACTGTCCCTCACTGTAGAGGAAAGCTACTGGTAAAGCAGGCTGGTAGTAGAGAGACAGAAGAGGTGAAACTGCTTGGATTATCCTTGGTGGTTAATGTCTGAGAGCCACAGGCCATGTTCTTTGTGGCTGCCTCTAGAAGAACCGCAGGTACTCATTGCTCTACACGAAAGCTGCTGAGAGGTCTCAAGTTATCAATCAGCTGTGTAAGGAGGCAATGGTACCACAGGTGAATCGTCATCCTCCTCATGATGAGATGCTGTCTTGAAATCCTGAAGGAACTTTCTGTTTTGTGACTGACCTTATGTGGCCCAGGAGGTGGAGGAAGCATCTTTTTACCTCTCAGTGAAGATCAATATGAACTGCTGAAGGCCATCTGCCGAGACCATGGCCTTTTCCCCAGCAGGGACAGAAGAGAGCAACTGAAACTATAGTTGCTACCTAGGCAGATACTTCTTTCTGTTTTCGGGTGGAAAATGAATTTGTCTGGCAGGGGGGAGAGGGGAAATGACATAGACATGACACATGTGCACGCACGCGCGCGTGCACACACACACACACACACACACAATGAGCAACTGCTGCAGGGGAGGAGGAGCTGCAGAAACTAGAAGGAAGGGAAAACACTGGTGAGGGAGGGAGGGGTGCTGGTGTAGGTGTGAGATGGGGGCAACGTTGACTGCTGTTGCTGTGTGAGGGGAGAGGAGAACGTGATGCGGGAGGATGGGCAGACCACCCCAAAGCAACAGTCCAAAAGAATGCGCCGTCCTCCCCTCCCACACACCCCCTCCTGCGACCACCCCACTTGGATGACAGCCACGTGCCTCCCCCAAGTACTCGGGAGCTGCCCAGGGCCCTGGCTGGTGTGGGGTGCTGGACTGAGATGAGCCAGAGGTCGGGCCCAAGGGGGGCACCTCTCGCCAGAGGCAGCAAAACAGCTGCTAGGCAGGGAGACCCCACAGGACATGCAAAACCCATGGGGATTTTGAGTTTTTTTCTTTTGGGGGGTGGGAAACCCTAGCTGTACTTGCATATAGGGGCCGGAACAGGAAGGCGTGCCCTGAGATGAGACGTGTGCCTGGCATCTTGCTGCCTGGTCCGGGGCGTCTTCTCTCCTGGCACTATCTCACCAACAGCCACTGCCTCCTAGCACTGCAAAAATGACGGAGCACAGCGTGGTGGGACACAGGGTTATGCATGGTGCTGAGAAATGAGGTGGAAAAAGACAGCTAGAAAAATCTTGCCGAGCGTGCTGCAGGGTCAGTATTTCCAAGAGTGACTTGTCATTTAAACCCTGGAGCGCTTGGAGGCTGCCCTGGGGATGCAGACAGAGAATGTGGCATTGGGGTGCAGAGCAGTGCAGCTGAAAATGCAAACTGCACAAGCTCGCTTAGTAAATCCGAAACCAAGAGGAAATAACAAAGAGCACACCAAACCTCAAAAAACCCACCCAACTTTGCTTTAGAAATTGAAGGTATATTTTTTCATAAATGTGAATGCTTTTTACCGGTTGTAGGTGATATTTAAGCCCCACTTTTCACCTTTTTTCTAGCCAAGAAATTAGATTATTGTGATGATTAGAGCCGTGAAGACATTCAAGACTTAGGATGGCTTGTTTTTCATAAGAGATACATGACATCAAAGCTGAGACCTCCGTACTTAACTCGCAAGGTCTGATCACACTGCTACTGCCTACTCCCTACAGGTTTCACCCCCCTTCATCTCCTGAGGGCCCTGTGGAAGAGGACTTCCATTGTAGGCACCTTGGCAAGTAAGCCCTGCAGGCTGCCTCTGCTTTTAGTATCACAGGATCCCAAAGAAAGCGTCCGTTTGAATAAATACTGAGATTTACCTTGCACCTCTAGGTTCACTAGGCAACTGAAGAGGCATAGAGGGTTCCCCAGTGCCCTGTGGTCAGGTCCGGCAGCACATGCACAGCAGCTCACGGGGACCAGTGCCCAGTGCGCCCAGACCATCCAGCTCTCCAGATGTTTCCATCTCGCTTACCTCTCTGCTGGTGAAGAGCCACGGGTGCACAAGGGCTTGCTGGCAAGCGATCGCTGGCACTGCAGAGGTCTCGATCCAGGCACTAAAACTGCAAGCAGCTTGAATCAAAACAGAACCAGGCAGGCTCTTTGGCTACTTGTTCATCCAAATCACAGCCGTCCCCTACCATACCACGGCTGGTTCTATGTCTGTCATGCCGCAGTTCATCTCCCCTCCTTTCTCACTTCCTGATGCGCTTCTGGCTGGGCACAAAGCATGAACTTTGCTATCCAAAGCTGATAAGCTAAAACACATCCTATGAAAGCAAACGTAATCGTGAAAGAAGCAACACCCAGATGTCCTTGCAACTGAGGAGACCTGCCCTGGGTCATAGTGCCAAATACTTGCTCATCTTGGCTCCCATGCTAACTCAGCCACCCCCAGGACTGACAGGGGAAAATGAAAGCATTCCCCTCCCCAAAATATTGCCAAACAAGAGGTAGAAGTGAAATACAGGAAGTGAGAACAAAGTTGATTTAATCACTAGCCGGTGCAAAGGCTCAGAGTCCTGTCAATCCCATGGGCTTGGGCGCTTTGGGGCCGAGCTCCTGCCCGGGGGCTGAGCTGTGCACCGCTGGCATGTGGCAGGGACCCAAAAAGAACCGAGCTCTGAAGAGGTGTCAGTGCCCACGGCAGGCAAAGGCACATTTGCCACAAACGTCAGTCCCTGTCATTCAAGGCTACAGGAGGCATGGTGCTAAGAAAGTACAAGGGCTGATTTAGCAGGACATCTGCGACCTAGCACCGCCAAGCGTAGTTGGGAAGGGGTCTGCCCTTCTGCAGAGCCCATCTGGCACTCTTGCTTCAAGTCCTATTTCCGCTTTGCCGGTCCCAGCACACCTGGGAGAAGACATGGGTCATGGGGACGCTCCTAAACCTATCGTTGTCGTTCCTCAGGAGCAGCTGCCCTGAGAAGAAGGTGCCATGCCTGTGGCCTCCCTCTTTCTCTGCAGCCCTTGCCCGGCTCCTCCGCCTGCTGGCTGTTGCTGCTGGTGTTTGACTTTCTCACTCCCTGCCTGCCTTGTTCTGCCATCACTGCCTCCTCATTCAGGGAGTGACACACCAAGGGATATATGTTCCTGCTGCTCATAAATCCTTGGAGGGTACAATAGCACCCGAGCCACTGATCTCACCCTGCTCCTTTTCAGTGTGTCTCTTTTTTAACCAGATCCCCTTTCTCACTTCCTAGTTGCTGGGATCTTTGTTCTCACGGCTTTTTGTGTCTCTTCAGTTCCCATCAAGGCTCTGGTACCGATAAAGGCTTGCAGATATACCGGGGGGGGGCTGTCCTTCTCCCTTTGCAAAAGGAGTGTCTGACACCCTCTGTGGGAACTTACACCTCCCCTGCGGCGCTCGCCCCCCCCCCGACATGTGCACACACCTGGCTGAGCCTGGCAGTCCGGGCTTTACTGTGTGTGTCAGAAGAGGACACAGTGGCACTTAGCCTAGCCCGCGAGCCTGCGCTGCCCCACAGCATCCCTCACCCAGCCAGGTTCACTCACCTCACTAGGTCTCGGTGCATCAGCCCGCAAATTCTGTCTCCCCCCACCCAGGTGGGCTCACACCTCTGCCCCTCGCTGTCTCTTGGAGGCTCAGCTCGTGGGGAAAAGCAGCGCAACCCCCGGCATTTCCTCACCGCTCTCTGAGTCGACAGCAGGTAAGACCAGATTACTGGGGTGTGTGTTAGAGGCTACACCCTGAAGCTGCAGATCCCAACACGCCTGACACCCCGGAGTGCTCCAGAAAGCAGGAGCAAGGACCCAACAGAACGAGGGACGCAGAGAGCTGGGAAGGCAAGGAGAGAGGTGGAAAGCATGCTACAACAGAGGGGCTGCTCAGGTTTGAAAGGATGACTGGTAAACCCCAGTACCCTTTAGACGTCTTTGTGCGGGGAAACGTGGAAGAGCACAGCAAAGGCATGAACCCACATGCGGGGCCATGGTGGAAGAACCATAGCAGGGCCAGAGCAGCCGCGTTTCACTTTCTGAATGATTCAGACAGGAAAAGCAGAAACCTCAAGGCTGCGCGAGGAGTTTCAGCTTCCAGGGCAGTGGGGCCAGCTTGCACTTCCCAGGCCTGCTTGGGGGAATGACAGGCTTTTCTCCCAGGACATTTCAGCTCCCCAGTCACACAATTCACATTTTCCTGGACTCCCAGGGGCTCTTAGGAAACGGCTACCCACTGAGAAGAGGGGCAGCCACCCCATTATGCCTGCTTAGGAGAAGGGCAAGGACTGTCCCTCTTGCCGTGGGGAAGAAAATGAGGGGAGTGAAGAGAGACCTGCCAGGGAAAGAGTTAAGAAAGCCAGGGAGCAGCCGGGCTGCATCTGTTTGCTGTAGCTATGTGGGCTGCAGGGTAGAAAAGAAGAATCTCCAGCCTGGAGGAGGCAGATGAGGGAGGGTCCTCAAGGACAGCGGCTGGGGATGAGGGAGGCAGCAGGTCTTCCCCTCTCTGCTCCCATGAGCTGTCACTGCAGGGAAACTCTCCGACTCCCCAAAGAGCTTGGTGACAAAGCAATGACGAGCTGGTGGGTCTAGTGACAGCTGCTTGGTGCTGCCAGGTTTTTCTTGCGTGGAAGGCTCTGTCTGCTGCTGACCGGGTCTCAGGCTGCTTCCTGCTGATGAAGTGACTTGACTGTGGAGGAGGACAACCAGATCATCTGCTGACAGGACGGCAGAGACCAGGGGTCTGACACTGATGCTGTCCCCAGCTATGTGAGCTCCCTCTGACGGATGCCTGCCCCAGAGCCCTGGTTCAGAGCTCTCCCATGATGCTGCCCGAGCTGTAGGTAGGGAACAGCACCGGCGTGGATGCCCTCGCAGCACCAGCCTGGCAGGTTTCTGCGGGCCGCTGGGTCTCTGATGCTGGCAGGCACACCAGGGCAGCCCATGGTCATTGCCCAGGGCAGGGGCTACCCGTGCTTTGCAGTGCCGGGCCAGAGCTGCTGTGAGAGCGACTGTCGGGCAGAGGCAGCGGGAGGTCACAGGAGAGGATTCAGGCGGCTGCTGCACCGTGGCTGAAGGTGGAGTTTTGCTGGGGACAGGATGGAGATGGTGTGGCTGTACGTGGTGCTAATCCCCGTGCAGCACGTCCTTGCCGTGACCTGGCTGTAAGTATGCTTTGCACTTGTACTGTCTGGATTGGAAAGTCACCTGGGGAGGTGCTGTCTCCCAAGAAAACAGGCAGATCTGTGAGAAAAGTGTGGAAGAAGGAACCTGGGCAACCCGAAGGCAGCACATTAGAAGGGGCATCTCTGGGAGCATGAAGGGAGAGGGACGGTGAAGCTGAAGAGGCACAGACCAGGAATGTACAATTTGGCACAGACAAGAGGCAGCACATCCCCTTCCCTGCCCTGTTTCTGCTCTAAAATAAGGCTATAGAGGGCTAGTCCCCTGCAGACATAGCCCTGGCTCTAGCCCATCTGCGACTGAATCTCTCCCCTGCCCCACAGGTACCTGGCCAAGCAGCCTTCTCTGCGGGCGGTCCTCCGGGACCCCAGGGGCTGTGAGGGTCTGACGGGGCTGGTAGAAGAGCAGGTCCGTGTTTGCCGGCGGCAGGTGGAAGCCATGGATGCGGTGAAGCGAGGCGCGGAGCTGGCTGTCGAGGAGTGCCAGCACCAGTTTCACTCTCGCCGGTGGAACTGCTCCACACTGCAGGGGCTGCAGGTCTTTGGCAAGGTCGCCATCCAAGGTCAGCAAGGGGGAGGCGGCACAGGCGGAGTTGGAATGGGTCCCTTCAGTATGCCCATGGGGTCCCCTTGACACATCAGCCTTTCCTGGGCTAGTGTGCAAGTGCCACACTGGGACCAACCCAAGAGTGGCCAGTGTCTTCCTCCACATGCTAACAAAGCTGTCAACACAGAGCAAACTGAACCAAATGCATGTGCTGTTACAAATATTAATATTCTGGCTAAACTTCTTCCTCATTTGGCCAGGCTTGGCTTTTTGGTCCCATCTGGACCATTCTGGGTACCATCACTGCAGACTGATAGATCTTCTCCCCCACCCTGCCACCAGCCCAGCCCTTTGGAGTAGCAGCTCAAATCAAACCTTTTTCTCTGAAGCTGCAGTCCCTTTTTGTTGCAGGCCAGGGAAGAAGGATCTGCCTATGCCCCCAAAACAGCACAGAACAGATTTTGCATGTGTTTCGATGGGAGGAGCTATACAGGGAGCTATGAGCAAGGTCTCTCTGGCTCCTAGAGACAAGGCGGCAGGTTCCTCCCTGACAAACCTGCCTGCGTGGGAGGCTCAGCCCTTGGTGTCCCCCACCATGGCTCCCTTTTCACTTCCCTTGGGGGCTGCTGACTTCTCTCCCGCAATGGGACACCCAGCCCAGGAACTGAGGGTGCCAGAGGTGAGGGCACTGAGCCAGAAGGACCCCACAGAGCTGTCTCCCTTGCTGGCTCCAGGCCTTGGGAGCTGCAGCATCCTGACAGCGATTTCTCCCAAACAGTCTCTGTCTGAACACATCCTTCCTGCATGCAGTCGCAGCCCCTTTCCCCGCTGCCATGTCCTATCATCAGTGGCTTCCCCCTCCGCAGACTGGTGCCATTTCTCGCCCTGCTGCAGGCACACGGGAGTCTGCTTTCATCCACGCCATCTCTGCCGCCGGCATTGCCTTTGCTGTGACTCGTGCCTGCAGCCGTGGGGAGCTGGAGAAGTGTGGCTGTGACCGCAAGATCCGAGGAGTCAGCCCCGAAGGTGAAGGAGGAGGCCGGTGGCAGGGAGGGAGTGGCAGAGGAGAAGATCCATGGGGAAGACCCCCAGCAGGGGAGGAGACACCTCCCTTCTCCACGGCCCTCAGCCCTTTGGGGGCTCCTCCCAGGGCTTCTCCTTCTTCATCTTATGGCCACTTTCCCTCTGCAGGTTTCCAATGGTCGGGCTGCTCTGATAACCTGTCTTACGGCATTGCCTTTTCTCAAGCCTTCGTAGACAACCCTGAGAGGAGCCGTGGTGTCTCCTCCAGCCGAGCGCTCATGAACCTGCACAACAATGAGGCTGGGAGGAAGGTAAGGGCAGGAACAAGGGCTGGGAAGCAAGCCCGGCTTCAGGGGCTTCTCCCTAGCTAGGCAGACCTCAGTCCAGCCCCCTTACCCTGAGGAGCAGTTCAGGGCAGCCATGAGCTCCCAGAGGGGGTCTGCGTCCTGCTGCCTTTCCTCAGCCCAGCACTGCGCCGCTCACATCGAGCTGGCTCCTCGCCTGCACAGAGGGGGGTTCCAGCCTTCCCTACTCTCCTCTGTGCAGAGTCCTTTTCCTCACTGAGCCCACCTGTGATTTACCTCCCTTGGTCTTTTCTGCAAAGGAAATGAGTTTCCCTGCTCTGCTCTGAAGGGCTTCCCTGCCCCTCCAGTCCCTCCTGAGCAAAGACACACTCCTCTGCAGGGGCCATTGTCAGAACCGGTCCCTTGAGCATCCTCTGGCTCTGGGCATATCTATTTCCCTCCCCACAGCCCTGTGGGTCAGAGCAGGTCCCTGTTTCTTCCCCTGCCTCAGGGATTTCTCTTACAGACCTAAGCCAACCTGTTTCCCATAAAGTGGATCCCCTTCTGTTTCATATTGGCTTGTCTTAAAAAGACTTTTTTGCTCCCTTCTTCCTTCCCTTCCCTTCCCTTCCCTTCCCTTCCCTTCCCTTCCCTTCCCTTCCCTTCCCTTCCCTTCCCTTCCCTTCCTTCCCTTCCCTTCCCTTCCCTTCCCTTCCCTTCCCTTCCCTTCCCTTCCCTTCCCTTCCCTTCCCTTCCCTTCCCTTCCCTTCCCTTCCCTTCCCTTCCCTTCCCTTCCCTTCCCTTCCCTTGGGCTGATCCTGCCCTCCAGTCCCATGGGAGGTGTGTGAGGGGAACAGTGGCTGCTGGGGGGTCTGCAGGCATGGGAGATGTAGGGCAGGGTGTCCCAGGTCTGGCTGGCAGCTGCCTCCCGCTCCCCAGGCTCTCCTGGCCCACATGAAGGTGGAGTGCAAGTGCCACGGTGTGTCGGGCTCCTGCGAGGTGCGCACATGCTGGAAGGTCATGCCTCCCTTCCGCGAGGTGGGCAACGTCCTCAAGGAAAAGTTCGAGGGGGCGACGGAGGTTCACCCCAAGCGGGTCGGTTCCCGCAAGCTCCTGGTACCCAAGAGCTCTCGCTTCAAGCCCTACACGGCTCACGACCTGGTCTACCTGTTGGCCAGCCCAGACTTCTGCGACCGGGACCCCCGGCATGGGGTCTTTGGCACCTCCGGCCGCCAGTGCAACCGGACATCCCCGGCCATGGATGGCTGTGAGCTCCTGTGCTGTGGCAGGGGCTTCCACACAGCCCAGGCGGAGGTGGTGGAGCGGTGCAGCTGCAAGTTTCACTGGTGCTGCTCCGTCAAGTGCAAGCAGTGCCGGCATCTTGTGGAGGTGCACAGCTGCCGCTGAGGGGGAGCTTGCCAGGGCGGTGGGAGGCTGCTGGGGGACTGCAAGGCTACAGGGAGAGGACAGCCCGGGGAGAGACATGGGGAAGCAGGGGAAGGTGTGGGGGAGACACACAGCCTGAGAGGGAGCAGAGGAGACGTGGGGTTTTGCTGCCCTGCTGGAGAGCCGCCTCTGGCTCCAGGGGTGCCATCAGCTCCTGTGTGCTCCCCGCACAGCACCCTCTCACCAGCCTCATTGGGCTTTTTGTGGTTTGAATTATTTTTCCAAACAGAGGGTTGGAGGACACAGGCCCAATCAACCCTTAAACTTTAGAAATAAACCAGCTGTAATGGAAAGCAAAGTGTGTACGTCAGCTCCTTCCTCGCGCTGCATTTGGGACCTGGAGGGTACCTGGCTCTGCTCCCTCCCATGGGCTGGGAGGGGACCAGGCCACGCTGGAGTCCTTGTGCTCAGCGGCCACACAGGCTGCAGGGAGCGAGAAACACCAGGGAGCGGAGCAGGGGGGAGTGGGGACCCACCTCGGACATGAGAGGGGTCACTGAGGGGTGTAGTAGAGTGGCGGCATCAGAGAGAAGGGAGCAAATTAGGTTTGTGGGGCCAATGGGCTCTTTATACAGTAAGACTCATCCTTGGGAGAACTACTGACTGGTATAGGCCTGCGGGGGGAGGGAGACACAAGATGGCTAGGGATTTCAGACAAGGACGCTTGGGCCAATGGCTCTAAATCCAGGTTCCCAGGACCAATGCCTTCTCCAATGCTCAGCTGCTCCTTTGGCTGGAGAAAATGTTTTCAGGAGGAGTTTCAGCAGGTGCCACAGTGAAATGCTGTTGAGCGAGGCTCCACTCATGGTGTGCCGCTGCCGCCGGCGCAAAGCAGGTGCTCAGAGGGTGAGATCTGGCCATGACGAGCTGGCTGGCCAGCAAGGGGTCTGGGAAGAGCTGCCCAAGTCTATCCAGGCTCTCTGCCCCACCACAGCCGCAGAGAGCCTGCTCCAGAGTCCTGCGCTTCCCGCACAACCTCCCGCTACCGTGCATCACCCCTTGGTGAGGCTGAGGAACCTCTGGTGCCACAGCCGCACCTCCTCCTCTCCCTCCTTCTCACTCAGCACCCGGTACGTCTCGTTTCTGTGGCAGCCACGGCGAGACACCTGCCAGGAGAGCCTGAGTTTGTAGGACTGTTACCACCGCCCATCCTTCCCCCAAGGAAAGAGGACCCCCATGATGGACAGCATCTGGAGGCTGGGATGATGGGGGCATCAGAGGGAAGAGGGGAGAACCAGCTGGGAAGCGGGAGGGAGAGGATGATAGCTGAACTGCGTGTTTCCTAAGATACGGGCTAGTCCTCTGTCCTGCTCTGGTGTTTTTGGTTTTTGTTACCACCTAGGAAGCACCCAGTAGATGGGGGAGACCCTCCCCTGCAGGGATATACAGGGATACCCCGACGAGTGGGAGGCTCCCCACAGCTCTTCTGTCTTAACATTAGTGGTGGTCTCCGCTGCCATCTCTTACAGCATCTGTGCAAATCCCACCGCCTCAATTACATGCCAGCTGCACGTGGGCCACTATTTGTCACCCCCCCCAAACACCCCCAATTCTGTCCTACTGGAAGGAAAAGCAGTGGGCCAGTGAGTCCTGCAGGGACTCAGGCCTGGCTGTGGAGGGACCAGCCATGGAGGAGTAGGCTGTGTAAAGGGCAGTGCAGGCTGCTTCTCACCCTCTGGTTGTAGAGGCTCTGCTGGAGACACTGGTGGCTCTTGAACGCGCAGTAGCTGGGGTGCTGAACTCCACCTGAGTCGCAGATCTGGGGAGATGGGAATGAAGGCCAGAGAAAGAAGAGGAAAAGGAGGGATGGGAGCACCCACTGGGCACCCACCTGGCTTGGGGCATCTCCATCTTGGAAAGCAGAGTACTCTGCCTTCAGCCAGAGGGTCACACGAGGGTCCTCACAGCCATGGGTGGCTATCCGGCTGCACCAGTACTCCGCCCTCAGCCCTCTAAAAACCTCCATGCCATAGTACTCCAAGGTCTCTGGGGAGCTGGTCTGCAAAGGGGTGGGCTAAAGAGAGCCGTGCTTCTTCCTCCCCTTCCCCACCACCCAGTCCAGGCTCCTCCTCAGAGGCCAGCAGGACGTGCAGCACACTTGGTACCTTGTTGCCTGCAGCCTGGTGCTGGGCTAAGATCTGAGGGCTGATGTAGGTGGTGAAGCTGCCTGTCTCACAGCGAACACGGTTCAGCTTTTTGATGTTCTGACACTGCTCCCTCTTCAGCGAGCAGAAAGCACAGTCAGGGCACAGGTCCATGTGACGCCGCCCGAGGCTGTCACACACCTAGGGTGGATGCAGTGGGGAGGTCAGGGGGGAAAAAGGAGACTGAGGAGCTCCCATATCCCTGGCTTGGAGCTTGCCTCCCTGGTCATCCAGGTCAGCTTCTCCCAGGAGGTGGCACCTGAAAGGACAGTGCTGACGAGCTCTGGCCGCTGGAGCATTGTGGTCAGCACTGTAGGGAGCTCTGCACACAGTGGGGGTCAAAGGAGGATATCAGTGTCTTTACCGCATCTCCAAACCCAAGGACTCTTTCTTCCATCTCCTTCCAGGCCTGGGTGACCACCGACGAGAGACAGTTTCCCTCCAGCATTGCATAGCACAGGATCAGCACTGCCTCATCCTTCTTCAGGGCTAAAAGGCTGACAGAAAGGGATGGAAGAAGTCAAGTCTCATCTCTTGTCACAAGCTGAAGAGATAGACCTTTAGTTAAAAACTGAAAGGGGGGAAAACAACCCCAAAGCATAGCAAAAAAACTCTTCCCAAAGAAACCTCGGACTCTTGGCCAAATTACACAGAGGAACGGGGGTACCTGCAGAGTCTGTACGTGCCTGTGTAACACAGAGGCTACGGAGGGCTGTGTGCATTCGGGAGCAGGTGAGAGGGACTGGATGAGGAGCACAGCTTGAGGAACTTTCCCAGGGGCGCTGCAGCAGCTGCTGCCTAGTTTTGTCCATTTGAGTGCACAGCAAGGAGGTGTTTGTTAGAGGTCTGCTGCGTGTTGACCATGGGGCAGCCCCGTTTGGGTCTGGAGTATGTAACTTATTAAGCCTCTCTCCTGCTTGAGCCAATGTATTTGACAGAAAGGGAAAAAATGGTAACAATGAATTAACTGTTCATCCCAACTGACATGGGAAGCTGAAGGTAGAAAATTTAAGGACAGTGGCATAAGGACAATAAGAATATTTTGCATCTCTTAAGAACAGTAGAAATCGTAGACATGGTGCAGAACTGTTATTAGACAGGGATGGTGTCAATTATCAGCAATGATGCAGAAGAGGTAAAAATGCTCATTAAATATTTGTCTTCTGTGTCTGGAAACAAAACCATTGATAAATAAACAAACTTTGATCTGGCAGAAATTAAGAAGAAGATAAGAGCAGCAATTGCTTATGTTAAAATGCTCTTAAAATCCATGCATGGGCTAACCTGTATGGAGAAGTTTTCCTAAGAGTAGCTGAAACTTCTTGGAGACCTTCAGATTAGCATTAAAAAAACAAAAGGGAGGTGGAAAACCTGGAGGAAGGTCATGAAGATGAGATTTCCTAAGGCCTGGAAAACTTTTACCTAGAGCGAGAAGCTAAAAAAGCCTTACTTAGCTGAGCAAAGACACTAGTGGGTGGCCACTCAGACAGTCAGTACTTCTACCAAGGTGGGGATCAGCTGGAATGCTCTCTTCGTCAGCAGATGGAGGAAGAGTAATGACTTTTGGTGACTGGAATTTGGGGTGAGATCCATTCAAACCAGAAATTAGCTGGATGTTCCTGACACAAAGGGTATTTAGCATGGGAGCAGCTGATGGGGTGGTTTCTCCACAGCTTGGAGACTTCAAAAAGATATTTCAAATTTCTCTCAGGAGAAGGGTCTGTAGCTCAGCCACATGATAATGTTTTTCCTTCCGGGGTCACCAGGCATGGCTCCACGTCCTGTGCTGAGCAGGAAGGCCAGGGTGAATGATTAGAGCAGTTGCCAGGCCTGAAGGCTAAAAGAGATCAACCTCCCCGCTGTTACGCTCTTGCAGTTACATGGTGTGTGAAGAAATCAAGCTGTAAGGAATGATTGGTGTTCACAGATCCATGGACATGTGAGAGGCATACATCGTATGCACAGGAACATGCGGGTGCTTGGCATTTGCACTGGGTTTGGGTGTGCACTCACATAGGAGAACATGGGTGAGCATTAGGGCTACTAATAGGAAGAAGTTTTGTGCACCTCCTTAATAGATCCCTGGGCCCTGCCACACACCATGGATGAAGGAGCTCACAGCATGGGCTCTGCACGTGCAGCGGGTCAGAAACAAGTGATCCTGTACCCAAACAGTTCACACTAACCAGCAGCAAATGAGCGTGTCAGGATCTCTGAAGGCATCTCTCTCACTTAGATGCTACAAGAGAACCTGGAAAATGGTAGTCACAGAAAATATGAGTGCTAGATTTTTTTAAAAGACATTACAATCAAACTTGTTTTGTCACAGTGCAGCAGATGTTGCTCTAGCCTGCATCAAGGCAAGTGAAGATGTTCCTTCAACACACCGTCCTGTACTGCGCTGTGGACAGGCTGCAAATGGTATTCTGTGGATACAGACCTGTGAACAAATTACTCTGGTGCCAACCCACAGCACATCAACCACATCCACTGAAAAACCGAGGACAGCTGAAACCCCAGAAATCTACGTATTGCAAGCCTGTGCATCTCTTACTGCAATGCACCACAGTGTGACCAACCTGGCCAGAGGTTTGTGGAGGGAAGGTCCGAGTTCAGAGAGGACAAAAGAATGCAAACTGAGGACTGCAGCGACAGATACCAACTCTTTCAGGCAAAGCTGGAAAGAATTAAAATGTGCCAGTAAAAGAGAGAAACAAAGTCCACCTATCCTGCAGAGAGCACTTCCAGAACCTGTAAGATCCTTTATGTCCACTCCACCATCCCATGGCTCCACATGATCCTTTTTATTTTTGTTTTCTGTTTCCTCTGTAAACATTCAGAGCATTTAGGATACCAAGAAGAACAGGAGATTTTAAATTTAGAGCAAAAAGTCTGTGCTCATCCCACTTGAAAATCTTGTTTATGGTTGTTCAGTTCAACCCGTTCAGCATTTTTCTGTGACTGGGAGCTGGACATTGCTGAGAGAAGAACCAGTGACAGCCCCCAAGGCACACCTAGCATTTCTCTTCCATAAAGGATTGCTCCTTGTGTGGGGGTTACCTAACACTGACAATTTCTCTCTTAAACCGTTGTAGCCCAGGAGAAGAAGTGTTCGGTCCGCTTTGCTGATAAATCTGTGACAGCTGAAGGAAGTCTCTGCCACCACTCAGCTGCTTGACTGCTTAGGCACAGTTGGATCTTTGCCTTCAAGATTTGGTAAACTGGCTGGATCATCTTGATGGGACTCACAAATTTCAATTAATGACCCTGATATTATTCTCCAAACTTATCTGAAAGGATTTATCCACAAATATGTCATCATTGGCTATTGTTCCACTACTTGCTTGTTATTCCACTGGCACATTGTGATTTGATTGCTTCTTCATCACACCAGGATGATCAAGCCCGTAAAGTGAGAGGCACATTAACAGTCATTAAAAATGATATGAATAGCTCTGTTGTTTTCATCACTGAGGTAGAAAAAAGAAGAAAACTGTCCAGCTTGCTGTACTTCTTTAAAAATAGCAAATAAATAACAACCTGAGGCTTAGAAAGCAACTGCTAATAAATGGGTTTAACAGCCTTTGCTTTCTCCAACACATGTACTGGTCCAACAAGTGTAGCTCAAACAAGATGCAAATAGAGGATTATAGGCAAAAGAGGCAGTAAAAGGGAACTTTTCTAAAAAGGGTGCTTCCATAAGTAGCTCATAAGTAGCGATAAAACATCTGCTGAGTGTTGATGACCTACTTGTTCAGAACAGATGCAAAGTCAGATGTGGGTAGGAGCCCCTGCTGCACGGCAAACTTTAGATTTACAGACTGTGTTCGATACGATCAGCTCACGCAGATCAGAAAGCCTTGCATTCCTATGCACCACCTACGGACACTTTGCTGTTGGCAGATGCACACGAACTGCAGATGCACACGAACATGCAGATGCACGCAAACTGTGTCCATAACATCCGCTCACCCACCCAGGAAACCATCAGTCATGCCATCAGCCTGAGATTACCAAGAAATTCTGTTGCTGTCTCTGTCACATCCATTTCCTCCTCTATCTCTGTTCTCCATCTCTGCTGTGAGGCTTTCTGGCCTCACGGTTGCAAATTTATGAGTTGGTTTACCACCTCTGGGTGAGTGAGATACATCTACATCATCCCCAATTGACAGCTAGTTCCTGAAAGCAGCTGAGAAGCGTCAGGAGAACGGGTCCCACCCCGCATCACCAGACCCAGGCACAGGTCCTGGGCTCCTCACTCGCTTGCGGGCACCTGCAATCCACCATGCCGTGGCACTAGGTGCCCCCAGGGGCTGTCCTGGGTTCCTCTCCCAGCGATGCCCAGCGCCCTGGCACCTCTCTTTGGTGCATCCAGCCACTCTCCCACTGCTGCTGCCTTACGGCAGTGCTGGGGCTTTGTGTCCCATCACAGAGGCATTGCAGGCAGATGGTACGGACCCGGCGGAGTATAACAGTGCTGCTGCTGGTCCCCTACACTCGTTGACACGCTGCTGAGCTGTTTGCGGATGTGCAGAAGTTTCACCATGCATCAGGGAAAGTGATAGGTCTGCCTAAGGCCATTTCCTAATGCAAATCTCTCCCCAGCTTAGAACCTCTGCACAGTAATGTCCTAACGGCTGCCCTGGAAACAGCCTAACAGGTACTGGGAGCCAATGTTTCAAAGGGAATGTGAAAAAATATAATTAAGAAGAATCTGTGGGCCAAGATCAGTAATTGCTCAAAGGCAAAAGGAGAAAACTTCGGATAAAAGCCTATCTTGCTTTAGCATCTCAAGACATGGAGCGACACACATAGAGCCTACTTCAGCGGTATCTCTGAAGGGTGCTGGTTAACAACATCCACCTCTCCCTCAACGTAATGACAAGGATTTGGGCCATTAACTTTCAGCTGCTGAACCTCTCCGATATTGGCTGGCTGTGTGAGGTGGAGTGAATACCTGAGGCAAGCAGAAAAGAAGATAAGGAGCAAACAGCAGCTTTCCAGCACTTTGCAACTTCTGATTTAGGGGGGGTTGCTGCAGGAAACTAAAACCACAATGGAAAAAGCCATTCTTAACAGCTTCAGAAAGAAAAAGTGATCGTGGCCTGCATGCCAAGAAGGTAGGCAGGCTGGCTAGGTATCTGGCAGATCAAACCCAGCGGGTAACCCGACGCAGGAGCTACTGGGAGAATGGGAACGTAACACCTGCCCAAGGGCTTGGGGGGTACAGACAGTGGGAAAAACTGTATTTTGTAAATACATCTCTCCTGCTGACCTGCATGATATTGCAGCCTTTTACCTCTGCCTGCCTGGGACACTGAGAGACCCCTGCTTTGAGAGTCCCAAAAGCCTAGGAGCATGTGAACAACTTCTAGCCTGGTGGCGAGAAGACAACCTGCCTTGTCAAGACTCCCCTTTCCCAGCTAGCCACACACAGTAGCAATATGGAGACACTAAATGGGGCCCTGGCCTCACTGAATGTCGAAAAGATACCTCTACAAAATCCCCAAGTGACAGCTAGTTCCTGAAAGTGGATGAGAAATGTCAGGGGAACCGGTCCCATCCCGCACCACCAGACCCAGGGTAAAAAAAGTAATTGTGAATGGGTGATGATAATTCAAAAAGAGTGTTTTTTTTCTGGGGACAGTATTTTTAACGAAGGGTCTGGTCTTAAAATTAAACCCGCTAGGGATGAAATACGTAAGCACCACAAGGACTGTTTGGAGGGGTAAAGCAGGAGGAGGAGGGTGCAGCTGCTGGGGGGGCTCGGCTCAGCCTTGCTGGGCAAGCTGGGCTCATGTGAGCCACGAGCGTCCATGTGTGAATACCAACAGGATGAGGTCTGTATCTGGGACAGCCGTGACGCTGAAAGGGGTGGAGGAGTCATAGCGGACAAACAACGCAACAGCAGGAAGCCCTGGGAAAAAGGGCAAATGGAATTCTTGTGTGCAAACAGAAGAGCAGGGAAGGGAAGGGAGGTTGACCTGCTTCTGAGTACCCAGCTGCTGAAACCCGTCGCTGAATGGTGCACGCAGAGCTGTAGCGTGTGGATGTTTTAAAGGGACACTGAAAATTGCCGCAGAAAATGAGTTGTGTGGGCTTTATAATATAAGAAAGAGCTACAGAGCTCTTTTTAGCTTATTGCAAGACTGCATCATGGTATATAGGTAACTTTGAGGAGAGGAAATACTGGGAAATAAATAGCTCTTTAATCGTGGGGCAGAAAGCACAATAAGGACTAAAAATTGAAAATAAGTGCAGTAAGAGACTTTTTTTGCCCCCGTAATGATTCACTGCTAGCAGAAAGACCACAAAAGCGTGCTGCAAATTCTTCGCCTTGTTATATTACTACCTTTGCCCTGTCTCTCTCTAAAGGTCACAGCTAGCTTCATCAGGTATTATGAAAGGTGGTAGAGCTACCAGAGCAGCTGCCACAAGCAGGGGTGAGCGAGAAGCGATGGATGTCCTGCTGGACATAAGACCCTAGGGAAGACACGCAGCCCTGGGTTTGGTGCTGTCCTGGTTTCAGCTGGGACAGAGTTAATTTTCTTCCTAGTAGCTGGTATAGTGCTGTGTTTTGGATTTAGTAGGAAAATAATGTTGATAACACACTGATGTTTTTAGTTGTTGCTAAGTAGTGTTTATACTAAGCCAAGGATTTTGCAGCTTCTCATTCCCAGCCAGCAAGAAGGCTGGAGTGGCACAAGAAGCTGGGAGGGGACACAGCCAGCACAGCTGACCCAAACTGGCCAAAAGGATATTCCATACCATATGACGTCATGCCTAGTATATAAACTGGGGGGAGTTGGCCGGGAGGGGCAGATCGCTGCTCAGGAACTAACTGGGCATTGGTTGGTGAGTGGTGAGCAATTGCATTGTGCATCACTTGTTTTGTATATTCTAATTCTTTTAGTATTATTATTGTCATTCTATTATTATTATTTTTATTATCATTATCATTATTTTTCTTCCTTTCTGTCCTATTACTGTCTTTATCTCAACCCACAAGGGGTTTTTTGGTTTTGGTTTTGGGGTTTTTTTTCAGTTCTCTCCCCGATCCCACTGGGTGGGGGGAGTGAGTGAGCAGCTGCGTGGTGCTTCGTTGCCGGCTGGGGTTAAGCCACGAACCTTGCGCACCTTGTGTTAAATCAGACTCTGAATAGCACCTGTGCACACCGACCAGTCCCACCCAGCACTGCTCCTCTTGCTGGAATGGAAATGCCTCAAAGCATTTTGCCCCTTTTTTAGGTCATGCTTTGAAGTCCCTTTGAGAGGAGGCAGGATGTAGCGAGCAGCAAAGCCGACAGGCATGGTCTATCTCGCCTTTTTATCCTCACTTGAGTTTAAGCTTTGCTTAGCATGATTGATGGAGCTCAGCTGCCAGGTTACAGACACACAGTCAGCATTAGTGTCTTTGAGAAACTCTGCAGCAGAATAGCGAGTGTCATCTGCAATCACAGCAGTCCCTCAATAATCCCAATATAACTAAATCAGAGCGAGGCTCAATTTCAGAGGCAGGGAAAACGAATATATCGTCAATGAAACAGAATTTTGCCTTAGAGTACATACACCAGGAAAAATTTGCTGGGCAGTAAAAGCCTCCTACAATATTAGGAAGGAGGATGACATAAGTTACAGCCTTGCAAGAGAACAGTTATAGCTTTAACAACACGATGCAATTCATTTTCACATGCAGAAGTGGGATCTCTGGCTCAACTGTAGTAGTATGCAGTGTTTTTAATAGAAACCACAGGTATGCAATCATGCACAAAACCTGCGTGCTTACACGAACATCACTAGCCAGCAACAGAGTGAAACCAAAATGACTTCTCCATGAAAACCACATCTAGACAGCGGTTTTTTTGCTCTTGGCAAGCAAAATAATCTTTGCATCTCAGTCAAAGCAAGTGGTCCTCAGCCACAAAGTACTAAAGGATCAAAAAGTAAATGTGAGTGAAAACATATGATCCTTTTGCAGGTCTTTTCTGTTTGGGCTCACCAGCCCCAGCTGCCTGAGGACAGAAGGGAATGGATCCTGGCAGATCAGCTGAGAAGAGCTCAAGATGCTCAACAAGCTCCTAAAGCATCCCTAGGCCAGAGGAACTAAGGATTGCAGCAAGCTGGACTGTCGCAGGGCCCTGTGCTGAACTGGCACGCAGCTGCTTTCAAAGCCAGGATGGGGAACCAGAAACCCCCTACAAAGAGCAATGCACAGATCCAGAGCGCAGAGGTGCACATGCTTGAGAAGTAGAGGTCCTGCACAGCCAGGAGCAAGGCTCTGTGCTCCCGGCTCTGTTTCCTAGCACAGGGCTGCTTTTCCTCTACCTGGGTGGTCAGACTGTTTTAAGAAACATCTGCTTCACGTTGCACACAGAGAGGCGAGGAGCACAGCAAGACACATGTTTACTTCAGCGTCCCAAGGACCCGTGTTTGCAAGGAAGCTATTTCTGCAGGTCATCCAGACTCCCACGAGACGTGAGTTGGGAGGAGGATGAGTGCAGAGGTGATTGCACGCTGCAGATGGCCACAGTGTGGGGATACATATGCATGGGATAAAGCCTTGCCTGCAGCTAAGGCCCAGCCTAAATGCACTTTGCGCAGGACGCAAGGACAGTAACATTGTCAGGCACTAGCAGTGCTGGGTCACCCTCTCCCTGCTCATTTTGTGCTGGAGCCGGGGGTGTCTGAGGGGCTCCCCGAGCACATTCCTGCTCTGTATGGGACGGCTTGCTCCAGAATGCCTGCCTGCGCTCACCAGCTGCTCAGGGCAGGGGCATGAATGCCGGGGGGCTACCAGCCGGCGCACATGAGGACAGCCCTGCACGGGTGGTGTGTGGTACCTCGCTGGGTGGGGAGACAGGTCTTCCCCTCACCTGCCACGAGGGGCTGTTTCCTGCACCCCCTCCTCGGCGCTGCCTGACGTGGTCCCTGGGTCTGACTTGGTGCCGGAGTCCGGAGAAGAGCCCTCGGTGCCCAGAGACGTCTCCAAGGAGAGGGCCAAGTGGATCAGCTGCCAGACGCTGTTCTGCAGGCGTTGCTCCCAGGCTTGCTCTGCCCGGGCAGGGGATCCCAGCGTGGGAGGTGAGGGGGCAGGGGCAGCCGGGACTGGCAGGGTCGGTAGAAGCACAGGCAGCCCCTTGTACTGCAGGGGTCTCGGCACCCCCGGCATGGCCGGGGGAGCTTCCTTGGCAGCGGTTTCTGACTCGACAGTGCGTAGGAGTACTTCAGGAGAGCATCCACGTTGGCACGCAGCAGGGCATCAGTGGGCAAGAGAGAAGCCTGCCCCGGAGCTGGGGAGAGAGTGGGACGGGGTTGCTGAGGACACCTTTCTGAGGCCAGCCAGAAAGCTGCTGGAGGGGAAGAGTAGCTACGGGAGATCAGCAGGCGAGCAGGAGCGCCCAGCGCAGCTCGGTGCAGCCGTACCTTCTTCCGTAGGGGAGCTTTTGCCCCTTGCCCAGGAGCCCACAGCATGGGGTCGCTCCGTCGGGAGGAGAAGCTTTTTTGGAGAGGACAAACTCGGACATGGGATTCGCTGTGTGGAGGAGAGAGGGAGAAACATGAGTCCCACTGTGTTATCTTCCCTTCCTCCTCACCCCTTCCATCTCCCAAGAGATACTTCCCCCCGCCCCGTCCCGAATCCTGCTCCCCACCTTGATGTAGAACTGGCGTTTGAAGCAGCGGTACTGGGTGAACTGGCAGAAGGTCTGAAACCACGGCACCTCCAGGAAGTCAGAGCAGACCGGCCCTGGAGAGGGGTGAGAGAGAGATGTGGGATGGGGGCAGGCCGCAGGTTTTGGCATCTGCCCCCTTGGCCTGGGCGCAACAAGATATGGGGACCTCTCAGAAGGCTGTTTTCAGAGCCGCTTGTGGCTGAAGGGAAAGTCAAAGCTGTCTGCCCCCAAGTGGAGATCACAGCCTTGTGCTGTTGTAGATCCCTACCCCAGGTACCACATGCACTTTCCCTCCAAACCACCCAGGGTTTCACTTCATCCTTCTGCCCTTTTTCACACAGCTATCTTCCCTTTTACAGAGACCCAAACCTCCTGTTTCCAGGATCTGATAAGGACTCTGTTATTAGTCCTCGAAGGGTTTTTTTAAAAAAAAAAAAAAAAAAGGCAAGTAGTGATGTGGTGGGTTAAAAAGATGACCAGACTGGGCCTGGAAACACCAGAGGAGACAACTTCTTCAGGGCAAAATTGTTTGACATTGATTCCAGCCGTGCAGAGGACGGAGGAAAGTCCATAGGGCCGAGATGCTGCTGGCAAAGCCTGTGCCTGTACACATGTGCACCATAGTCTTGACCAGCACTGCCGACACTGCTGGCTCAAAACCTGCAGCTCTTCCTGCAGTGATCGCAGGATAGCTGAGGTCTTGCAGGAGAGCCAAAAAACCTGGGAGATTTGGGGAGGGGGGTAATCTTGGGCTCCCTCTGTTCTGTGAGTGCATGGCCCAGCTGGCAGAGTCAGCCCTCTGTGCACACCGAAGCGGTCAAGCGCTGGCTGAGACGGAGGAGGTTAGCGGTGGAATTGCACTGCTCTCCTGTTAGTTGCTTGTACACCATCTTTTACACTGTACACACTTCTTCTCTTGTGCTGAGCATACAGATTCAGCGGAAAAAGTAGAATTTCAGGTATCCACCAGGATCCCAGTCCAGAAGAATGCCCAACTTGTAGGGAACATGCCAGACCCCCACCCTGTCTTTTGGTGATGCCCTATGAAATCCCTCCAGGATGTGGGGGACATGGACTCGGCCAGTGCAATGCCCATGCACATGGACTGGGAGCTGCAGAGTTACACTCCATCACACAGCCCCTGCTTGCAAAGGAGCATTGCTGCCTTTGGGCAGGGGAGGAAGGCCAACCATTTGCTAACCCCAGTATTAGCCTGGCTCTCCCGGGCCAGGACTGCATCCCCAGCAGCACATACCGGGCCAGGCTTGGAGTATTACAGCTTGCTGTGTCCTGTCACAAACCATTCCTATGATGATACAGAAACTTTCCATTTTGGGGTGGGGGAAGAAGAAAAGAACATTTTCATTCCAGCATCCGGGAAGTGAAGGAAAACTTGACACAGATAAAGTTTCCCGTGGGCTTTTTGCTGGTCTTTTGATTTTCACCATGGCTCTGCTCTCCCACAGCCTGTTGAACGCTGATGGCGTGGCCTGAAGAGCAGCTTGCCTCCTTTAGCACTGATCCCTGACTCCTCTTTTCTCTCAGCTCATCTACCCTGTGGAAATACTTGTCTTTCTTTGAATCCTCTGACCTTCCTGCCAAGCGGAGCCCTTCCCAGCACCAGCTGCTTAGTTTAATCAATATGATCTTTTGCCTCTTTCCTCTGCTCCTCCTGCCCATGTGTTTGTTGCAAACAGCTACAGCTTCTGCGCGGTGGCAGGAAGCCACCCCCTTGGGCTTTGTGGCCAACTCCACCCACAGGAGCTCCCAACATGGGGGTGGGCAATTAATTAACAATTGCATCGTCACTAAAAGATGGAGCCAGCCAAGATATTTACATACACTCACCAGGAAACATCCTCCTGACTCTCATCTTCCACGACAAAGAGCATTGAAAGGTTATGTGTAGGCTTCCCATGTTTAAAACACAAGGTAACTGCTTTCCTCAGCACCACACCTGAAGAGGCACAATTAATGCTCAAGAATATTTGGATGTAGACAGCACTGCCATTTATCTGTGAGGACAGTAGAGACAAAACATGTGAGGGCACATGCTCTGCCGCATCCACTCAGCCTTTCAGCCTGGCCACTACATGTGCCAAAATAGCCCCAAAACCGGAAAAAAGGGAACACAGAGGGGAATAAAGTCTGCCGAATGCATCTGTTGGGCTAAGAGATGGAGGAAAAGAAGGCAAAGATGGCATCCTGTAAAATTGTCCCATCTCCTGGCATTCCAGATGCTCCTGCTCTTGGCAGCTGAGCCTCCGAAGGCAGCAGCAGTGGGAGAGTGGCTGGATATGCCAAAGAGCAGTGCCAGGGCGCTGGGCATCGCCAGGAGAAGAACCAGGGACAGAACCTGGGACAGAGGAACTTGGGTGCACCTAGCACCATGGCATGTTGGATTGCAGGTGCCCGCAAGCGAGCGAGGAGCCCAGGACCCATGCCTGGGTCTGGTGATGCGGGGTGGGACCTGTTCCCCTGACACAGCTGCAGAAACAAGCAAGAAATAGTTGCCCTCAAGCTGCAGTCCAAATAAGCACAGTCGGCTGATCATTCTGTTCATTGACGTTCATAGCTAAATATAAAGACATATTTTTTATGAGAAAATTGTTCCTATTTTTTTTCCTCTGAAGAAAAATACAACAGAAGTAGTCCCAAGTTTTTCAGCTGCACAGATATAATTATGCCACTTAAATTCTCTGATGCAGGGGTGCAGGGAAAGTATGACTGCAGAGATTTAAAGGGTGCTGTTGCTATGGTGCTTTCTGAACTGGGATGTTTCTTGGCTCCTGAAATGTTAAACACTTAAAAAAGCAGCTTATCAGCTCAAGATTTCTTAAAGGCCCATGAGAGCCCATGAGCCAAGCTCCTGCGTTAAACCCCAGATCAAGATGGAAGGAGCTGGTCAGGTTGTAAGATGGACTGCTGGGAAGAGATGATGAGCTTCAGTGAGCTTCAGAAAACTGTGGCCAGTTTTTGTCCCCTGCCACCCCACCAACAGAGATGTGGAGAAACTGAAGAGCTCAGTGAAGGGCCAGCGAAGTGGCCATGGCTTTCAGCCCGTGACCCGTGACGAGAGACTGGGGCAGCTGTGCTTGTTCAGCTGGGTGAAGAGGAGATGGGGAGGTGAGTTAACGGCAGCCCACAAGAACCTGAAGGAAAGCTACAAGATGACAAAGTCAAACTCTTCTTGGTGGTACCAGACAACACAAGAGGGAAAAAACTGCAAATTCCTGCTTGGGAGGTTAGGACTGGCCATTAGGAAAAGCTTTTTTCTCCAGGAAAGCAGTGCAGCACTGGAAGGGGTGCCCAGAGAGGCCACAAAACCAAACTCCCTTGCACAAAGTCACGGTGCTCTAGTGCTGGGACTGTCCTGCTCCAAGCCGAACTTCAGCCTGGAGACCCCAAAATGACCCATCCCACCACCATTCCCGCAATCCTGTGGCATTTTGGGGCAGAGAAACAGCCGGCACTGCTCCAGCTGGAGCGATGCCCACCTCTGCCCCTGGAGGTGGGGGTGATGCCCCTACCTTCGGGGACACGGCCGTGGTTCTCCTCCTGGTCCAGCTGCAGGATGGCGGGGCTGAGGCAGCCGTGTGCCTGGCGCAGCTGGCAGGACACGTCCGCCTTCCAGGGGGGCCGCAGGCTGGCAAAGAAGAGCCGATACTCGCTGTCTGACAGGGGGCTGCCCGGAGCGGGAGGCACCGGTGGAGCGACAGAGGACATCAGCAAGGTCAGCAGCCCTGGGGGAGAAGGCAGGCTGCTCTTAATCCTCCTTAACAGGGGCAAGCGGTGGGTGGAAACGAAAGAGCGGCTGGTGGGGCAGCCTGCTCCCATCTGCTGGTGCTGAGCAGGGGACAGGGACAAGATGGCCTGAGGTATCCCTCCATCACCCCTGCTTGCAGGGCCCCAGGGGAACCAGGAGCTCCAGGGCAAAAGGGGCAAAAAGAATGAAAAAGAAGGAAAAAGGGGGGGCAGGGAAGAGAAAACAAGAAAAAAGAGAAAAAAAGAAAAAAGGGAAAAAGAGGAAAAAGAAAAAAGGAAAAGAAGAAGAAAATTAAAAAGAATAAAGAAAAAGAAAAAGAGAAAAAGGAAAAAAAGGATAAAGAAGAAAAAAGAAGAAAAATTTAAAAAAGGAAAAAGAAAAAGAAGAAAAAAATTAAAAAGTTGGGATTTTTTTGTGGGTTGAGTGGCACTTGTTGTGGCTTGGTTTGGTTTGGGGGAGGGATTGTTTTGTTTTTTGGTTGTTTGTTTTGGTTTTTTTTCCTCCACAAAACCCCAGCCTTACCTGCCTCGTAGGCCCCGCTGCCCATCCCTGCAAGCCGCCCCCTCCGCCACACCGGGGGCTGTGCCCCTCCACGGGGACACCCCTCCACCCCCTCCATCCCCTCCTTTCCCTCCTTTGCCTTCAGCTGGACCCCCTCCTCTCCTGCCTCCCCCATGCTCAGCAACCTCTGAGGTGGCCCTGGGAGGGTGGGTAGGGGCCAGGGACAGGTGTCACTCACCCATCAGGCAGGGCAATCTCGCCATGCCTGCCTGAGGCCCCAGCACGGTAGCCCTGGCAGTGGTGGAATGAGAAGGGGATGGCATCACAGTTGGGGTGCCGGGGACACGTGCCCCTCTGGGCACCAGCTGATGGCTGCCAAGGGGACCAGTGGAGGGGAGCCGAGGCACAGGCTCGTGCCTGTGGGGGTGTGAGGGGAGATGGGCACCCCACAAGGAAGGAATAAGCCGGGGCGACGGGGACAAGGCAAGCAGGAGGAGCGGGAGGCAACCTGGGATCTTCCCCCTCTGCTTGGGGTCACGGTGGTGGCTGGCAACAACCTGCAACAGCATTTGAGGCCTGGCCAGGCTGCCCCGGGGCTGAGGGTACCCCAAAAGTGGTACATTTGGGGTATCTTGAACCCCAAAGCGTTTGGTGCTCTTCTGCAGGAGAAAGGGGACAAAATCTGTTCCACCTGTAGGGGACTGAGACGCACCCCGTGCCTCCCCGGGGAGCATCCCAGCACCAGCTTGCTTCAGGGCATGGTGGGAAGCTGGCTTGATCTCTCCTGGGCAGCCATGCCATTTTCTGAACCCCCAGTGAGTCACAGGAGCACCAGCTGGTCTTCCTCTGTCTCCGGTGCACGTGCCCTGAGTGCTGCCCTCTGCACAGTAAAGCCTTCCCAGGCAAAAGCGGGAATGGTGCCGGCAAAAGAGGCTTTGGGACCACCAGCACGGAGGTGCCCAGAGCCCCACAGGGCTGATTTTGAGGGAGACCCACACCCACATGCCCGTGCTCGGTTACTACAAAGACCGAAGTGCAGGGCACAGATGCGGCGACCCACATGTGCACCCCATGGATCGCAGCTGACACAGCACTTCGCACAGCTGGGCACTTTCTGATGTGAGAGAGAAAGACACGACCATAACCATCATGGGCAAGCAGCTGTCAGGGTGGTTGGAAAGAAAATGCTTGGCACAGCAGCTCCAAGAACTGCAGCCATAAGCAAAATGCAGGGTGGCATAGCGGCTTTGTGTGCCCGCCACATCACCCCACGGCCTCAGCTCGGCTGTGAAACGGTACCCTTGCAGAACCGAAGAGGAGCTGCAGGCAAAGCAGACAAAGTTTTCAACAGCGTAGCAGGATGCTGCTGAAGAAGTCACTTCTGTCGCAAATCCCGGGAGATTCGAGCAGCTCTGCTGTATGCAACGGCTGCAGAGAGTGCTGCGGATGCGCCGGCTGCAATTGCAAGGCTGACACATTGCCTGCTGGTACCCTGCGTGGCCATACAGGCTATCAGGGTGAAAGCTCAAATCACTCCAGCCATGCAGACCATTAAAAAGGTGTCTGGTGACAGCACGTAGCTCTGTGGGTCCTTGCAGGTGACAAGCTGTAGTTTGCTCTAAGATGTCTTGTTGGAAGGTAACATTTCTGAGAAGCTTGTAGCCTGACGATTTAACAACAGCATTGAATTTTAGGATGTTTTTGCAGCTTCTTAGAAAGACAGTGAGGAGGAAACATTTTCCGGCCAGCTCTTGCCACTCACAATAAAACAGGCTGCTGGGGCTTGTAAATTTTAGCCAATTCCTAGTCTTCCATTGCTTAGCTTGGGATGCATTGCTTATTACCTGATTTTAGACAATTCCAGGGCCTTCAGCTCCCCAGTGACAACAGAGCCCAGGCTGATTTCTGTTGTCCTGACTTGAGCAGCTTCCCAGGGGAACTCAATGCTGACCTCAGTGGCTGATGGAAATGCATGACCTAGGAAAGCACACCGATGCGGCATGTCACACAGTATTATTAATGTCTGGCAGGTGCTGGCTACACAGCCTGCATCTACATGTGCCAGCAAGAGATTTATGGTGTATGAAAACAGGAAACAAGAATGAACGGACCAGAGTCCCCGGACATACACTGAGAACTCAAATACAAGGCAGAAGATGAAGGAGCTGTCAAAGAAGTCATCCTTGGTTGATGCTCTAGTAGCAATGCCTGTGGGGAGCTACTGTATATTTGGAAAGAAGGCAGTTAGTGATGTGAGGACAGGTTGGCTGCTTAGCACCTCTCATGCACTGTGGCATACCCTGGATTTGGTTCAGGTTGTCAAAATCCTTCAGGGAACTCTTATGGTCCACAAGTGTGTTGAGAAGCCAGCTAGTCTGTGGCGTGCACCCAGGAGGGTTGGGAGACTGTGAGTGCAGGAGACACTGCTGTGCTGTTCGGCTAGATTTGTGCCAGCTGGCTATGGGGCACTTGTACTGAAAGTTTCCGCAAAAAAGAAGTCATCTTTGGGGGAGGGATAAGGACAGGAGGAGCAGTAGTTTGGACAGGAGGCATCAATGCGGCGAGCTGGGGGGGAGTCTACTCCCTACTGCCGCATCAAGCAATTACAGTGGTCAGTAATGCGCAGCACAGGGGTGATGTTAATTCCAGTATTTTCTGATTTCTGAGGGTTAACTTGGCACCTTTAAGGTGTACTCCTGATGACGCATTACAAGCTGTATAATTTTTGCACTGAAGCAGATTTTCAGCCTTGTTTTCAGAGCCACCACAAAATGGTGTTTCTCAGACGGTGTTCCTGAGCTCGGCGGGCTGATGTACGCAGCTGTAACCCCCAGGCCTACAGCGTGCCTGACACCAGCAGTGGGGACGTGTAACAGCAGGATAACAACTTGCTGCTGTTACAGGGAAAGGAGCTGCATTTTCCATGTTGCTATCCGATTGCCATGTCGATTCTGAGCTTCGGAAGAGCCTGTCTGGTTTGTGACGGACCACCCTTCAGCAGACAAGCTCCTCTTCCAAGTTAGTCTTGTTGTTGTCTTCATTACCTCAGTTATTTCTCAGTATTTTCCACTCTGCGTGTTCCACCACAAACACGATCAGCAAACAGCGATGTCTGAAAACCTCTTGAAAACCCCAGGACCGTGGCTCACAGACCCTTCCTCCTCAGCTACAAGGGTTATATTGTCCCTTCCTTCATCAGGCTGATAGAAAACATCACAGGATCAAGGTGAGCACCCAAAAATATCACTATCCTGGACCTGACGCACTGATCCAATCCTCCAACCCTTTGTTTCCCCTCTGCCTTGTGCAGGTGCATGGTGTATGGTGCACAGCCCCTCCGCCCAGGACAGCTACGGGCTGTGACTAGAGACAGCAAATACAGCTAGAAGAGGCTGACCTTGCTGTAGCAGCACGGTGCCAAGCCGGGCCTTGGCTCTAGTGAGCGATGGACCAACGGGGAAAGGGTGACTGCAGAGCCAGGTCACGGAGGTGCCGAGCATGGTTCCTCAACAGGCACACTGGCCTAACTTGCCAAGAAAAAAGCACACTCAGGCACACAGAGTGCTTAACCGAAGAAGAAGGAATGATGGCTAATGTTTGCTAGACTGTGTCAGCTCTGTGAGTGAAATTGTGGGGGGGCAGGGGGGTAAAGGATGTCTGATCAGCTTAAGAAACTCATGAAGACAGAGGCTACAAAGATTAGGTGTGAATTCCAGACTCAGTGCCTTGTCAAGCAGCATCCCTAGAAAGCATGTGGCTTAAATAATTTGAAATGTAAGCAGAGATGATAGAGAAAACCTTCCAAAAACACCCGTTATGGGGGAAAAAAGTTATTTCAGAAAGGAAATTCTGGTAAAAATACCTGAATATCTTTTATCATGTTAGCTGGAGTGAAAAAATCAGAGTACTGGTACAGCCATAATGGTGCTGTTAACTGCAATATGTTTGTATATCAATATGTTGCTAGAAAATAAGCACTAGGCTCTTTGCTTATGGAGAAGGCTGTGAGCAATTCTGCTTGTATAGCTGCTAGGGCAGACTAAGGAAGGGGCCAACAGAGCCCCTGAGACACGCCACTTTCTGTATTCCTTACAAGAGCATCAAAGGAAAGGAAAAACTATGGTACCTTTGTTTATTAAAACATACATTTAAGAGAATAGGTAGAGAAGGGGGTCCAAAGCTCATCACAGTTCCCCAGCAGCATGCTACCTCCTCCCCTCCACGGATGACAATATTCAACAGCAATGGCTCCGGCTCTCCTTGGGGCCCCCTCTCTCTCCTTGCCCACCAGGCTCGCTTTCTTGCTAGATCTCAGTTCCCAAGGCATTTGGTTTTGCTCCGGTCCCAGCAATTATTCGGCAGCTCCCAGGAACTCGGGCTTGCACAGGTGCCCTTGCTCCATGCTGGCTGCGGCTCTGTTGGCGACATTGCTGGGTCTCACTTGAGGCTGCAGCAGCTTCAAGAGAGAGCACGTTTGCTCCATTCACATGAGGCGTTGGAGAGTACAGAGGAGCCTCCCTGATAAAACAGCGCTGGCGCCTACAACCCTCTGCCCATTGTACGTCCGATCTCCCCTCCCCACGCCCCTGTGCACTGGCCCGGTCTGTGTGCGCACCACAGGCCCTACCAGCGACCATAAAGCCACAAGCGAAAGCAGCTTCAGAGCCAGAGTGCAGCCGCCTGCCCACAGATCAAAAACTCTGGTGGGGGAATCTCAAGGAGGGGCGGAAGATGGGAATAGTGCTAGTCTGAGATGTGGGACAATGAAGCCGCTGGCTGAGAGAGCAGTCCCTACCCCAGCACCTACAGGACATGGATTTAGATGGCCTCCAAGTGCTGCATCTGGAGCACATGGAGCTGCATCTCAGGAGTGTGCCTGGGCTGCTAAGACCAGCTGCCACCTGGTACTAAAGGAAGAGTGGGCAGCCCAGCCAAGAAGCCATCAGAGCCATTGCACAGCAGCCAAGTAAAGGTCCTCTTCCAGTTCAGCTCCAGGTCTTCCATGAAGCAGAAATTACTTCAAGAGCCCAATGCTGAACACCTTCATCCTGGCAGCTATGGCCCTGTGGGAAGGGATGTGGATACCAGCCCACTCAGAGCTGGGCTGAGGTCTCCATCTCCACAGACAAAAGCATCAGAGAGTGTTCTGATTTAAACCAAAATGATATGAATTGCTGACTTTATTCACAGGTTAAATAATCTTCATTCCGCAGTTGTACTTTATTTTGGTAGCTTTACTGTCACTGGCTGAGCACTATGCGAATATGCTGATAAATATAGACATTACATTAAAATTGGCACTCTTTTTAACTTGGTGGATATGTTAATCTATTCACATTTATACAAGCACCGTACAGTTATAACATGCATTAATTCAGATACTTAATTTACATTTTATTTTGTTAGGAAATAGTGAATGAAGCATTTTTTACTTGTCATTTAGAAAATGGAATATTTAATTGATTGCAAAAACAGCATTTAAAAATGGTTTCTTGAATTCATAATACAATCTAAAATTGAGCGGATTCACAAAAGCATGCTTGAATGAACTGCTCTAGTCGTTTTAGGCAGGTTTGTTTAGTGCAAGAACAACCTGATCTAACCACAAAGTTATCCCTAGTGCGAGCAGGGGCTTGGACTACAGAACTCCAGAGATGTCTATTCCCACCTAAATCTTTCAATGGTAACTAAATGGGTTCTTCCAATGACTGGATCCTTCAGGCTTTCGGAATGAGGAAATCTCACGGTCTCACACTTTTTTTCCTTGCTTGTTGTCAATGTGTAAAAAAATAATTCCAGCCTTCTCTCCTCCCAGCCTGGCTTTCAGCTTTGAATGAGTTATTCCTTTAATAGCAGCAACCCAAACCACTGAAATTAAATTGTACATCTGCAAAAACAGACCGAGGTGGGCAACTTGCTGAACATTTTTTTCACACCAGGCTTCAGGAGCTTAGTGTTTGTCACAGGTTTGCCTGTCCTTAAGACTTGGGCAAAAATGTCTTTTTTAAACTAACACTTGAATTTCTTTTATGTATTCAGAATAAACATAAATTAATCAAGACGTTTGACTATTTTTATAAATGAAATGCATTTTATTTGATAAAAAAAGCTATGTTTCTTCTGATACTGTAACTACCAGGCACCGGAGTTGGAGAAACTTGCTTCAGTTGTCTTTGGAAAGAAAGGTAGGACATTTTGTTTCCTTCTATTAGTCTTCAACTCTTTTAATGCTGCAGTCTTCCTTGCCTACTGCCGCTGCTTTAGAGCAGTCAGGGATTGCACGCTCCCTGGATGTTGCCACTCAGCTTGTCAACGTCTCCACAGTTTGTCCTCCTGGTTCACACGGCAGGGAAAAAGTAGTGCCATGGTTGATTATACAAAGGGCAACGGCTCAGAAACTGTCAAACCAGCCAGGTCTGCTTTGTGCAGGGCCCTCAGTTGAAGCTTGCTCAGAAGTTTGGATAATCACATGATGTTAAACAATCTACCGATGAGCACTTGGTGCGTGACCGGTGTGCCTTGCCCTGCTCCAGGAGACACGAAACATGGGCATTCCTGTTGCCAGCTCGCACAAGACTGTTCACCGTGGTTGCATCGTGGTCTGGGCTCAGTCACCTCAATGTCCTGCAGTGCTTTAGCTAAAATGTCGCTTAGCCAAGTGAATGACTAGATACCCTTCGTATCCCTCCTTTCTGGGACTTGGAGGAAGTGCCACTCATTTCTCTGTAGACGTCAGAGGGGAGCAATCCTGCTGTCATCTGTAACTACCACTTCTCGACAATGTATATCTGCGTATCTGCAATGAGAAACATCCTGGGAGGGCGTGGTCTTATTTTCAGCCAGTATAAGCAAGTTATCTCTTGGGAGTGTTTTTCTTTTCCACTGCCAACTTGAGATCTCTGGACTGATTTGGCCAGCATTTGAATCAAGCCTTAAGGTCGTCAGCAACATCACCTTTCACCTGGAGCCACGCAACTGCTGCTTCTTATCCTAGTTTGCTCTGCTACAGAGCATCTTGCTACTCAGTATATATCTGACCTGATTTAGGACCGACAGCAGCCCTGCTTCGAAGGGGAAGCTGAACCAGATGACCTCCAGGGGTACCTTCCAATCAATGTTTCCAATACTAAGATATATATATTTATATGCAGTAATTGTCTCATAAGAATCGATCCCCCATAATCTAAGTGGGTATCACCGAAACACACTCTACAATTGAGCCTTACTCTGCTTAAGCACAGAAGCCTTACACAACCTGTTTAACAGACAGAAAGAGACTGTCTACCACACAGCTCTGAGTGTATAGTTAGGTAAATAATACTTTAAGAGCACTTAATGGAAGGCTGAATGTTGCGGAGCTATGGGGCTAGTTTAATCGCTTGCTATGTTTGTAACAGATGAAGAAGGTGGTCCCACCGGTGGAAGGTGACGCTCGTGGCTGGGACGGTTTCTGTGCACATCACGCAGCAGACACGGCAGTGGCAGAGCCTGGGGGACGGGAGTTTGCTGAGCGTGTCTGCTCGCTGGAAAAGGGAATACTTTGCCGAACAGCCTCATCAACCACGCTTGCCCAGCTACCTAGGAATGATGCCCACAGTTGGGGCAATCACAGCTGGACAAGATAAACCAGTCATTTGTGTGCATGACCACCTATTATTAATAAATGGACTTAGAGAGGCTGGCAAGTCTTTCTTCTTGTCATGCTGTACAGCTCCAGCTTCCTGAAACTCAGACTTGACTTTACTCATCAACTAGGTTATTTCCAATCACTCTAAAAGGGCAATTTCTCCAGCTCCATTTTAGAAAGTGTTTATGTTGCACTGACAGCTGTTCCAGGAAATCTGCAAGCTAGCCAGTTCTTTAAAGGAGTTCATGATTACTTTAACTTAGTGTATCCCCTCTTTAAGCACTTCAATTCTAGGAGAAGTAAACTTTTCAGATCCCATTACCACTACAGTGATACAGGTAACTACTAACAGTGATCCTAAAAAAAAAAAAAAAAAAAAAAATCAAATCAAGTAATTTTTGACTGACCTTTTTTCCTCTTTTTGCTACTTCCAGTCAAACTGATTTTATTTTGTTGACCTGGATTTCTTGCTTGTTTTAGAGAAAAGGAATTTACTTCTCTGCTGTTTCAGTATTTCACATCTGGGCTGCTACGGCAGCCTTCTTGACATTGTTAAGGACCAGCACAGAGCTGGCTCTTTTCCAGCCTTGTAGGCTTTCCCTAGCAGTCCAGAGCCTGACAGAGAGCAGACCACAGATGCCTTCGGGTGGCTTTCACAGGACGACAAACACCATGTATTTAAGACTGCTGATCAAAAAAGCCTTCGCCCTAATAGATGCTATTTAAAATCCTCCTTACTGTTTCCCTAGGAAGTACATCATCCCCATATGACACCAGCACCAACACAGAATAAATATTTACAGAACACTTCCCCCTCCTCTCATTACAAACAATTCTGCTATCTGCAGTTGGTAATGGACATGTGCCATGTTCAATTATATCAAAAACAAAAGGCATTCTAAAAAAAGCTGCTTATGTTTCTAGCCTTGTCACTTACAGGCTTTGTTCCCACTGGCTTCATTTTTGTACTTTGTAATTTCTAGCTTCTGCTGATTCTTTTATTTTCCTCCCTTGGTGATTACATATTGCACAGTTACTGCCCTTATTCCCTCTCTTCCAAGGTTAGTTTTTAATGTCCTTTCATTTGCATTTATATTTGTAAGCCATTTAAAAATTATCAGCTTTTATCCATATTTTTATCTAAATTCCCTCTTCCTGTAAGTCAGAGCATTCCCTCAGCTGCAGCAAATGCCCCCTGAATGCTCCACACTGCTGGCTGAAGCACCCCTTCGCCGGACAGAAGCAGGACGCAATGGCAGAGCAGCGGGTAAGTGGAGCTTCCCACCTAGCACTCCCTGCCGTTTTCTGGCACTGAATCAGAACCCAGCCTAGGTGTTCCTCATGTGTTTTGCGTTAAGTCATCAGAATGTTCCAATTCTCAGTGTGCCAAGAAGCACAATGGTAACCCTGTGGCTAAGCTTTAGCCTGAAAACAGGAGTATTCTGGTCTACCTCCCCATCTCAGCGTCCTACGCTGGCTGCAGAAGACCTGAGACTTGCGTTTCCCAAACCAGAGCTACCCTGCACAGTCACTCCTGCGCAGTAAGTAGCACCTGAACAACAGGCCATCTTGTTTCCTGGTTTGGTGTGCAACACACCCCTGCCCACTCACACTGCTTTCACATTACACCACATGCATTTACAAACTACTTATTATCCTTCATCAGCAGTGGCTTCATTACAGGGCCACCACTTCAAACACCTCTCTAGCCCAGAGTTCCTAGAAAGCTTGCTGCTAATGGTGGCCGTTACAATCCAGTGTCCTATCCCATCAAAACCAAACCACTCAGAGGAGTGTTTGCATCCTTTGTCACTTTGCCCAAAGCCCATTTTCAAGTTCACACCACATCCTCCATTTGTTCTGTTAGTTGAGCACCCAGCTGATACCTGGATAAACGACAGCTGAAGAAATGTGTTCTCCTGCCACAGCTTTCTCACCCACTGGATGATTGCACAGCATCTCCTGTTATGAAGACTGTACCCACACACACAACCGACATCTTCCAGTATTTACTTCCTCTCTGTTTAAGGAGGGAAGCCCCAGGAAAATGGTTTAAGACAATCTGGGCTTGAGATCCAGACTCTGGCAGTGGTACCACAAACCATACGAGCCCCAGTCTGGGTAAGAACTTACCTCTATTTTTTTCCGTTCAAAGTGGGAACCCGAGCACCCCTTCTCAAAGCAAAAGCAAAGACTGACTCAATGCTAACTCACTTGAACTTAACACCAGCTTCTGAGCTGGTGACAGGTTCCCCATACAATTACAAGGTGAGAGTAGCATTGCTCTTCACCTACAGAGTCCTCTGAATGGTTTTAATAATGAAACCCTAGAAGAGCTTTGGCTTCATGACTACAAGAACAAAAATCCTCCACTGATCCTCATGCAAGTTATCTGAGGAAAACATTTCATGTTTCAGGTGAAAAGCTTAAACCTTCCTGAATACCAGAGAACAAGCAGGAAGAAGAGACTCAAGCTCATCAATCTCCGGGCCATGCCAATGGAATTGATAAAGGGGAGCTTCAGCATGGATCATCTCCTCACAGTTACCTGCAGATACTACAAAGAGAGACACGTCTTCAGAAATCATTTTGAAGCCTAACATTATCTTAGTAACAGCAGCTGGAGTTTCTGGCAACAAGGTGATCCAAGGTGAAAGTGACCCACTGGGGAGCAAGTTATCAGGATGTCTGGAAAACTTATCCACATTCTTGGATGCACGTGGTTTGTCCTGATGGCTTATTTTCTCAGCTGTGCTGCCCAACAGCCACAGTGAGGGTTGGCCTTCTATAACCTCCACCTCTCCTCATCTGAGAGAAGACAACTGATAAAGTAAACAATCCAACAAAAATGTGAATAAATGTCCTCCCTCTTGTGGGGGCACGACTGAAGGGGCAGATAGTTTTCACAGCCACTAGAAAGCTTAGTAGCCTTTTGCAAGCATATTAGGTACATTTTCAAGCCTGACTTAGGCAGAATGTCACTTATTAACTGTTCAGGGTTGTTAAATGAAAAAGCTGTACCACATTCAACATTTAGAATAAAAGCAGAGCTGAGAAAGAATAACTAAAGAGACCAATTGTCGCAGTTTACTTTGGAGGTGACAGCAAGGCAGAGTATTTGTTTCAATGAACTTTATTTAATTCCATATTATACAAGTGGGATCTGAATCCCCAAACTTCCCATCATCAACATAATGGAGAAGCATCACTGCACAAAAGGAAGGCAGAATTTTGGAGCTGGAAGACAGGCTAGATAAAGTCATTTCTCCCCATGTGGTCAGAAATTCTTCCTCCTTCACACAGTGTGCTTCCCAAACCAGCAGGTTTACCCCAGGAATAAGAGAGACAAAGCTAGCTCTAAACACTCCCTCCTCCTCCTCCTCCTCTCCCCAACAAAAGAGGCTGCTCAGTGTCAGTAGTGGAATGGTTAAAGATAGGGAGTACATTAGGTTTTCAGCCTCTCAACCAGCCCACTAGATTAAGAAGTAGCCTGGTTACTCCCTCTCTCCTGAAAAAGATCCAGGAAAATCAAAGACCTAAAATGCTGAAGACTTACCTCCTTTCCTTCCCCCATCCCATAGCCTTGCTCTCTAAGCAGAGAGTAGGCAATGAACTCTGAGGAGGCTGAAGGAAAGCCAAGGAAAATCAGGAACTACCTGAATCCCTGGGAATCTGGTGGCTACCCTGGTGCCCTCATTCATTCCCTTTGAGGTTCAGAGACCTGTTTGGAATAGTACACAGAGAAGGCCTCCCTTAGGGATTCAGAAGCAACCAGGGATACAGAACACACAGGAACCGCCGTGAGGGTACACACCATTCCAGGGATGGCCCAAACCACAAACAGGGCAAGACTCCCCCCAGCCAAGGCCCCCAGGGCTGGGGGAGCTGGGACGAGGCCCTGGCAGGGGGAAGAGAGCTCCTGCAGCAGTACTGAGGGCTCACGGGTTTTACTTCTTCTTCCTCTCCTGGGAACAGCGAGGGCAGAACCTGGTAGAAAGGGAAGTAAAAAGCCAGCATTTAGGGCATGACATGAACCTCGAACATACAGTCCCAAAGGACCTTTGCCAGGGTCCCTGACAAAGCCTTAATTCAAAATTTCCTTTTTAAGAGGTCTTCTAAGTTTGTATATACAGTACTCTCCCTTCTGCCACCCCGGACCTCCCCTTTCCAAAGACCAATGGGCCCCCTCCACGTTGCTTGTTCACTCACCATTTTCCTCTTGGTTTTGTTGTCAGACCCACACAGGCAAAATGAAACCATTCAATGGAACACTGTTGGGATGGAGAGCGGTCAGTTAAAGAGCAGTTTTCTTTTGAAATCATTGCGTCTGGGCTGCTGGAGTTTCCCAGCATTTGATCACAAACTCCTAAATCCCTAGGAGCGATCAGGGAATGAAGACTCGCATCCAACCTATGCATTGTTAGCAAGGAGAACTCCCCTTCTCCCTTGCTAAGTGTGGGGGCAAGAAAACAACCTGTCATTTTAAGGAAAACCCTGAAGAAAGAGGCACTTAACAGGTCAGGGCAAGCCACCCCTCTCCCCTTCCAAACTACCTGAGGTAAGCCCTCTTTTTGTCACTGCTTGCTGTATCAGGCCCCACCCGAGCAGGACAAGACTTTCCGTGCAAGACACTCTCCACTCCCTTCTCCCCCATTTCCATCAAGTGCAGGCTCTTACATCTGGGTTGTCGCAGCCAATCATCTCCCCATAGGAGACCTGGTGGCAGAGGCAGTAAGTAGGCTCATTGGGGTCCACAGGCATATCCAATACATCCGAAGGGTGCACATTTCCAAAGGTGACTGAAGGCATCCCATACTCTGTGCTACTGCAGGACAGGAATAAACTCCATCAGCAAAATAACTGGCTTTGAGTCCCTTCACGTCTCCCAAGACAATGCCCTTGTTTGCCAGAGACAGCCACTTCTCTCTTTTTAAGCACGTACACCCAACTCCACTGAAGTGACCTGCTTTCCCCTTCATGCCACACTCCCCTGAAAGAATTAAAAGGTCTCCTTCATCTTGCTTCCCAAGGGACAGGGGACACACTGTCTAGTCTGGGCAGTGATCAGATCCTTCGCAGGCAAGTTTGGCTAGGCCTCCCTTAGTCTGATTTGTAGTGCTGCTCCTCATTCCCGCACATCTCTTAAACACTTACGTGCGGACAAGCTTCAATTTCTTTTGGGCAGTTTTTGGCGCTTCCTCATCAGAGTTCTTCCCTTTAGAGCGAGCACGGGCAGCTTTCTTCTCTTTTTGGGCTCGGCCCTCTGGTAAGAGGAGAAAAAGGTGTTGCATCTGCCACCCCATCAAAATAGACACCTGATAGTAACAATCTCTCCAGCACTAAAATACACTCCTACTTTGGAGCGTATATTGGCTTTGGGCCATGCACCCCATCTTAATTTTATCTAGCAGCCTCGAATATGCTCACACAAGAAGAGCCCAGGTCACCATCTTTTTACCTGTCCTTCAGATTCCAGCGTAACAGTCTTTGATCTGTACCACTCCAGTGCCTGCCTTCATCCCCACCACTTCCATAGTCACTTGGCTGCCTCCTGTATCAATCTGCAGCCCAGTGGTGGTACTCACTCTTCTTGCCCTTGCTGGAAGAACTGTCATAGTCACTCGACTCTATCTGCTTCTCCTTCAGGTCTGCTTCAAAGCGAGCGAGGTCTGTGTCCAGCCGCCGGATGTGCTTATCAACCTGCAAAGACGACAGTGACCAGGAGTTACCACAGAACAGAGCCCAAGAGGGCAAAGAGCAGAAGGCACAGGGCTTGCACTAAGAGCTGAGAAGCAAGAGTGGGTAGGGCCTAAAAAGAGAGACCAGGGCCTTCCAAGACTGGGGGCTTTAGTACAGCCTTTCATACGATAAGCACTAGACACTTCCCTTCATACCATCTCGTAGGTCTGCATAGCCAGCTGAACCTTGTCATCGCCAAACTCCTTGCATTTCCCATAGGCCTCCTGGATTTGCTTGAGAAGCCCCAGTTTTTCCTCCGAAGACAAAGTCCGTGCATTGCTGATATACTCCGTGGCCAACTTATCGATCTCTGACTTGAGGTCTGAAACAAGTTTACCATTAAATACATAAATACACATACATACACACACACTACAGTGCCCTCCACTAAGAGAGACTAAAGAATCAGAGCAGCTATAGGCTTCCTCCCCTGCCCTGAGATCCCCATGATAAAGGCAAAGGAAAGAAAAGCTGGCCAAGCTGCATACTTCCTGTCTGGTCAACAAAACCATCTCTAATCCTCACCTTCCGTCCTCTGATCCAGATCTCGCATGAGCTGGAAGTTTCTCTGCAATTCAAATGGCAGGTTCTCAATACCTGCAGGGAAAGGAGGATACATGGAGAAGTCAGGTTCCTGTCCACGATGCCAAGGCAGGAACAAAGCTAACTGATAACACCACATACACCACTTCAGCAATTCCCAACGCCCTTTCCTGGTGCACATTAGTGTGCTTCCATTTGTTGTCAACTCCAAAGGAGACAGACTATAAAAACACGATATATTTAATCCAGAAGCATAGTTCTATAATACATACTAGTTAACAGAAAACTGCTGCCATGCAGGAAGGCCTACATTAAGAAAGCAGAAAACCAAAATTTGTAACGAAGTCAGTCATTATAATACAACGTATCCATCCAAGAACTCTATTCAGTAATGAAAAAAATAGTACAACAGCTGGTAAATAATGCCATTTAGTTATTTCTATACAAGGATGTAAAAATTAAAGTTGATCAAATGCTAATTCACTGAAAAGTGAGTCTGTTTTAGTGCACCCATTTTACAAATAGGGGACAGGAGACACTTTGTGCAGAGCCAAAGAGCAAGTCTGAGACAGGATGGGGAGCAGTGAACAGCAGTCTTAACCCCGTCACGTGCTCCTTGCTCTGCCTTCTGCACCGTAATCTCAGTGGGGTCTGTACAACACCTGGAAGGATGCTATACATCGTGAATAATAAACATTTTTAGGGCTCTGAATGAGCAATGTGAAGTTGATAGTCAATTAGTTTTCAATGCATTATGCTACTCACCCCCTAGGCATCACCAGATGCTCAACTGACAAAGCTGATAAAAAAAATTCTCATTTTTCCATGCCTGTCTAATCAAACTGAGATCTAGTGTCACTGCATTAACCTGAAGTCCAAGCTGGACTATTGTCACCTTTATACCTAGTAAAAAAAAAAATAAAAAAATCTCACTTGCAGGTTAAAAAACCAAAAGGTGTGAGGAAAAGCTCTTCAGAAACACAACATAAGCATGTCTGCTTCCTGAACCCACTCTCTAACACATAGGGAGTGTAAATGAAGGTGTGTCTACCCATCACCAAAACTGTCTAATACATCAGTCCTGGCAGCAGTCTCTATTTTCACTGCCACATGTTTCTACAGCAGAGATATCTTCCTGAGAAGCAATCAGCTGGAAGGGAAGGTCTGTATGCAAGAGGCAGGTTTTAACAAGTACTACACACAGGCCACAAAACTAATTCCTGTAAGAGGCAGAAACAACTGTGGGCCTCACTGTGCCTAGCAGCTGTTCCTTTATTTTTTTGCACAAACAGAATATAGTAAGTTACATACAGAGTCCTTATAATTAATCAAGCTATTGCTTCAATAGATTTCTGTTGCCATTTCCAATTTAAATATCTGAGAAATGCTCAGATAGTAGGTGTCCTTAAGTACCCAGATACATAATGACACAGCACATACACATCGCCCTCCTGCATTCAAGGACAGCTAACAGCGCAAAATCAAATTCTCAAAAAATTAGTAAGCGGCAAAATTAAGGCTGTCTGCACATTCCTAAATTTGATACTTCCATGTTTGTCCAGCATGACAGACTTCACACTAGGTTCAAGCAGCAGACTACCATATTACATCCCTACAGCTCAAAAAAGCATCTCAGAAGACAATGGGGACACAATGCTGAAAATTATCATTGCTTACAAAGGGAACTTATGGCAGGGATGAAATCCAGCTTGGGAATCTCAAGACCATGCCTTTTTCCTTCCTGCAGTCCCCAGCCTCGTCAACACCAAACCTTTCAATTTATACAGCAAATGAAACATGGGTCATACTGCAGCACGCTACTTTTCATTCCTCTCCAAAGCATCCCGGGCAGAAGACAAGACAGGTAACCTCTAGAGGAAAGCAGTATCTATTCTTGCACTGCGCACAGTATGTCAAATTTACACTGAGTTTATTAATCCTGGAAGATCACAATTTCTAAATTCTTGACTCTGTAGTTTCAAAAAAAGATTAATGTAATTTCTTTTTCTCTTCTAAAAATGAAAGTCGGTAAAAGCACAAATTCCAGCAGGTACAGTCAGTTTCCCTCAGCAGGGCTAGAAACCTTTAGACAGAGTGAGCACAAAAACCAGTACGATGCTATTCTCCGGGCAGAACAATCCCACGTGAGGTTACAGCCACATTCACAGCGATGTTCTCGCAGCAGGAGAAACTTGGGCAGGAGTTTGCTTCTGCTACAGAACCTGAAAGAGACTGTGCTCTAGTTTTTACAGCCATTACTGTAAAAATCTGCCGCCACCACCACTAACACCAGCGTGTGCCCTCGTCTGGAAAGCCTCTGTCTTCCCTTTGCCTCTACGTGCCTGGTCTCGTCTTCTCAGCCTGTGCCATCACAGAGGCTTCATCTCCAGAGACTCTCTCTTCCCAGCGCCTCCTCCCCTCACTGCCAGCCCCTCAGCCAGGCCAGCGGCTCCCCTGCCTCGTCACCTGCCTCCGCGTGTGCGGAGCGCTCTGCTCCCGGCGGCTCTCGGCAGTGCGGGGAGAGGCGTTATCCAGCTCTGGCTCTGGCCTAGCAGACGCTCAGCACAGACACGATCAGCGGATCATTTACCAGTCAAGCACGTTTGAGCAACGATCTTCCAGAGGCTCATTAGCTGGGCAGGTTTCCACGGGCACTGACAGACAAACCTCCGTCATTTGAATTCCTTCCCTGCTAAAACCTGCAAAATGATTTCCAAAACCCCAGCAAAACGTTTCACTCCGCAAATCTATTATTGGACCAACATTCTGCAATCGCTTCGTCAATAAATTGGGAGAAAACAAAACAAGTGACAGTACAGTGACTTTATAATCAGAACTGTTATAAAGATGCTTTGTCTATTCAACTGAAAGTGGAAAGAAGCCAAGTACACCATTACAAATTATGATCCAGAGAGAGTTTGGCAAGAACAAAAAGCGTAACATGATAAAGCTGCAGCTAAGCAAGTTTTAACTGAGCAACAAACTATTTGTATGGTATATAGTTTAAGCTAACTATGGGGAAGTTTTCTACTATCTGCAGCTTAACTCAAAAGCTCTCATCTACCCTTTAATAAAAAAAAAAAAAGTGGTCAGAACACTTGCTGAAATTGCTTGGCCTGTGCTGTGCTGGCTATCAGACATCACCACCCTAACAGTCCCATTAAAAAAAAAAAAAAAAAAAAAAAAAAATCAATCTAAGATTTAAGTTTCCACTTCCTCATCCCTACTAACACAACACACTTTCCCTCAGTCTTTCTAAAAACATTCATGTTATTTATGTAATTTCACTTCCTCCTGAATTTCTCCTTTTTCCTTTACAATTCATTTGCTCTTTCTTCTTATTATAAGATGCACCTAAACTTTTCATGACTAAATACTATCTATTGTAAAATACCCAAATAATTTTCAGATTCTGAAATGGATCATAGTAAAGAAAAAACACTCTACAGGCATCCTTGATCACTAGAGAAGAGGGCAGGGGAGGGCACTCACTCTGTCCCAGACAGGCAACAATCTGACAGAAGAATAAAGAAAAGTGAGGGCCTCTTTCAACACAAATGGCATAGCAGCAAGAGAGGAAGAGGAGGATGGTGAAGACGTACAGTGAAGAAAGTGCTAGCAAGGCCAGCAGCTTGGCCCAAAGTGTGGGCTGGCATTAACGCAACTGTGTCCATCTGTACAGATCCACACAGAGCCATGTGCAGCCCCACTCATTCTCGTCCCAGTACGATTACCCTGAAAATCATCAGCGTAGGTCTCTTATTGAGTTTTTCCCACCCCTTCCTTTTCTTACCTTGTTTTCATGTCTTACCACAAGTTAAAAGTCTCTCTACCTACCTTTGTCTTTCCTTTCCTCAATTCTTATCCCTTCACTACCCTCATTCTTCTTTCATCTCTTTTATTCTCCTTTCCTTGTCATTCCTTCTCCCATTCATTCTTCTGCAGGCATCCATGACCATGCTGTCTTGTCCCTTAAGAACCACACACTCTCACTCTCCAAAAGTCAGAATCCACCACCACCTTCCTTCCCCTCCAATTATTATTATTTTATTTATTTCTTTTTAGAAATACGTGGGGTGTCAAGTGTAGGCAGATATTTAAACTTCAGCTACTTAACTCAGATGTTAACTCTGACATACACACACAGAGAGCAAGCCTACACAACCTGGTAACTTTCACTATGCTTCAGTCCTCCATAGCACGTCCTTCAACTGTGCCAAACGGGTTTGTATTGTGACACTGTCCAAATTCCTAAAAAAAGATCCATTGCACCAAGCACTGTACAAATACACAGTGCCTTTCCCGAGACATCTGTTCACCCACCATGTTCAGATGCATCTTTAAATTTATTAAAAAATGTGAAAATACATTTTGAAACATAACCACGGTTGCTTTATTGAACAGTACAGATTTCAGCAAACACTTTAAACACCACATTGCTGAAGGTAATTAAAAAAATCCTCCTTGTGCCAGGGACTGCCACAATGAGAGGGTAAGTTCTTTGCTCCTTGAGATAGAAAATTGGCTGGGATCTTGCGGGGGAAGCACATAGGACTTTCCAGTACTCCGTGATTCTCATAATTTTGTAGCATTTGAAGTATGCTGCAGGACAACTGGCTTACAGCAATCTTCAGGAGCTTCCCTGCTTCCTCATTAGGGGGAAGGATGTTCTTTATATCCCTCCATCCCTCCTTTCAGAGGGTATAACCCTTTTAAACTGCTGCTTCTACTCTGTCCTGTGTTCTCAGTTAATTATTGATCTTCCTACGCAGTTTATCGAAATTGGTACATGAGCATAATATATACCTTTCTCTCTATTCATACATGGCTCAGCCCTACTGCAATACATGCATCCTAACGTGTAACATTATCCTCACAACAGCTCTGTAAGGGATAATACTACCTACATTTTTACAAACGGGGTACTCGGGTGCAGGATACACTGATTTAGCCACAGGCACCCAGGAATTCTGTGGCCATGTCATATACCCCAAGCTCTGGGCCAGTGCACTGCGCACTAGTCCTCCCAGGCACATCTACTTCAGGCACTGTCCAAAGACACAGGTATCAGTCAGCAACGACAGTCAACGTAACAGCCAGAGAAACCTAATACTCCCCCAAAGAGTGGACCCTTTTCTCAGGGAGGGACGGTTCTTTTTGTTGTCTTCTTACTACATTAGTTCAGTGCTACAGCATCCACAGCCAAGATAGCAGGCAATGTTGTTAAGTCTCAGAAAAGTGATCTTTATTGCTGTGTTAAAGATCGACCTTGATTTCAGGAGCTTGGAGGGCTTGGAAGACTGACATGTCAAATGAGACTCACATCACTCCAGGCATTTCCAGCCTGTCACAGATCTCCAAAGGCAGGGACCACCACCAGAGAGATCATAGGGCTGTTTGCCAAAACAGTCACACCAGGTTTGCTGTTGAGTAAGTGAAGAAACGCGGAGAAAATGCAGTATGCTTTGTCTTGTAAAGCCATCTTGTATCAGCTCTGATAAAAATACCAGTCAACAACAAAATCAATTCTAAATGAACTGGTCATTAACAATAATAAATGTATTAGCTTAGTGTGGGCTGTGCCAGTAGCTTTCACACAGAAACAAATGATGCCTATGAATCACCAAATTCTCTCCCTTGCATGATATCTTTTGTAATTTTCCATAGATCATGTGTGCTGCATCACAGATGCAACTAATCCAAAGTCTCAGGAAGGTGAAAGGCATCTTTCACTACACTAAAACAGTGTTGAATATAGAAACAATTTATTAAGAGAGTTGCATATCTGAAGTATGATGTGAGAAACTTTAGAGGCAAGAACAGGAGGGTATGGCTGCATGCTACATTGGGGAGGGGACAAGAGTAATGACGGGAGGTAAAGTGAAAGATAAAAGAACTGCTGGGGAATTTGGAACGCAGCCAGGACTGGGAAGGAATCAAGGGCTAGCCTACAGCAAGTTCTGACATCACACCCATGCCCTCTAAGAGTATTAAGATGACAATACACATCACACCCTCATTTGATGAAGCTATACAGAGGAAAATCCAGACAGATGCAGCTAGTCTGAAAGAATAATCCTATTTTACTGGGTTAGCTAATGTTATCAAGGAATGAAAGGACATTCCCATTTCAATTGTAGGAGAAAGAAAATGACTTTCAAGAGGGCATATGCTGCTTCTGTTGCTCTGTGCTTATGCTGGCCTAAGTTTTCTAGTATTGACAAGCCCTGAACTGGTGCAACTCTATGTGCCTACTGACATATGCAAATAGAAGGAGAAAAGGAAACTTGATGCCTCCCTGATCAGTATAAAAAAGGGGAAAAACCCAAAAGAAAACAACTACACAGTACCATGTTAACTTACCAGCTGAGGACTCCTCATCTAAGTCTGTTGTCTCCATCATCCTCTTCACTGAGGCAGATTACGTCCTAGTGTCTGCTCCTGGAATAGGTCCTGACTGGAGGCCTCCAAGACAATGGAATTAATATCAAGCAGCCATCTGAGTAGACAGGCCAGCGACATCCTTCTACCTCTCAAGCTCACCAAGGTTACTAGTCCTCTGCTGATGACTCTCCCAAGCATTTAGGTCTAATTTAGACCAAATGTTGGCAGAATCTAGTTCCTCAGAGGTTTGGGGTGGGGGAAGATGGAAACACTTCTTATTGTTTTGTTACCATTCCTTACCAACATTTTATGCTGACATTTATTCAGTAACAGACCAGTTCAACCATACGGAAATCTGAACTTCCTTCCAGTCTGGCACACGCTTCCCAAGTGGAACAACGCGTGCTCCCCATTCAGCAAGGCAAATAAAGCAACAGCCTCATCAGTCCAGGCAGGAACATACGTGGTGGACTGTGACAGCTGGAACCAGCAGGGAAGGTACTGTTTGATTGCTTCAGAAAGCACACCCACAAACATGACCCTTCCATTCAACTCAGCTATCTGAGCAACTGGGTAGACAGGTCCTCAGCAGTAGAGCATAGGTAGGTGAGCAGAGAGGTCATTTCATAATAAATTCAGGCACCAGACAGTTGACGAGAGGTACATGCCTTGGTTCTGTTCCCATAAAAGATAAATTTGTGTGTTGTCACTAAGTATACTTACTTTATTCTGATACCCACTAGGTGGGTAAACAGGGAAGCACTGATGGTAGACGATACATGTGGTTGCACAGCAGTTCCCTCTACTATAAAGATAATCCCTACACTCATGGCACATCCACAAATAAACAGAGACTTGTAGAAAACTATTTGGGACTGTTTTCTGAATATGTGCACTTCAACAATGCCTATTACAAAGAAGCCCTGCAATCCTCTTGAAAATTCCAAACATTAAGAAAACTCAGTGTTTGCATCTCATCTTCTGGAAAATCTGTATTAGTCACCCTTCCTTTCTCCCCCTCAAAGCCTCCACTACAGTATTTCTAACCCAGTACAACAGCAAATACTGAGCCAAGCACAGTAACTCAAGTTTGAGCAAGCAAACAGTCCTCTAATGAGTCTTCATGCACATTCAACCTTCTTATCACAAAACAGTACGTTTTCTTTCTTCTTATTCTTCCTCCATTCCTGTCTACATCTCTAACTCCTTTGCACCTGTAGTTTTTCCCCTCCTGAAGCTGCACTGCCTTCTTGGCGTGAGGGAAAGCACTTCAGTATCTTGCTTTCTCCCCTCAGAAGCAGGCATAAAATGGTTTAGAGACCAGAAGGAGGACAATATTTGAAGAGATGGAAATCTTTTCATGCTGAACTTCAGCACTGAAAAGAACTGAGGAAAGAGCCACGCTCAAAGAAAAGCACTCGGGAAGAAGAGAACTGGAACAAGAAACATTCGTCGTCTTCCCCGTCCCCAAATCCTTTGGCTCAGCATAGTCACTGAAGGGGCAGCTTCAGCAGGATGAAGGAAGGAAGGCGATCAGAGTAGACAAGATACGGAGTTCCTCTGTCAGGATGTTCAGCACAGAAGGAATGTGTGTATTTTTCTGCTGTAAAAACATCTGCTAGGAGCATAACACATTTCAGACAGATATGCTTTGCAATTAACAGCTTAGAGCAAAGGCAAGGGCATGTCTAAGCCTAGGTCTAAACCCAGTTTCAAATTGCAGCAAGGACGTGAAAGCTACTGAAATACCAGGCCTAAGAAGCTGCCAGACACCTTTTACTAAGAGAACTATTGTTAACTCGGCTATTCCACAAAAGTCTCCTGGAAAAGAACTTTAGATGTCCAAAGTAGAGGACTCAAAATTTATGAACTGAAACAACTGAGGCTGTATGCATAGCTTTGTCAGACTGCTTGTGCATGTTAACATACAGTTTTTAATTACCTAACCGCATGAGATTTTCATACAAGGCATTTCTCATTTCCAGTGACTGGGCAGTGATTCAAAGTTTTATTTTATTCTCTTTGCTCAATACAGTCACACATACATGACCCAAAACCCAATCTGAAAATCGACTTGGTAATCAGCTTTTCAAGGTGTTCATTATTGTGACATTAGAATGCTTTTTCACAACGCTGCTGTGGAGCAGCCCACTTCCCTTACCAATAAAATGAAGGTCAAGAGATTTACTGAGGCAAAGAGATTAAAGCCAAGAAGGCCAGCTAATTACAAACACACCTCTTAAAATGTTATATAGCCTGACTTTTCAGAATTATCTGTTCAAAGTAGACTTCAGTTGCAGCTATGAGCATTCTGCACATCTGCTCCTCTGAGTACAAATTTTCACTCTTAATTTGAGGGAAGCACAATTCATGCAAGGAGAACCTGTAAAAAGCGTGACCCCCAAAATAAACACAAACATCAAACTCACTTTGTCAGAGTGATACTCAACTGCCTCAAACATGAGGCCACCTTTTTTCTTCCTACAATCTTCACTTAATTCATTATACACCTTCCTTTCTTCAAGAATATGAAGAGGTCCTACAAACAACTGCCCTCTTTCATCACACACTCCTCATTCACTCACTAAGCAGATCCAGCCAGTAAACCATATGAAAGAGAATCTCTGTGGGAGGAAACAAAAATTCAACTGAAAACTGTGTCTGCATTAGCACTATAATACTAAAAGAATTTCATTCCAAGAAGTAAATGCAAATATTAGACATTTTTAGAAGAGCTGACCAAAGGTTCTGGACTATTTATTTGTATCAATTTTCAGGAAGTTTTGGAACATTAGTGAACTACCTTAAAACTGAACTGAATGTTTTTAAAATACTGAAATAATGTAAAAAAAAAAAAGGGGGGGGGGGGGAAGGAAGGAGCAAGAGGAAAACTGAATGCTGTCAGGCAGGCATGAAAAGAAATGGAATAGCTGATCCGAGATCATCTCAAAGAATTAAACGAGAGTGAAAATATAGATTAAGTGTTAAACTTGCCTGACGACCTTTTTTGGTAAGAGTACATTTCATTAGTGAAAATAATTTTTTGAAGTGATTAAACTACAACTTGCATCAAATACTTGATGTAGTATCAGAAAGCATCTTGCAAAACAAGCTAGAATAAGAAAAAACAAACATAAGATATATTAAAAGTACTTTAAACAGCTACATAAGGCTTTAGAATGCATTATAGAGAACTATCAACAGTGGCTGCACCAGTCATGCAAATCACACAGAAGCAGTTCTTGATCCAACAAAATAAAAGCTGGTCACTTGGAAGTGAGATGCAGACTGGAAGAATGAGAATGGAAGGAACAGACCACTGGGACAGCAAGAGACAGCCCCACTGCAAACAGGCACTTTGCATCAAGTCTTACAGTGGGTAATACATTTAGGAACAAGCAATGTAAGTGACAGATAAAGGATGCTGGACTGTATTTCTAAGGAACAGAAAGACTGTATCATATCAATATCACGGTAGACAGTTATCTGAATATGAGCTCCCAGCTGAAATGCTATGGCGAACAGGGATAAGGGCATGGCGAACAGAAGAACGATATGTTGACTTCTTTAGTTAGTACCATGAAGAAGACTGGTTACTAAAGGACTGTATGCATTTTCAGAGAGTCAGAAGTTCAAGCAGGATGTCAAAAGATTAGAGCAGGCTTGGAGAAGAACAATATGGGTAATTAGAAAACTGAAAAATATGTTATCACAGGGAATGGTTTGGGGTTTTTTTTGCTAAGTTACTAGAAAGATTAAGATTTAATCAATTACAATCTACACAGGAAAGAAACTTTTAATAAGGGGACACTTCAACATGGCAGGTAAAATGTGTTATAGGTGCAATGACTAAATATGGGAACTGTGAAAATTAACTACAGACAAAAGTCACAAAACCATGACAGGAAAGCCTATCAGCAAACTAACTTACTGAAGACTGAGATGGATGCTCTTTGACTGTAAGTATTACAATTAATGTGATGTGCTTTTCTGAAAGAAACTCTAGATTAAGCACAGCAACTGTCTTACAATTAGCTAACAAAGGGAAGTAATGTTGCATGTACTATACAGGACGCCAGACAAAATTGAAAAAGGCCTCAAAAGCTCTAAGGGTATGCAAAAAAGGCTAAACCATTGCAGAGAAGATTGCTTTGTTCTTCCTAACATCTTTGTAGCCAGATTTAAGTACTTTAGATTGTGCACGTTACTTTTTTTTTTAGGCAAGTTACCTTAAAAATGACAGTCTACACCACCATATTAATATTCAACTTCAACAGGATGAGAATTTCTAATTCAATTGCAGGACCACACATCTCAGCTGAGAAAGGAAATAAGAATTTGTAATTTTCTCTGCATGCTTGTACTAGAGGGGAAAAGAGGAGTTTCCAGCGGGTTCACTGATTTTAGCTGACAGTGACAATGAGATCCAGAAGTGTTTGACTTTGGTGGGAGCAGTCTCTAGCCACCAAGCTTATCTACAGCTTCCTTTCTCTCCGACTTGGTATCTACCATACCTCTCCACACTCACTGCTGCATCTCTCTCATCCCTGCCTACCATCTGCAAATCCCAGTCTTCCACTCCTTTATCTTTGCACTGCAGCTCTTACTCAAAATACACTTGTGCTCTCCTAGTAGGAAGACCCCCCCCATGCACTTACTCCTTGTCCATCTGCTTCCTTCTACTCTTGTCTAGCCCCCATCCTCCCAACTCCTGGTCATCTTTGCCGAGGAGCCTCAGTCAATTGCAGTCTTCCACAGCGGAATGAGAAGAGCAGAAGAACATACATCTTTGCTCAGCAATCCTTGCTCCTCTCTAACAATCTGCCTCTTCATCCAACTCTTCTTCCTGGCTTTTGCATCCTCCTTCCTCACAGCTCGTAGATCCTTGCCTGTTCACTTCCAGCTTCTTTTCAGCTTTCACTGAAATTTATTATGGTTCTTGAACTTAATTTCACTCACAAGAGGTTTCCTTTCCTAATGACAAAAGGAGCACTGCAGACACAAGGAATGAGACCCCTTGTCTCCATATCAACACCTTATCAGCTCTGTGCTGGAGGAAACGTAGTGTAGTAAAATTTCTGAAGAACCAAGCTCCAATGTTTCCAAGCATATGCAAACAGATAGCAAGAGATTTAACTTGGCCAGGTATAGTGAAGTAAAAGACACATTAGCAGAACTACCATGCTTTAAACACACCACCCCATCAACACGCTCTCCCGTCTCTAGTGCTGACACCAGATCAGAAAGAAAACATGAAAAGAGCATTCATCAAAGAACAGGTTGCTAAAACTTAACTCATTAGTATGTGCCTTCAAAAACAACCCCTCTGATTAGTCTACTTGACTATTTTAAGAACGCAGGAGTAAAACATTCATTGAAAGTCTTATCCCCAAAGGGCAGACTCTGACAAAGTTATAAGCACCTTAAGGCAGGATATCATCATAGGAGGGCTCCGATAACGTTACCAACTCCATTAGTATTTACAGAGCTCTTCTTCGACCAGGAAAACAGGACTGCATTTGTAAAACGACAGCAAAGGAAGCTGTCGAAACTACCTCCCTACAGATACAAAAGGTATTTTCGGCTTCATTTCGCCAGCCTTGCAGTTTATCCCGGGAAAGCCACTGACAGCCAAGCTGCCGCTGCCGAAAGGCGGCTGGAGCAGCACCAGTCTCCTTCCTCCGGGGATAAACCAAGCGCTCGCCGCCGGTGTCAGCGCGGCGCGCTCACGGACCGCAGCGCGGCCGGGCTCCCGCAGGAGCCCCAGCCGAGCCCTGCCCCACGGCGGAGGGGCAGCCCGTACCGGCGCTCCGGGCGGGCCGCCGGAGCCGCTACCGCCGCTTCTAAGCGGCCCTGAGACGCCTCTACGCGGCGGGCAGCGGGCGGGGCCTCTCCGCACGGTCCCAGGACCGGGCGGCGGCGGGGCCCTCACGGCCGGGCCGGGGACAGCCGGGCAAGGCTGCCGCCCGAGAGGCTCGGAGCAGGCCGCGGGCGCCCCGGGGACCGGTCAGCCGCGGGGCGGAGCTCGGCCCCCGCGGGGCCCTGCCCCGAGCCGCGGTCCGTCCGTGTTCACGCGGGCTCCCGCCAGGGCGGCCCCAGCCGCGGCCCTCGGCCCCGCCCCCGGCGGCTCTTACTATCCAGGTAGTGCTCCAGGTACATCCCCGCCGCCATCTTGGGCCCCGCACACACGGGCGCTTCCGGCGGGAGCCGGACGCCGGCGCCCCCCCACCCCACCCCACCCCCCACCCGGAAGCAGCGCTGCCCGGCTGCGGAAGCTGCTTCCGCCCGCCTTCAGCTCCTGCCGCCATTTTGGGCTCTGCGGGGCTGCCCGGGGCGGCCCCCGCGCTGCCCCCGTTCCCGGAGAAGGACGGCGGGCGGAGCCGCCTCTTCGCCCGGCCGGGTGTCTGCTGTCCGCCCGCCGCCTCAGGGCTCCTCAGCAGCACCGGCGCCCGGGCGCCGCCGGGGGTGACGGAGGGAGGGTGTCCTGCGGGATCAACCCGAGCTGCTCCGCTGCTGGTTGCGGGGAGCAGGCGGCTCGGGGAGCGGCGGCGGGAGGAGCGGGGCGAGGCGGGCCCCGGCCGCAGGGAGCGGGCACCGCGCCGGGCACGGGGGGAGCAGGCCCGGGGCTGCCTGGATCCGACTCTCCTGAGCTGCGGGAGGGTAAATACCTCCTGCTTTCATCTCCGCACCAGAAGAAACGGGCTTCGTCTGTTGGAGGCTATGGAGGTCTCTTCTGGCCTCAATTTTCAACAGCAGTCCCGCCGGCTAATCGGGGTGAGGAAGTGCTGTTAGTTTGTTACAGTACTGTATCTTTCCCTTCACCATGCAATTCGCCAGCGACGAGTAGCTGCTGCTATATTATAAACGGAGACTGTCTTTGCTGTAAAATGATTGTGGTACAAACTTAACGTAGCTAACAAACCAACAAAACAAAGCAATGAAGTTACGCGTGGGACCATGCTCTCTTTTCTCCATCTTGCCAGACCCGCTTTCGTGACCATATATACCACGAGTCTCTTCCAGGTTAGAGATCCTCTTGCTATAGAGTTCAGGAGCCCTTCCCCAGACTGTCCTTTGCTAGTGATCGCAGGTGACGTGGTATGGTATTCTGCTAGGTCAAGAGGGTGAGGTCACATGTGCGATTACAAAGGAACTGAGACAAAATCATCTTATTTCTTTTGGTCCTTAGGGTCTATAACATTCAGGATTGTTGTTTCAAGAGGTCCGTGTTAATTTAGCATCCTATACTATTTAGGAGGCAGTGGGTTTGCTTGGCAAATGTTATATTTCATCTGCCTTTCCCCTGCCCACTCACCTACGTCGTTCTGTTTTTTCCGATAGACTGTATAATAACAGTCATTGCCCAGGATTGCATGCCACTAGATTCCAGCCGTGAGGCGCAACCAGACTTGTTTCTTCTCTTTCCTCCCAAAGATCTTCCAAGACACCATGCCTTTATTTATATGGATGTACTGGGATTAAGTCTTCAGCACCCTGCAATGCAAGACTGAGGGGCTGTTAGAAAAATGAATTGCAGCTGTTTGAACCATCTTGCTGTTAAACTATTTGGTTAATTCAGAGATCCTCTGTGTTCTGAAGATGCAGTGTTTTCCAGTCCTATTCCTATAATCATTTAAGTTATTTATGACGTATTTTTAATTATTCAAAACACATTTCTTACTCTTTTCAGTTCCCATGTGAAGCAACTGGCTTCAGTTAGCTGAACATTATTGTTAAGCCTCACTTTGTTTTTAAAGTACTTCAAAATTCTTGTATAAATTGCCTTACACTCTTAATTAAGGAGAAGGATGTGGCTGTTACATAAAAAAAAAAAAATCTGTTCCCTATACCCTATCACCGTACTAAACCAGAATCCCCCCAAAACATCCTGCTTGGAGCTACCAGGCTGAATAGAGCTGATGTTAAGAAACAGGCATTCTTAGACATTGCCAATTTGGTTAAGAGACCACCTGGGAATCCCATCTTATCCTCCAAGCCAAGGCTAAGGAGATGTCAAAATACTAGACCACTGAAATGGAAAGACAAGGTCCCTCTGGACTTGTTGCCACTGCTGATAAAAAAGACAGGGAAAAAAGGAGACGCTTGCCTAAAACCTAAATGGTAAACCTTAGTAAAGCATACAAATGTATCCTTAACTTCATTAACTGTGACTGTGAAGCTGGAAAACAAAGGGGAGAGGCAGTTTTGTGTACCTGTGCGGTCTCACGGCAGTAGAAACTCTTCCAATCCAGCAAAAACTAGTTCCTGAGCTCTGAATCTAGAAAAGTTTGCTGTGTCTTTATTTTTGCTTTCTTTAGAAAGCTGAGACACTTAGATTCATGGAGAAGTGCATCGCTCAGGGTTCCAGAAGCATCCTCACCCACAGATGGAGTGTTACCACGGTAGTTATTTGGTGAGAGGTGTAATATTTTTTACAGTAAACATTTCTGCAAGTGAAAGTCCTAGCATGGGCACAGATGATTTTACAGGAAGATGCTTCCCCAACTGGAATATGCTCTAGAGGTACATGACTATTTATGTCTACCCCCCACCCAGCCTCATATATTGATACTCAGGTAACTATTGTAGTAACAAAGCCATATACGCTAACCCCAATGGTTATCACACACCACCCCCCACCCCGGAGTTTGCTACTTCAATTACATCCTATTGTTAAACCGGTAAATACCTCCTAGTTAGATGAAGGACCTGACTGATGAGTGGGCGTACTGCCCAGAAGGCCTACGCATCTCACAGAGGGAAGCTAAACAGCCTACTGAAGTAGTCTAGAGTAGTGGTTCTCAACCTTTATTGATCTACAGATGCCTGTGTATTTTCCCTTGGAAATGTAAACATCTGCATACCAAATTTAAGCCTCCAGCTTTTCAGTTACCTTACAGACCTCTTAAATGTTGTCCAAGGAAGGCCAGTGCTTGAGAGGGATCGTTATGCATACCCCAGCAGGAGGCCTCCAACTTCAGAGTCTTGTTTGGTTCCCTTTTTGCTGTAGAGGTACACATTCAGCTCTTCTCACTCTTTAACATTCTCAGTTCAGAGGTCCCTGCTCTGCATTTCCTTCTCTTCAGGAAAGACTAGATGTACCCACACTTCATTCTCACAAACATCAAACAATTGATCTGCAGCACTTGCCCCCAAGGTGGTTAATCAGCTTTACAAATGAAGGAGGATGCCAAAGGCCCCAGATTATAGCTGTGTCTGCATTCCAAAAACATATCCTAATTCAGTAGCAAAACTAGGCATAGACTTTAGTTCTTTGGTGTCATGATTTCTTTTCTTGCAGGTTTTTTTTTTCCCATTCATTACATAGACACTACATGAAATCGAAATGTTTGTTGGACCAAGTTACTACATCTCTCTAGTACTTTGGTGTTCTACTATACAGAAACAAGAAACCATGCACACAAATTTAATGTGTTGTACCTGCCTATCTTGTAGTTAAGGAAGTGTACAGAGCAATTTCATTCTATGTTCTGAAACTGCACTAGTAAACTTGGCAGCTTTCGGGTACATTACCTGCAAAATATTAGAAGAAAATCCTAAACATGATATATATCCTTTAGTTGATATAAAGATGATAAAATAATCAATAAAAATATAGAAGACAGGCAGAATCTCATAATTATACTCTATATTAGGAAGAAAGTTGGATGACGTAGGCAAATCTGTGAAGTAATGAAATATTACCTATTGCCAATGAGACTTAGGAAGATGTTTAGTTCTACTCATTAAATAAAACATCCTAGAAGTTGCATAGCTAGAAACTGACAATCAATAATTTTAAAAGAATTATCTGGCAAGCAGATGGAAGCAATGGGCTTTCTTTTCCAAACAACTTTGGAGCTCTGAATGTGTTCCAGAAGACCAGCAAATACTTTTACTTAAAAAGTATTGAAAAGTAAATGGGATCATCCAGGTTGCTGTAAGCCAGTTAACCTAACACTGATTTGGCAAAATCACAGTGTAATTGATATGGGTTGCACTCAGCTAAGAAAAGAAACATAATGCTATTTGTTTTAATTTAAAGAAGAAGATCTCATTAAAAGAACTACATACCGTTTTATGGCAATGTAAGTTTGGTGGCTCAAGATAACTGTCTAGGCCTAATGTAGCAAGACTTATAACTAAACACTACACAGCTTGGTCATTCGTAAAGGAAAAAGAAAGGCAAAAGATAAGTACTACATGATGGAGCCAAGCCTTATTGTGAGACACCTAAACCAGCTCAATTTAATTTAGGTGTTTGGAAAGATGAATACAGTGACTTGATCATGTTCTGTAATTCGTTACAAACGAAAAAAGACTTCTTATAGCAGAAGACTTTAATGTACTGAACAAAGGCATAACAAGACCCTATGGATTAAAAAAAAAAATAGTAAAATAGAATGGCAGTTTTAATGGCAGTGATAACCAACAAAAAACTCTAATAAGGGACATGGTTGATTAACCATAAGGCTTTAAATTATGAAAGTCTTAAATCTTTCTTGAAGATTTAACTGAATTATAGACCAGCAATACTAATACTATCATTAGTCACAGCTGAGATTCAGTTACTGTTTGTGGGTGACTTTTCTAAATGATTTCCAGCCTACATGATGTTTCCTTTTAAAGCAATGATAATTTGCAAAATCCAGCTAAGAACAGACAACCAATTCAGTAAAGGACAAGAAGAAAAAGTGCTACCACCTTCCAGCAAAGATACAAGATGCAACCTAATACAGAAGTCCAGAGTCATTGTCAAGTCTTGGGTACAGACGTACAGAAACAAATGGATTGGCATCACAAAGAAAATGCAGGGTCAAAGAATTCAGGGAGCTGAAGAGGAAGGACCATGGGATCGTGTTAGAGAATCGTCCACTCTTGTGAGTGGGAGTTAAATAATTGAACCGTTGTTGGCTTGAGTGCACAAAGCTGAAAAGCTGCAGAAGACTGTGGAACCTGAGGCTTCACCTCAACAGGGAAGAATTTTGTACAGATGTTACATTTTGCGTCCCGCAGGTAGCAACTATACTTTTTAAACCACCTGAAGCACTTTGAATATGTTAAACAGCCTTGAGAATCCAAAGAGGAAGACCTAATCCAAACTCAAATAAGTGACAATGACAATGAGAGTAAGGTATCTTCAATTATTTCTACACCAGCAACGGGACTCTGGGTAAACAGAGAAGTAAGAAATTCTCATTGATGAGAAAAAAAGAGGCCTGGAATAAAGTAGCATTTCTGAAACTCGATGGGAAGGTCCCGTAGTGAAAAATCATTAGTTTCTTCCTGGGCAACAGTAAAAGCTACAGGAGCAGCAGCAAACTGCACAAACACAAGCAATAATACCTTTGAAGTAACTGGTAACACAGGAATTGTACAGCCTTAAATACATATGGATCCCCATGCTAGGTAGCAGATTCCAAGAAGGGGTCGATAGCAGACATTAGAAACCAACACATCAAACCAGGGACCAGGAAAGGCGATTTCAAGCATCTTTAACATATAAAATGAAAAACCACTGCAAGGAATTTTAACTTGTGAGCCATTCCCCACAGAATTCAACTGGTTGGCAAAACATCTTTCCAACTTTTAAAACTGTAGCTTTCTCAATACAAAACTGCACCCAAAACAAGTAAATTTTTCAGATTTCAAGGTGATGCATACAAGACAAGATAATAACTTGAGTGAAACTGGCAATTTTGTCCTGTTCATGTGGAATACGGACATGCAGAAGAGAGCCACAAGCCGTAATAAACCTGTGCTGAGTCTGTGCTAATTTCCAAGGTGAGCAAAACTATAAACTGAGTTGTCCATGAGAAAAAAGAAATAAGGCAGAAAAATGTAAATGAAACTCTTCTGTAAGAAAAATTTATTATGTGGCCAAAAAAGCCCTAATTCCACAATCAAGAAAGAGGAAAACTTTTGGTAAAAGCTCATCCTGGGTTCAGTGAGAAAGTCTGTGAGCAAGAAGGAACCATTAAAAAAAACCCCCAAACCTGAAACATAACACACGGAAAAGGAGAAGGCCACACAGCAACCGACATAAATTAAGACAATATAAAATAGAGAAAACTGTTAAGGAAAGCTTTGTGGCTAGCAAAACTACTGGTAATAGGAAAGCGATTTTGGATCTTTCATTCCTTTCTTTAAATAAAAAAATAAACAAAGAAATCTTACTAATAGTACTGATCCATGCTAGATAAAAATGATGAAAATGCTAGTGACACAGAACAGGGGAAACCAGTCAACAAATACTTCCAATTCCATATTCAGAAAGAAACAGGATGTGGCAGTCATATGAAAATAGAGACTTCTATCCAGAACCTTGGTATCAAAGTAGGAGATTAGACAACATCTACTAGGGATGTATATTTTAAAGTCAGCAAAGAAACAGGAGTCCTAAAAGAGTTCACTAACAAGCTCTCTAACCCATTGATTCTGATTTTAATTAAATGGGATATTAGAGAAATACCTTAAGACATTATGACAGTATTCCCAAAAGGCAAATGAAATGACTTAATGTCAAAATCACGGAAAAGCTGTTGAGATGAAGAATTAGTGAATGAAAAATAAAACCTATAACCCAAAGGTTTTATGAAATATAGATTTTGTAGAAAAAAGAAAAGAAAAAACCCAAACCCTAATTTCATTCTTAGATGACATCATTATACATTTGGTTTAACAAAGGGGACTGCATAGGTGCAACATATTTAAATTTTTGTAAGGCATTGACCTAGCACCATAAGTCAAAAAGATTTACTGTACATAATCACATACTAAGAGGATTAAGAAATGCCTAGCCTGCAAGTCTCAAAAAGAAGCTAATGAAAAGTTGCACTGAATGATGCTTTTCAAGTTAGTGTAGGTCAGATGCAATATAGCATTTTCAACCTGGATCTGAAAGTAAAAAATAACAGCCGATACAGTTCGTGGGTGACAAAACTGGTAAAGCGGCGAGTAACCTGGTCCATCAGCAAGCCAGGTCCACTCACACAAACTGGACTTCGATACAGCCTCACGTTAAGTATCTAGGAAATAAGAACTCAGACCATACCTGTAGAAAGAGGGAAACACTATCATGGAAAGCCAAGACTTCGGGTGATCTAGGGGTCACACCAGACAAGCCGCTAACGTGAGCTCCCGTATAATGCTGCGAGAAAAGGGCAAACGCAATCCTCTGCAGACTTAAGGCAAAGGGCAGGGAGACCTTGTCCATGGCACTGGGGCTTGAACACTCAGTTCCGAAAGGAACATTTTTACAAGATACTGAAAAATTTGACAAGATGTAGAAAGGAAAGACAAGAATAATTCATGGGCTGGAGGAAATCCCTTACAGTGGAAGATTTAAGGAGTTCCATCTATGTAGCTTGTCAAAAAGTGGATTGAGAAGTGACATTACAGTGTTTAAATACCAGTCCAGGGGAAAAAGCCCCACTGTGCTCTAAGGCTCTCTGAATCAGCGGGATGGACATATCCAGAACTAGTAACTGGAAGCCAAAGGCAAACAGATCCAAAGGAGAAATCGGGCTTAAATATTTAAACAGTGAGAACACGAAGCCCTTGCAGCTGGCTACCCATGGAAGGGATTCTCTGTGTCCGAGTGCCTCAAAATCAAGCCAATGCATTTTGTCAACACATACTTCAAATACACGTTAGTTCTTGGGGCTCAATACAGGACAAATGGGTTCAAATGTCACCCGTGAAATGCAGGAGTCAAATCAGACAACTTCTTCTAGCCTAACCTATGGATCTACAAAACACTCCAACCGTTTGCAGCCAACTCTGGTGACTAAACGCAGAGAAAAAGGTTTCTGCCACAGGCTCCGCAGGTGCAGAGCAAGAGGGCAGAGCTCCTTGCTTTCCTTATGCAAACCGCAAGGCTGCCCAAAGGCAGAGATGTGCTACCCTCGCGTCTGCCCGCACAGCCGCTCGGGACTCACAGCGGCAAGATACTCGTGCAGTGGTCTGGTGCAGGGGGAAGGAACACACGTCACAGGGGCAGGGTGCTCGCAGCAGCACCTTCAAGGAGCCTTTTACATCAATTTATTTCTATACAAGGTGGTTTAAAAAAAAAAAAAAGCCCCTATTGGTTGTTCGTACAGAAGTCTGGGATTCTATAGGCTTTGGGTGGGTGATTGATTTTAAATCCCAACAACACATGCTTTTTCCCTTGCCTTCTCATTCTCTTCCGAGTCAGCCTCCATGATCCAAAGAAACTAACAAGTGACACACAAGACTAGTAGTCATGTGGACCAATTAAAAAAAAAAAAAGGAAGGAGAATTGAAGACGAAGAGAAAGGGAAAAACAAACGAAGATTGAAAATAAAAATTCGCCAGGATAATGCGTTTTATAAACACAGAGATAGAAACAGTTACAGCAAGGACAGAGCGGGCCAGGGGTGGGGAATAGATATTTATATATATATATATAAATTCAAGGGGCCTTCAGTTTATTCTTGTTGGCTCCCCCTTCTCATTACATTGGTCTCTCTGTGGGGATCTTCATCCCCTTCTCTCCACTGTCCACCTTTTGGGGATTCTCTCCCATGACCAGGGTCCAGAAGAGGCCACCACTGCCATGTGAGTCCAGCCCGTCTTGGCAAGAGGGAGCCTGGGAGAGCACTCTGATGGGAGGTGAGCAGGAGAAGCTAGCCTTTCCCTGCCTCCTGCCGGCTCCTTGAAAAGACTGGTCTATTCCTCCTCCTCCTTCCCTTTGGGAAACTGGGGGCCGGACAGGCGTGTGAGAGTCAGAACTGCTGTCGTTCCGCCTTTCAGGAAAGGGAGTAGAGAGAAGGGTGATGATTATTTTGGCAGTCTCTTACCCTCCCTCCAGTTGCTTTTTGGTTTGTTGTTGATGCCTGCAGGCTTTTCTGAGGAGGTGGGGGGGAAGCAGGAGGGAGAGGAGGAGGAGTACAAGCTGCTAGGACATCATCCACAACGGGCAGGAAGAGCAATGAGCAGGAACCCACATTCCTACGGGGCCTTGGCCATCGTGCTGCTCAGACAGCTGGGAGAGAGAGGCAGCAGCTAGTTCAGACAGACTCCTCTCTATTGCTCTCCACCAGGGGAGGAGAAAGAGCGCAATACTCCACAGCCCTCGGGCAGCGTAGGCACCTGTCCAGCCCAGAGAACATGCCTCACCTCTCCCCCCACACTGGTCTCACCTTCCACTGGGGAGAAGGTTTCTCCCATCCAGTCCTTGGGGCAGGACGAGCGACCCCTCCTCCCTTTCACAAGCAGGAGGGACAGGAATGGATATTTCTCTCTTAGACACTCAAGGAAATCCTCAAAGAACCCCATCCAGCTGTGAACCCTGCCACATTCTTCTGTGGCCTGCTGAAAACATGTGTCCGAGCCCCCGTACATACAAGGACCGTCTCTCCATCCCATCCACCATGCATGTCTCAACACGCACCCCCCCCTTCATATGCATCCTACAGTGAGAGAGAAGGCAAAACAGGGGCCTTTCTTTGGGTTTGAAAGGAGGGGCTCTTGCATGAGGAAGTGATCCCAGCACAGGAAAGGGGCTCTTGCACAAGGAAGCATCCTCCTACCAGGCGGGCTGTTGCACAGAAGGAGCACCCCCTTGAGACAGGCTGTTGTTCAAGGGGCTGCCATGAACAGGGTTACACGGCCAGAAGAGGCTGTTGCAGGAGGAGAGGCCGGAGACTGTTGCACGAGGAGGGCCGCTGCACCAGCGGTGCCCCTGGGCGCAGGCTATGCACAAGAGGCTTTCTGCTCCCTGGGTTGAGGTCTCTCTAGGAGCTGGAGAGGTGCTCCACTTGGATGGCGCTGGTGCTGACAGTGAGGCAGATGTCCTTGTGATGCTCTGAAGTCTTGTAAGGAGTCAGGTCAAAGGAGCACTGGGGGGGAGGGTTGGGTTGGTTAGTGTCTCCAGAAGGGCCCCCTGCTGCCCCCCCGCCCTGCGGCTGGAAGTGCTGCTGCTGCTGAGAGGCCTGGGCTTGCGCCTGAACCACCTGCTGCTGTGGGTCAGGGATGTTGTGTTTCCGCATGTGCTTCATCAGGTACGTCTCCTGCAACGGCAAGAATGGCGTGAGAGGAGGGGACGACGTTTGCAAAAGCCAAAGCCAACGGGGAGGGACACGACAGCTCAGGGGGCTGCTCCCGTTGGATATGGAGGAGGTACTCTCCGGGAAGTGCATCCACTTCTGCTACCCCCCAGGGCAGCAAACACTCACCGAAGTGTAGGCCCGGCTGCAGATGGAGCAGGTGTAGACCTTGGCGTGTTTCACCGTGTGCGTAGCCAGGTGTACCTCCAACGAGGCAGCATCCGTGTACGCACGGTGGCAGTTGTGGCACTTGAAAGGTTTATCTTTGTTGTGCTGCCGTCTGTGGGACTGGGGGGGCGGCAGCAGGGTGGAGTAAAGAGAAAGCAAGCGCAGGGAAGGAAGTGAGTACTGGAGAAGGCTTTACCTCTGACACCCCCTTCCAGCCAGGCCCCAAGCTCCCTAGGCCTCCGCCTGCTGAGGGAGGTATGCCTGGCTCCCAGCATAGGGGACAGAGCCTCTCCCTCCAGCCCACCACATCTTCCCCACAGATGCCCTTTTTTCTCAAGCATACTAGGCATTTGAAGAGCAGAGCCTCCTAACTCTCCACAACCCCCATCTTCTCAATCTCCACACAACTCTTTCTCAGTCTTTGCCTTTTCTCTCCTCTTCTGCCTCACTACACATTTGCTCCCCGCATCTATCACTGCCCTTCAGGGCAGGATCTGCTTTAACTACTTGCAGGCATTTACAGCTCTTTGCCATTTGGTACACCCTACAGTTCCCCTCCTCCAGGATGCTGCAACAGGGACACACCATCTCTGCTTCCCTAAATCACTACTCTTATGCCCTCCATTTCATTGTAAAACAAACAAAAAAACCAATCAGATACCCAGATTTTATTCTGTGTGACATTAAGCAAAAGTCTTGCCCCAGCTAAGTTAGAAAACTCTGCAGAACAGACAGGAGGAACTTTACCAAGGTCTCATCGCTTTCAAGCCAAGTTTACAGTTTTACAGGATGCGACTGTTTATGTGACTTCTTTGGGTCACTAGTGCCACAAGAACCAGGAATCTCTCCTCTGCCCAGGGCTTCAACAGCTCTTCTGTATTCTTTCACTCTCCTCCCAGCTGCCCCAATTTCTCCATCTCCTCCACCACAGGCAAGTAGCCCCTCCTCCCACTTGACAGCCACCCTTGCCACCCCCACTGGTGAGCAGGACAAGCCCAGCCCCTTACCTGCAGGTTGGAAAGCTGGGTGAAAGCCTTTTCACACCCAGGGTGAGCGCATTTGTAGGGTCGGTCCCCGGTGTGGATACTGTTGAGAAGGAAGAGCACAAATGGGAGGCAGTGAACAGGCAGGCAAGGCAGACTGCCAGGGCCTGATGCTGTGATCAAATCTCACAGCCACTCAGGAGAGCAGGAAAGGGAATGATGTTGCCTCCAGATGCTGTTCTATCTGGACAAAGAGAGCTCTGCCCAGCTCCTGTGTCCAGCTAGAAGTTAGAGAAGCTAGGCAGTCAAGCAGATTTCAGAGAGTGACTAGGACTGAGGAGCAAGAGCTTATGAATGCCTGGCCAGCTCAGCATGCGGGCCACCTGAAAATGGGTTGGGAAGGGGTCTGGAGGTCCAGGCTCCCTGCTCCAAGCTCAGGAGTCTCATATGACCAAGAGGAGTCTGTTCTCTTGCTTCCGCAGTACCAAGAAAGCAGCTCTGTTCCTTCTCAGGATAGACACTCCAACACTTTTCCCTTTACATTATCAGGCTGAGATCACCTACAGCGTTCATCTGTCCCTGTCCCCCTGCAATGCCAGGAGAAGCTTCCACACACTCAGTGCAACCCCCGTGATGCCAGGCTGGGATCCCCTACAGCCAATGCCTCTCTCTCTATCGCTCTCTCTCTGTGCCCCCCGCGGTGCAAGACCAAGGATCCCCAGGGACAGCACGTGCCCACCTCAGCCCTGACGTGGTCAGTGTCTCCTGCGCAGCCTCCACTCCGTCCACTCTGGTGGGTCACCTCCTTCTGAGGGTGCAGCCGGCCGCATTCCCCGCCCGCCCCCCGCATGCTTGGCGCGCGTGCTCCACAGGTGCATGCCGGCAGCGCGGGGGGGCCAGGGCCAGGCCCCCAGCCTCCTCTGGCCCTTACCGTGTGTGCTGCTGCAGGTGGGAGAGCTGGCGGAAGGCCTTCTGGCAGTAGCGGCAGGTGTAGGGCTTGGCCCCCGAGTGGATGCGGAGGTGCTGGGCCAGGTAGGATGTGTTGGCGAAGCTCTTGGAGCAGTGAGGACACTTGTGCGGCTTGACAATCGCCGTGTGGAGCTTGGAGTGGATCCTGCCGAAGAGGAGGAGGAGCAGCAGCAGTTGGACATGACCGCCATCTGGCTAGTGCTGATGGAATGAGGGCACAAAGGGGGTGGGACAGCACCACGCTATCTGCTACACGGAGGAACTCCAAACACGGCATGAGCTTGCTCGGTCTCAAACCGTGCTCCCCTTGGATTCAAGAGACCATGGTCTGTCTGCACCGGGGGAGGATCCAGAGAGAGGAACTATAGAGTTTGGACTGAGGGGCATTGGCAGAGCTGTGTGTGGGAAGCCTACGGCTGAAATAGCAGGGGGGCTGCAAGCCTGGACTGAGACGTTTGGCAGAACTACGCCGGGGTGACAGGAAACAGTCGTCCTACGCCCACTCTACTCTCACTCTGACACAACCAGCCCTACCTTCTGTTCAGAAAGCATCACTCCATTGCAGACGCCCCTTAGGGTGAGCCACACTAACCTCTGTGCGCACCCAGCCCCTCACAGCAAGTGACAAGTCTCACGTGTCAGAGACGAAACTGCCGGTTTATCGTGTACCAGACCTGACCGGCCTGCGGAAAACAGCAAGGTCTCCCCAGGCAGTCGCCCACTGAGGGTGCTCACAGCATGCTGGGATGACGGCAACATGCAGTGCGGAGGGCCCCCAGCCTCCTCTGGCCCTTACCGTGTGTGCTGCTGCAGGTGGGAGAGCTGGCGGAAGGCCTTCTGGCAGTAGCTGCACGTGTAGGGCTTGGCCCCTGAGTGGATGCGAATGTGCTGGGCCAGGTACGAGCTGTTGGCGAAGCTCTTGGAGCAGTGAGGACACTTGTGTGGCTTTGTCTCCGTATGGGACTTGGAGTGGATCTGCATCTCCGACTTGGAGTAGAAGGTCAGCGAACACATCCGGCACCTGGGACCGGGGCGAGGGGAAGAGACAGTGTCACACGGGGGCAAGCCCCAATATGTATCAACTCTAACTGGACGGGGTTTTCCACACTGAGCGAAGAAGGGATGTTTTCTCGCTATGTGGTTCTGGGGAGGTTTCACCCGGGACACTGTCCTTGGCTGCGAGCACTCCAGTCCCAGAGGGACAAACTTAAGCTAGGAACTGGCAGAAGAGACCAAACGATACCTTGCAGCCAGACAAGTAAAGGTCTTGGAAGAATCAAAGAGGTTAATTTATTAGGCTTACAAGGGAGACAGGGTAGCACTCTGGAAATTTTCCAACAGCAATCTGAAGGGGACAGGAATAATAATTCCCAGACAAAAAACACTTTGTTCATCTATGATTTATTTCAGTCAAAAAAAGGTTGAAAAACCTGGAAATCCCAGGTTAAGGTTCATCTTCATAATAAAAGTTAATTCCATGTACTGCAAAGTCTGCAAAAGCAGTTATGACCAAACCCACTTAACTCTGCTCCCATTTTTGGAGAAGACACTCAAGTATTTAGAATACAAAATGCTGAGAATAACAACAGTGCTGCTTTCCTAGTGGGTCTCACAAAGATACTCTGGATAGCAAATGTGGTATTTCACTGGTCTAATGGGCTTTCATCATTTCAACCTTACTGATGTGATGCAAAATGTTTTGTCTAGGAGTTTGGATCCATCTGTTCCCATAATGATCAGAAACTTATTTGGTAACACACAGACTCTTTGAACAGGAAGAAGCAGTTGGCATTTATCTGCTATGGATGCTGTGTTAAAAACTGTTCCTCCATCATGACACCAGGCTGTTAAGAGAAGCTTGCACTGTTTTACAATTCAAAATGGTAAAAGCTTTTGTGGTTGATAATTTGACAGAGACGGAAGCTGCATCCAAGTTACTGGACTTTTTTTTTTTTTTTTTTTTCCAAATGTGTGCCAACCAAGGGGCAGAGTTAAGGTTTCTCTGAACTTAGTTTTTCCATTTGCAGACTTTTCAATTAAACAAGACAAAATTGAACCTGCACATGGAACTTCCAGGGTCACATTTGAGAGAAAAAATGCCACCCAGGAGAAGTCTGGCTAACATGAATCCAGCCTTCACCGCAGGTTGACTTATGTTTTTGTCTGGGAATTTCCTCAAGTTTTACAAGTGTTTACAAAACTGCTCAGTGACAAAAGTCTCTGCAGGTATTACAAGCCACAGAGAGTTGATCCTGCTCTTCCCCATATCCATCTCCTCCCAGGAGGATACTTCATTACGTCTACTATTGTGACTATTTACGTTGGAGCCAGAAGCTTTATGAAGTGTGCAGTCTGATTAGCGTATGTAATGTAGGCAATATTTATCCAGCACCTACCTTAACTTCCACAGGCCCTTCCAAACCACAGCTTGATTTTAAGCCATTTAACTGGAAGCCATGCCTCCCTAGCAAGCACTCTACCACACACCTACTGTAACATTTTTTCCTCTCCATCATTGTTCTTTTACATTCATTATCATCTCTAACAGTTGTTCCCACGTTTCCTACCTTCATCTTTCTCTTAATCCACTTTAACTGCAAACCCTTAACAGAACATGCAAGCTAAATACATCCTTACATAAATCCACCCTCACACACACAACAATCCCTTCTGGAATCAACAAACAGAAGCAATTTGGCTGTTTATCCCTAGGTCTATTAGAGATACGAGGAGTAAAAAGGAACATCAGAATCATCTTTTTTAAAAGTAGCTATTGGTTTATAAACCCAGCTATCTCCAAACGCTTGTGCAGTTTGTTCCAGACTTTCCGAAACGTTTAAAGCTAGACTTGAATACTGCATATGCGTTTTGCAGTTATCAAGTCATACTTACAGGATGAGGATTGTATCCTTGAAAGCAGCAACGCTAGAAAGAACTTTGAGGTGAATATTGAACTGAAAAATACCTCTGAGTTGCCAAGTCCAGTTCCCTGCTAATGCAAGCAATCACGGCGTAATCCCATGCATGATTTTTATCAAGCTCCTTCTCAGCAGATGCTTACTTCCATTACTCTCAGCTGAACTCTGTTCCACAGTATCAGTCCTCTGATAAGGAACCATTCAATGGAGAACGAGCTCCCAGTGCGATGCTGTGCTAATATGGCTAACCAAAACAAAGGGGAATAGCAGGTATCATTTTTGTAAACAGGAATGGTGCGACTATTCTTGCAACAGCATGTCTAATTCTGAAGTCCACGTAGTCAACAATTATTGAAAAACTCAGACAAGTTCAGCAAACTTAAAGAATGATGGCATGTGGAAAATCAGCTTTGCAGTAAAGATTCACTGAGCCCAGTCTATCTAGGTTTGGAGAAAAGCTTAAACGATAGCTTGGTCAATACCCATATAAATCTACGTAGGGAGAAAAATATCAATTACTAGGGGCTTGTTTTATGAGCAAAGAAGGGTATAATGAGAAACAACAACTGACAGTAGAAGTTAAAAAATCCAAGAGGAAATAGGATCTTTCCAACCATGAGAATAATGCATCTTTGGAACAATGCTCAGAGGCTATAGCATGGTCTCAATCACTTGGCCCCTACAATCAATATTTTGAGAATTCAGCTACCTTTCTGAGAGAAATACCTTTCTAAAAGTTTTGCTCTAGTTTAAATACAATGCTGGGCACTAATCTCTTCTGTGCTGTACACATGAGTATATATTTTAAACAGTCTATTCTGTTCTGAAAAATTAATGAACTTTACTATGTCATCAAGTCTAAGTAGACCCATGCATTAAATCTGTAGTGCCATAAAGCCACCTACTTTATTTTCCATAACTTCTGTGCATCCTCTCCTTTACTTATTTGCTTTGTCAGGTATCTGCCTTCAGGTCAGAAATTCCCTAAAATAAACTTTAATGAAGAGAAACAGACTGAACGTCCTTTTCCATTTTCAAAATAAAATTATAAAGAAGGTATTTCAAAACCTCTCCAGCACTTGCATAAAAATGGAAGATAAATCTGTTAGCAGCTCCCCCCCCCCAAACCAAACCCCTCTTGTCTGAATTTAGCAGCTATAGACATTCCAGTATTGTTTTTCAAACAACATTTAAAAAGAAAGTCTTGCAAGGACTCATTTTCTAATCATCTAATTAGCATCAGCCCTGAGAGGGCAGGAATGTTATGTAGCATTAACAAATTCATGAGCCTTATGAGTTAAAAAAAGCCCTGGCGTATAGCAGAAAGCTGCATTTCAGAGAGTTTTGTATTGTGTGGTATCAGGCATTTTCAAGGGAACAAATGATCCATTTAATTAAGGGCTTCACATTCTGCCTCAGACAACATCAAATATTAAAGGGGAAGATGCAATCAGCCCTCTAGTGGGCAAATATGGATTAAAAAAAAAGTTAAATCTATACGGATAATGAGAACATCGCATCTGACACTAGCAGCGTTTCAGTATTATACTTCAGTGAAATTCTCCTGGCTGGGGAGAGGAAAAGTTGGGAGTGCTCCTTGCTAAGCATGAGCAAAACGCTATACGAAATAATTGAGTTTTTCCCCTCTGTTTAATATCCATTTTTAATCTTTTCTCCCCACTGTGCTTCTAAACTACCACTACTTTCACTGTATTCTTTCTGAGAGCAAGTAACAGAAATGACTGCAGCATTCCCATTGACAGTGTGACACAACATCCCTACAGCTGCTTGTTATGGCTCTGCAAATTTAGACAGCCTAGGAGAACATATTCTTAATAACACAGAGGTTCGTTTAAATAGTTAATTTAGTACCCAGCCATACGCCAGAGATCAAAAGTAACCCCTTCCAATGTTTATAATCCTTTCTTTTTATAGGGAATCTGCAGGGAAATAAAGTGAGACATTCAGAGAATGTTCATGTTAGACAGAAACACCCTCAAAAATCATGAAATGCCAGTAAAAGGTGGATGTACAATTCTAATTCTGCTCCCATATGAAAGTCATCGTGATGAGTCATAAACAAAATGATGCTTATAGCAACTAGACTACAACTCTGTGGCACACAGTGCCATATTTTTTTCCACTTTTCATGGAATGTTCCACCTCACTCATCAGATGCTGTTATGAGATAAAATACCATTTGAAATACCAGCTCATAGTAAAATTTGCCTAACATGGATTAACAGCATTTTTCAATCAAGTACTTAATTAATCAGTATCACAGTTGTGAAAACTATGTAAGCTTTTACATGGCTTTGAGAATTCAAATTCCTAGTATCTACTGAGATTAGTCTTAGAAATTAATTGAGCCCTTGATCCTTCTGTTAGGCTACAAATACAAGTTAGACCACAAGTTAAAAAAAAAAAATAAAATCAGGAAGGTCAGAAGTTAAACTAGATGATAAGAGTAAGTTTCAGCTGTCAGAGTCAGAAGTCCATTTAGCAAGGAAAGAAATATACTGCCTTTGCAATGCAGAGTTAATGAAGTAACTAATGCAAGCATAGCATAATAACGAATGCACAGTTCATGATAAATGCTAATTTAACCCTTGCATTCCCTGATTTTTTTTTACAGCTGAAGTTAAACATTTTCTTGCTAATATTTTGTAAGAGGACGGGGGAAAGGAGACAGAACTAACATCCAAGATACACAGCTAGAAAACTCCGGTAAGACCTAAATAAAGCCAGCGAGTATGAAGATGCCAAATGAAAGCATATGAATTGTACCTCTGCTTCCACAATTCTACACTCTGCATCAACTCCTATTCAAAAGTTAACACTATGCTTCCATTTACCAATTTAGACTACTGGCATGTATACTATCAAATCTATCAGCTATGCTCAGAGATCTTAGTCAACTTATTTCCATAGTCCTTCAGCCACTTGGTGGCTTAATAAGGCTACAGAAAAGCATACTCTCCTGGCAAGGCAGCAAGTGTTTTTAAATGCTCTCACCATATAGCACTTTTCCAGTTCTCAGATTTGAGGGCATTCCTGCATTTTGTCCATTTTTTCAAATGATCTTAAAAATACCAGACCCAGAATTTTGTGGTATTATTTCAGCATCCTTCACAAGTTGCTTGTCTTCTTTTAATGACTCCAGCATTTATGCTTTCAACAGTTGCATCTACCTTTTTCTGTCACAGCCTCGCACTGGGAGCTCACATGATGTCACTTAATTCCTAAAAGTCTTTTTCACAGTCATTGCTTTCCAGGATACTGTTTCCCCATATTCCTTATCTTTAGATCAAAGACATTCAATAGTATCCAACAGGACACTTCTGTCTGATATTGTTTTCCACTGTGTCCAAACACCTAGGCCTCAATCCCTGACTGCTGGAGAAGTCATACAGTATTACCCAAAAGGCTAAGTCTTCCATTGGGCTGTATTAAAATACATTTTGCTTGAACAGTTCCAGTTTAACAACCACATAAAGCTCCCCTATTTTTTTTTTAGCTATGCACCAGCATTGCTTCTATCTGTAAATTATCAGCCATGACTTTCTGTTGACCTCCAAATCACTGAACAACATCAGGCCTAAGACCTTGTCTACCAATTTTTGAAATCAGTCACCATTAGCATAAAAGACCAACAAAACAATAAAACACAATAAGGTGTTTCCTAGTATAGTGATAACATGCAAAAGCTAAAATTAAAAGAATAAAAAAGGCCCATGAGAAAGCACTAGCAAATTTGGAAACGCCAGAATTAAGGTCATCTATGTCACCATAATTTGGCTCCGCAATGCAGGTGCGTTCTGATACAGCCTTATTGACTGTTTCCACAGAACTGCATCCTTATTATGTTGCACAGACAGATACTTAACAAGCAAGTGTTCATTTTTTTTCCTCACCACTCTGTGTACAGCCTCAAGCCTCATCGACCACATGCAATTCCAACCTCATGAAACAGAATCACTCATCTGTTGTACCGACCACAGAAGTATCAGTGCTCCATAAGCACTCATCTATCCCCACAATGTCCCCGTTTTATTTTTTCTAAGGGAAGGGAGTGACAAAAGACAGAGGAGTGAAACACAGTAAGACAGATATACCCACTAATTCCGAGTGGCCAAACTGATACCTGTGACCACTTTTTTTTCCTTTAAAGGATAATTCATATTATATACATTCAAATCACAGCTCCTATAGATTTCTGTGCTACAGCTATGAGATGCAATGCTTCTGCAAAGCAAAACAGGGTCTGACATGTAACAGAGGGTTATTCAATGATACCTGAGAAGAGATTACGGTTTTGGGAACACCAAATGTTAATTATTTCAGCATAACTGCCTGTGGTCATTTTTAGCCTGTGGCAAATGCAAATTCACTGAAGACTAGACCTAACTCATATTTGCACATGCTTCAAGGCAAGATTATATGCAGGCCTGAACCACATGGCTGTAGGATACCATAGCAAATCTGTGGCAGAGGCTACTTCAGACTAGCAGTCAAATGCCTTCCCCAAATCATCCTTCTCAATTCTGCAACCCCATGTCAATGTATTATTTTTTTCCTTTAATAAAACACTCCTTTCAGGTTCTCTGAGTAAACACGCAGGACTCTGACAGGCCATCACATACACAATAACTATAATCACATAATCAAGGAGGGTATCAAAGTGCATTGACTCAATAGGGCCAAATTAAGGTATGATCAGATAAGATGTGCAACAGAATAGTTTCGAAGTTCTCTCTCCCCAGTTGAAACTGTAACTGCCCCCCTCGTTCCCTTGCACACACTCATTCCATTGACATGCAAGTAACATGTGCTAAAATTAAAACTCATGACTGCAGAACCTTTACTGTTAATTCCTTCTGCTTGGCACTATGATGAACTGAGAGCACGCACGAGCACACACGCACAGTTACAACATCTCAGCAGAAGGGAGAGAACTTACCATAATGCAAGTTTTTATCTTATTATATCCTGAGGCATGTGGTCAGTCTTAATTCTGACATTTTCTAACCTCCAAGCACAGCATTCATATACAAAGCAAAGCTTATGTGTACAAACTGCGTGTGTATATATGGATGTGCATGTGCACCTGTCCTCCTTAGAGTTTTGAGATCATAAGCCAATTTCAACCAAATCTGGAAAAGGGGTAAGGATCTTAAAGTCACCACAAGTTTCATAAAAATATGCAGCTGGGGAAAGAAGAAAGACCCTCTTGGAGCCCGCTGCTGAGGGAAAGGCTAGTAAGCTCACCCTTGATTAGACATCAGAGAATCCACACAGGAGAGAGCCGCTGGAAACCAGGCTTCATTAGTTCCGCTGCTCACGGAACTACTTGTTAAAAAAAGCAAACAGAAATTCCAACATGTGGCATCGTACTGACACCCACGTTGGTCATCAGCAATCTTAAGATCCACTGCACAGACCTCTGCCACTGCAGCTAGGATGATAAATGATAGCAACGGTAGTTTGTCACCTTTTTCTAGCCTTAGAGGGGGATGAGGTTCTTTGCCAGAGGAGGTCACATTCTTGCGCTGACATTAGAGACATGGCAAAATTTAGAAATACTGGGTTTAATATTTCTAGGCTTTGGAGGGAATGTGGTCAAACTTTCTGCCTGACACTTCAAACTTAATTCCCCCTTTGCCCTTAGCCTTCTAGCCTGTTGCAATCCCCTCTCTCCTGCACCAAGACCCAGGCCCAAGTTCTTTACCCACATACCCCAGTCTCCTCATTCTCTAGTGCAGTGGCTCTTCCCTATTTCATTCCCTCAATTACCTAACATTTGTCTCCTCTCCCTGACGCTTCTATTTGTCTGTCCACATCCCATGCTCTTGTCCCCATCTGTTCTGCTAATTCTAGGTATCTCCTCATTTTCCAGCCTCTAGCAGATCTGGTTCTTTCTTCCTTCCCTCAGTCTTGGCCCTTCATAGCTTATCTCTGTGTCATCTCTCCCTTGCAAATAGGCTCCCCATTGCATCCTCTGCTGCATTCCCTAGTTTGTAGGCTCTTGTCTTTTCTCTTTCCTCCTTTCAGATTCCCATCTCTGCTCTACCAAGTTTCCAGACTTCCTGGACACAATCAGCTCCAGGCCCTGCCCATATCTCATTCTCATCCCTATGACATTTGAACTAAGCAGTGTCTTCTCACACCTTGTGTTTGTGCCCATCAGAGGGGGGAGGTTACTGTCAACACTGGGCACAAAAGACTCCCTTCTGAAGCAGAAGGAGGAGCAGTTGTGACTGAAGGAAAAGCATGCTTGGCCCTTCAGCGCTAGTCTAGAAGATGCTTATCGCTGCAGAGAGAGTACACATGTAGCCCAGCCTCATACAGAAACTGAGAGAGGTTAGAGTGTATTTCTCTCCTCTGTGGAGATAGACAGTCTGGTCAGTGCCTGGAGTCATGCAAGCCTCAAGAAACATCAAAGAGGATACAATCTTCGCATATTTCAACTACCAAACTATAAAGCATCTCAGAGCATGCTTAACAGATTTTTTCCAAGCTTACAACTTGGCCAGATTTGACCATATTTTCACAGATATATGTGGCTTACAAAAACCATAGCCACCAGATTTCAAATCTATTCAAAACCATGGGAAGTTCACCAAACAGCAATGCTAAATCCAGTACAGGGCAGAAAAAAAGACTTAAAAAGAGACATGTCTGAGAACATGCCCACCTGGTGTATTCAAACCACTGGCTCCCCTTATGTACCTAATTTCCTCACTAAAGGGGGCCTCCATCCAGCTTCTTCACCTTCTACAGCTCAACTCTGCTTCTTGCTAAGCCTTCTAAGGCTTCTGTACACTTTTGCACCCTGGACCCACCTCAGAAGCCTCCTATGTCCCTCAGCTGCTTATTGTCTCCCAAACCCAAACTCCCCGCTGTTCCCACAACCTACTGCAAGTAGGGAAACTCAGAACTAGTGGTGGGAACAGAGAGCTTGTTGGTTACAGTATGATGGCAAGGCCCTTCTCAAGCCTACAACCTTTCTGTTGGTATCCTAGGCTACAAAGCACAGCTTGCAAAACCATTCCAGACTATAAACTGGTATTCGTCCTAGCCTACAAATGTAATACCGGAACCAAGCAATGCCTATAGAGAGCTCTTCCTCTTGCAAAGAAGAAACTATTTAGAGAACTGTTTGTATTTAGAGAGAGAGAACTGATGATCTCGCCCAGAGAGGCTGAACCACTTCATCAGCCTTGTCCACTGATTACATGACACCATAAACTTCTAAAAGTGCACAGGTACAGGCAGCAAAACAGTACTAAACACAATACTGCTGTCTCCAGGACCTATGCTCGCTCTGTCTTCCTCAGCACCTTTTCAAGTACTGAGAAGCCGCCATGTGCTTCACACTGCCAGCATCTTCCTAGAAAGACTCTTGATGCCGATCTCATTTTCCACAGAAAAAGTAAATTCTACAAAGATGTCACGGAAGATTAACAAAGAGCTGACAATGAACCCAGGAAAGACTGAAGTGATGTTACTCATGAAGGAAAATGCTTCACAGGACTGGGTTGGATGCTGTCCCCTGCAGGTGCAAGCATTCGTCTTCTAGCACAAAGCAAAGCAGCAAGGACTCTGCCAGACTAATCCTAAGGCTCGATGTCCAAGATCTGCAAGCAACACCATCGTTAGCAAAAGCCTCACACCTTTTCTTACAAAGAAAAACCTAGTCACAAAGATTCTTGCACCACTTTCACAGCAGACCACTAATTCACTTCTAGAGGTGATACAGCAGCAAAACAGCTGCCATTTGCTGGAGCAGGAACCTCTACATTCAGTAGAGAACGGGATGAGCTGCAACATGTGTATCACCTTTGTGCTCCAATTCCTTCCAAGTCTGCCTTGCTGTGCTGCCCATTCAAGGCCTTACTTTGTCTTCACCAACACACTAGGAGTCAGGAATTATGGAAATTAGCCACCTGCCCAGGCACTCAGGACAAGATAGCTCACAGAGCTCAAAAAGAAACTTAAAACCAAAAAATAATTAAATTTGACAAAATAATCCCAGGCTTTAGGAATTGGGTATTAAAAAAAAAAAGTCATATTGATCAATATAGTACAACTCCTTCCAGGCATCTGACTAGATTGTCCTCAGTGTATCATCATAAGAATCAGTGAAATCGTACAAACATAGACATACAAATACCACAAGCAATTCCTCCTCCAGCCTGAGAAGGGAGCAGGAGTAGATGAACCTCACCCACAGTCCTAATTTAGCTAGTATATGTCTGCATACTCTAGTAACGGGAACTACCCAAGGCATCCTCTAGAATACAGAAGGAACCCAGGAGTCCTCAAAGTTTTAACTTGCAAGTCTATTCATATGCATATTATGGAGAAACAATTTTACTGTGTTTCACAATGGTTTTCTCTCCCACAGCTCCAAGAGAAGATAGCATTTTCCTCTATTTTTTCAACAATCATTTTTAGTTCCAACCTTGCACATAGAAAGCACCAGCCAAAGAGGAGATCCCAAGGAGGGCAGAAGTACTCTTTGGTGGTCTTCAATAAATCTCAATTTAGCTATCTTGCACCTTAGCACTGCTCAGAGGAAGGCCTGCTTGGGATGGGGGCTGGAGGAAGAGGCAGACGTACCACACTCGGACTAAACATGAAGACAGGAAATCTTCCTGATTACATGTTCCTACATATAAACTCATTCGTTTTTTCCCTGCAAAGTCTTTTTCATGAGCTGTTACACAGACTATGCGTGTTCATAAAGTTTCTGCTGAGTCACTCCACCTGGTCTTGGGCTTTTTTTTCCAAACTTACAAGTAAACAAGGAGCTATAATTAAAGCCTTGGTTCAGCTTTAATTCTAGTGTTCACTGCCAATTGTGTCCCCTGTAAATACATATTTAACAACCTAATTAGCAACCCAGACTGTAAGCAGCTTGAGTAGTGTGGAATTGTGGCTAAGGCCCAAAATAAATGGTGGGATTACAAATAGCAAGCTACCTAACACTCCCACCCCTCTTCACCATACGCTGATCATATTTTCAAAGTGGAAGAACTGGGACATTGGGTAAGAGAAGAAAAAGGCTGATCCAAGCTCTGGTTTTGTACCCACTTAACTGTATTGATTTTAAAATGTAAACACTTTTAAAATGCTATAGTTAAAAATGAAACAGTGCCTGGAGTGGATGCACTGATCCTGTGTAGATGCCTTTGTATTGTTATGACTTAATTCCAGAAACATAACTAAATCTGTATGAAAAAAGAGGGTCTAGGATGGTAAAAGGGAAACTGTTTCAGACAGGATCATGGGCATGTAGTAGGGAAGTGAGAAGAGCTAGGGACCATCTTCTGTTCCTGTTTCCATCTGGCTACTTCTTTGCCGCTTATTGATCTTAATCATCCCTCAGAAACACCCATCACCAAATCACCCATACGTACTCCTGCTTCCCAACTAAGACAGACCATCACATTTCCTCCCTAGCACTTGCCTGCTCTGTCCGGTTCCCACCTTCTCCAAAACACCCATGCTCCTTATCCTCTACTTTAAGTATTCCCTCCTAGTTAATCTCTCCCTTTCCCACCACTCACTTGTAAACTCAAGCCACATCCCTCCAAGCTCAGAAACCCAACCTCAGGGCTCAGAACTCTCCTCCCTCTTATCTGATACCCTTAGGGCTCAGAAACACCCTTATACCTAATTCAGAAATACACTTTTTTCCTGTTTTTTTGGGAATGCTGAAATAGGAGGAGATCACAAGGGACAATGCACACAGGAGCAGACTATCACCACAGTTCACTTCCTGCTCTGTGTGCCTCCAGTTTGTAGTCTTTACACTGGACAGACTGGAGTCCTAATTCAGGAGCACCCAGGTACACCAGGGCTCTCAGCTACATGAGAAGTGCTCCAGCTGCACCAGACAGTACTGCATTCTGCAGTATACCAGCCATACTACCCGGCTGTGGCATCAAGGACACAGTTTAGCCTCCATAACATCCTGGTCATTAACTAATCTAGTAACATTAACATCTGTATGTTCATGAAATCAAGGCTGTCCACTAAGAAGGAGATCCTTAGCTTTGGGTCAACCCACGAGCTTGCAAACACTCCTGATTAGAGAGAAAACTCAACTCTTTCTGCAGCTGAAAGATTCTCTACTCAGGGACTCTACAGGGAAAAGGCAGAGATCTCTTCTTCCCCATGTAACCCTCTGAGGGGTTAAATACACCCCCATCCCCATGCAATGTTACAGTCAAGGTTTAACCCCGCTCCCCACCTGTATGTCTTGCCATCCTTGTGCTGGTCCTCATCATCCTCGTTTGACAGCACAAAGGGGTCGCCCATCTCTGACAGCCCCGACTCCTGCAATCGTTTCTTCTTCCGGCCCCGGGGCGGTTTGGGGGCAACTCCCCCACCCCCGCCACCCCCACCACCTTCGGAGAGGGTGGTTGTCCCTTTCTTGGACAGGTCAGGAACCACCTGGAGGGCTGCCTGGGAGCCAGGGGGTAGCGCAGAGACAATCATGGGAGCTGAGATGGGAAAGGTTTGGGCAGAGGCGGCTGTGGTCACCAGGGAACCTGATGGAGAAGTTATCACCAGACCAGGACCTGCAAACAAAGAAAGATGGAGGAAGTCAGTTATTACATTTCTAATTATGTCCAACCTCTTTATACCACAGAAGTGAGCTTTATACACCCACTTTTGACTACAATGCAAACAGAAGAGTAGCTTACCCTCCCCAACACATTCCCAGTCTCCACTGCTGGAAGTCAAACTTCCACAAACAGGGTGGATGTATGGAGTGCCTAGAGATTCACAGTGAAACCACGCCAAGGCAGTCCACACCACCAGTAAGGCTAGGAATAATCTACAGCCTGAAAAGGATTCTCCAGGACCCCCTGTCCCCCCACCCCAGAGTCTCCTTTGTACGCTGCCAGAGTCTTTGGAGTCCCCTACCTGCTGTCATGAGCCCAGCAGACTGCACTGGTACCACAGTGATGTTCTGAGTCACAGGGGCTTGGCTGTGTGGTGTCAGCTGCTCCGGCTTGGTGTCCGAGTCCATGGAGATACCAGTGGGTAGGGCCACAGAGGTGGGTACTGTCAGCAAGGCAGGGTAGTGGGGGGGAGCCAGGCTGCAGCCCTTCTCTGTGGGCAATAGCTGCTCCTTCATCTTGTTAATAAACATGGTGTTCTCAATCTAAACGGGTGGGAAGAACAGCTTTTAGAATACCCTGGCACAGCTTCTCCCAGCATTTGGCTGAGCAAGAAATGCAACAGAAACGCTTATCATGCATGAACTTCTAACAGGAAGCAAGACCAGCATAATAGGTTGGAAGACAAAGATCTTACCTGTCCCGAGACGGTGGGCACTGCTGGCCAGAAGTACGGGGAGGAGTTGAAATGAGATTCTTCCATCCTAGCTGGGCACAGGGGGAAAGAGGAAGGGGGAAGGGAAGAGGAATGGAGGAGAAGGCAGACAGACAGACAGACAGACAGACACACACACACAAAAAGAACATTAAACCCAAAGAGACTCCAACATGGAACTGACTCAGTCTAACGCTGTGACAGTTCCTTAATCTCCCCTGTCTTACTTGAGCAACTTCTCCCCACTTTTGAGCTATGTGCCCAAAGCCAAAAATTATTTTCAGGGGAAAAAGGTGTCTGCTATTCCCACAGGCTTGGGTCCGTCTCAAACGCCTCTTGCCCAAATAGTCCTCCATGCAAAAAAAGGACTGACTACAAACCCAGAACACCTCCAAAATTCCCCAATTATCATCCACCCAAGTACATGGCATAAATGATGAAGGCTGTGCATCTGCAACCAGGCAAATACAGCTGAAAACCATTTTTCACTGTCACAGACAGTCTGACCCCACAAGAAGTGAAAATTCTGGACCTTGCCTGTCCCTCCACCCCAGCTCAACACTAAGGACCCAGATGCAGCAAGGGGACATTAGCATTATGTTACACAGGAAGAAAGACAGGCAGAGAGAGGGAAACAGACTTGCCCAAGATAACAGACAGCCACAGCAGACCAAGAAGTCAAACTTAGGGCTCCTAACTTCCTGCTGCCCACCGCTCTGACCACCCCAGCCCCACTCTCAAAAGAAACCCGGAAATATCACTTAATATTCCTGACAGACAAGATCCTCTGCCCTCATCCGATGAGACTAGGCTGTGGGAAAATAACCTGACTACCCTGCTCCTGAGATACCCTATTTCCAAGTGAGATCATGTCACGGCTCTCTATTGCCCATTTCATTCCCGTCTTTGGGACAAGATTCTGTAGGACTCTGTCCCCAGTCAAGTGCCCACTGCTCCATCTCAACGCCCCATGCAGTCAGAGGACCAGTCAGACACCAAAAGACAGCCCTCTGAAGACAGAGGCGTAATCTCTTTAGGAACACCTGGCTGAAGAAGCCCTTTCCGTTCTAATCCTTACATTCCTCTGTGTAATAGCATTAGCGGACAAAGTTCGTTACACTCGTGAAAATGCTATTCAAAAACTAAAGAAATTAACAAAAGAATATTTCCTGAAGCAGAAGATACACCTTTTCCTGACCAAATATGGCAAAACTGGTAGGCAAAATACATGTGACAAAAACTATGCTCAGAGAACATCTGGCAGAGCAAGCTGCTTAGAGAAAGCAAGCACTGTAGGTTTCTCATGCAGCTACCTGCAAATTGTCCCACTCCTATTTCTGTTATGATGTGGCAGTAGTCTAATTAATGAGTAAATATTGTTTCTGAAGGGCCTATCTCAATCATCAGATAAGCTGAGGAGCATGCCCCGAGTAGCATGAAACACTTACTTTCCAGAAGTATATGAGGGCAGAATAAATACATGTGGAATTGCTGCGTGTGAGCCAAAATGCAAAGATAATTTTCCTCTATGTAGAGAAGCAGTATTTAAATGAACCAAATTACCTGATAATTTTGTTTTTATGAATTGCTTACGCAACAGCAAAGCCAAGTATTCCTGCCTCACTCACTCACTACAAATCAACCAATAAACACACTTAAGGATGAATTATTTACCTTGCATTGGTGGCATGCAGTCAGACTGCTAGCTGCCTGACTGAATTACTCTGGATTTACATGGCTGTGATTCAATCAGAATCTGATCGGACAAGACTCTTACCTTCCTTCCTCTGCTTTCTTTTCTGAGCCAAATTAATTATTAAGTATACTGCCCACAGCAAGGCCCTATGTATGTAACACATAATTACATGACTTTTTTCTTCCACAGGATAGGCACACATGAAGAGATAACACATTCTTGGCAATTGAGCACCACCTGAATCAAGAGGGGGGGGTTGGTTTGGAATGTCAAGTTTGGGTTTGGGGTTTTTTGGGGTTTTGTTTGTTTGTTTTTGTTTTTAAAATAAGTAAGCCCTTATTTGCTTAGCTTCCACATCAAAAACATCAAAGTGAACCTGATTCTGTAAAAATATAAAGTCTCATATTATTTGTAATTGCCCAAGACTCCCTTGGATTCAACTGCAAACTTCAGGAGTTAAACAGAAAGATGCCAGTTTAAACAAAAATCTCACAACAGCTGTCTTATTTAAAGAGTACAAGGAATGAAAGGCAACTCCATTTCCAGATTCTAAAATCCAGACTAGCACAGGCCAGGCCACTCAGTGGCTGCCTGTCTCCATCTAGTCCCCTACCAGAACTTCACAGAGCACCTAACTTTTGTTTGCTCAGTTTACAAAGTGTGCAAGTCAAAATAAGGCCCTTACTGATTCTCAAAAGATGACTCACTGTTTTTGTTAAACTCTCTTAGTATCCACCTCCCCATCCAAAAATCTTCATGCTTGAGCGGATATCAGGCCTCAAAACTTTTGGCTTGAAAGGCTGAAGTGTGATGAAGTTTTAAGAATGTGGAGGAAAAGGAGAAATGGTGTAAGAGTTGAAGCTTTCATGCAATCTCACTAGCAAGCCAGTCTTCCAAAGGGAGAAAACAAAGGTAAGATTCCTCCACCAAACTACTGCCTTAATGCCCCCTAGCTGTCCCTCCCCTACCCCGCTTTTAGGCTAAAGGATATTTTGAAAACATGCACCCCTATTTGCAGCCCCCACTTGAACGCTGCTCACACTTACTTTACCAGAACTCTGCACGTAACCCTTCCAATTGCTCTATAACTACCAGACATGGGCTGGAGCTTCAACCCTGTACCACAGCACGTTCCCACTGCAGTGCCTTCATCATCCCAGCTTCCACAAACAGGCCAGAGATGGGACCTTCTTCCTATTCACCAGTCTAGTATCAGACAGATGTCAACGTACCCTCCTGATATAAACCAAAAACACCTTCTATGTACAGACCACAAATGTACATTCACCAAATAAACAACCGAGTGAACCAGTGAACTCACAAGGGACAAGGAATCTGGAGTTTAGACCTCAGAGTACTTCACAGAATCACATATTTAACGTGCTGGACTTATACTTCTTTGCAGGTCATCACTTTAATCATAAATAGATAAAAGCACGTGCAAGTATACGGTGAGGTAGAGGCTGTGTTTCTGGAAGGCACAATCAAGGTTGGATACGCAGGTATTTAGAGGTTGACTTTTAATATGGTTTTCTTTAGTCTCCAGATACCTAGCTTTTATTTTCTATTTGGTGTAGTTTTCAGTTGACAAAAGGCCCTGAATATGACACTTGGGAATGATTTACAATGTCGTTTTATGTCTGCCAAAGATCTTTGTTCAATAACAAGGAGCTTTTAGGCTTAATTGCTGCAAAATACTAACGACGCTGAAGGCCACGCAGGCCATTAGATCAAATGCAAAAATGCTTCCACGAAGCTCATAAGCACCGAAAAGTTCAAGCGCCGCTACATCTTTAGAACGAGCACATCTGGATGCACATCAGGAATACCCCAAACATGCCGGACAAAGTCGTGAATCCCAAACCCGCACACCAGAGCCAGAACAACTTTGGTGCCGTTCCCCGACACATGCCTAGCCTCCGTCCCAACCGACTGAGCCTCTGTCGGAACAGGTGCCTGGCAGGGGACGTACCCTGCGCCTCAGCTCCTTCCAGGCAGTCGACCCCCTCTCCCGCACCCTGGAGCTCAAGTGACTTCAAGCCCCCAGCGCCGGGGCCTGCGGCCCATCCCATCCCGTCCCCCCCAAGTGCGGCCGGAGGGAGCCCCCGGGGCGAGGGGCAGGGGTCACTCACGCAGCTCCGGGAGCTCCTTACCCCTCTCACTCTCCCTCCTCTTGCATTTCTCCTCCTTCCAGGGCCGTCTCTGCAAACAAACCGCCAGGGTTACGGGGGCGCCCGGCGCCCTGCATGACAGCGGGCGGTGCAACGCGGGGCCCCCGGACCCGCCGGCCACGTCCAGCCCCCGGGGAGCGGCCATGGGCGGGGGAGGGCGCTCCCCGCGGGGACCGGCCGGGATGGGAGGGGGGCCCGGACCCACCTCCCCCCGCGGGGCCCCGCGCGCACACGGCGGCGGCGGCCGAGGACGGGGCGCGCCGCCCGGTCGCCCCCCGCGGCGTGGGGCGGGCGAGGCGGGGCCGGCCCGGAGCGCGGGTCCCCCGCGGCGGAGCCCCCGGGCGCGCTCTGCACCCGACACCGGGACGGAGGGACGGGCGGGCGGGCGAGCAGACAGACAGACAGCCCTCCTCCGTTTCCGCTTCCGGATCGCTTCGGCCCCGGAAGTCCCACTCCCCCGGGCCCCCCCGCCTCCACACCCGCCACCCGGCAGATTACCGGGCACCACCCCCCAGCGGCGACCCCGACCCCGACTCCAGCGGCGGCAGCGGCCTCCTCACCGGAAAGAGGAGCGGCGAGTCGCTTCCGGATCAAGGGGCGGAGCGCGCCTCAGCTCTTCCGGGGCGCCGACAGGAGCGGAACGGCGTCATCGGCGGCTTCGCTTGAAAAAGAGGCGGAGCGGCGGCGGCCGCCGGCCCGGGGCAGGTTTCCCCTCAGCGGGGTCGCCGCGGGCGGCCGGGCCGGGCCGGAAGCGGGGTCCGGGCGGCGGCGGGGGCAGAGACGGGCGGGTGCGCGCTTACCGGAAGTGCGGGGTGCCGGCGCGCGGGGAGCCCGGGCTGGAGGAAGGGCGGAAGTGGCTGTGCCGGCGGGGGCGGGCGCGCGGCGTCCCCGAGCCCGGCCGCGAGACCGCTTCCGGCCGAGGCGGCCTTCCCGGCGTGACGTGCGCGGTGCGGGACAGCCGCCCTGATGAATATTCATGAACAGTCGGCCGCCGCCGCCGCCTCCTCCGCCCTCACGGCCCGGGCCCGGGCCCCGGCGCCGGCCCCGTCCCGCCGCCCTCCCCTACCTGCGGGCGGGCGTCGCTGGCCCCCTCCGGCTTCCCGGCTGGGGCAGGCGTGAGGGTGTGCCCGCAGTAGCGACCGCCCGGCCTGCTCCTCCTGCCCCGCGGCCGACGGCTGCCCGCTGCCTCCCCGCCCCGGCGAGGCCGCCCCGCCGGCTGCCTCCGAGGCGCTTCAGCGTGCCGAGCTGGCAGAGAGCGCTGGCTTCGCGGCGGCCCGGCTTCCCGTCAGCCTGGTGCGCCCGGTGGCTTCTGCAGAGGGCCCGGCTGGAGCCACGTCCGGTGGCCGCGCAGGAGGGAGTCGCTGGGTCAGCCTGGGCGGCCGCGCCAGCCCGGCGAGGTGGGGCAGCTTGGTTGTTGCAGATGAGTTGACCCAAAGGCTCGCTGCCACCACCTGGGGCGGTCCCTGCCTGCCCCTTCGCGTGTGCTGGCTCTGGCGCTTCCCTGGCCAAATGCTAAACGTGTCTGTCATGCCAACCCAACAGAAAGGACTTTTAGCAAGCTGGTTTTCTGCCAGGTCGGCAAACTGGACCATCTCGGTCACGTAAGTGCTGTAGGGAACAGGAGAGCAAGGCCAGGCATGGAGGGGAGCGGGGTAACCGTCTTTCCACAGTTGCAAGTCAGTGGCTCAATATAACCACACCCAAATACTAATTTTTTTTATTTGTAACTGCTCACAACTTGGCCCCAGAGGGGGCTGCAACTCCCCCTCGTTCTCACTCATTGGGAATTCAATTTTACAGATTTAACCCACTTAAGTTTTGGCTGGCAGTTTCCCCCGTCTCCCAATGTGCTGGGACTACCAGGCGTGTTGCTGTGCAGTGTGAGCTGCTGCACTCGAAGCAGCAGGCACTCCCTTGAGCCTTGACAATGGCGCAGGAGAAGGCACGAGGCTGTTCCTGGAGAAGATGAGGAACAGAGAGCCACTCCACAAGATCGCTAAGCCAGGCTGGCAGATCACCCCCACACCAAATTGGAGACACTCCACAAGATCACCAAGCCAACCTGGCTGTTGCAGCTCTGCCCTGCCTTACACTGTTACAATTTCGGTGGAAAGAGACTTTTAGCTATCATCTACTTCATTCCACCACTCGGAGCAGGGCTGACTTTGGCACTGGACCCACCTCCCGAGTCAGGTTAGGTTACCTTCCTCACCTGTGGTGTTGCTCACTGGGCATTTGGCTGAGCCGTTTCAGTGCCCTGACTTGGGAGAAATCTTTTTTTTAATTGTTGCATGAGTTTTCTGCCAGCTTGGCATGCTGGAACAGCTTTTCAGAGCCAGCATGAGTAAGAGGGTGGGACCAGGGAGAGCACGACTATAGCAGCCAGCGGTTAGATTGGCTCGGGCGATCATGAAACCGCAACATCCGGAGCAGTGGGCAAAGGGAAGTCTCCTGGCGGCTGAGAGGCAGGCGGCTGGAGCCGCAGCGCCCGCCTGTCCCCAGGAGGTGCTGGGGTATTGGTCATCCCAGGCAGCACAAAACTTCCTCCTGGGAGGAGCCAGGATTAGCTCTTGTGTTCTTCAGCGGGAGTCACATGAAGGCAATTGTTGATTTATTTAAATAAAAGGAGTTGGCAGCCTAATCAGTTTGGAAATTAATTTCCTTGTTAATTTGGGGGTTTTGACTTGCTCATGAATATTCACAAATGCTCATCTCTTTCCCCCCCCGCTCCTGTATGTAATTTATTTTTGTGATTGTCATATCACCTCTGAAGGTGACATTTCTCTCTCATTCTGCAACGCGGCAAATGTATTCAATCTTATGCCTTGGAAGAGGAACTCTGGCCTGGTACTGACATCTCTTTTGCCTCTTCTTTGCCCCAGAGTCCCCTGTAGCCTCTCAGCTCTCCTCCTTCCTCTCTGCATGCTGCCTAGAAAGAAGTAAGACTGAGAGTCTCCCCCAAGAAGAGGGCTGGCCTGGGCTTGGTAACTGGGAGAGCTTGTCAAAACGCCCTATACTGGACAAGGAAAAGTCGTAATTGCCAGCTGAGGAGTGGGACAAAGTGGTTAATTTTTTCTTACCATGCCTAGAGTTTTCTGCTCCCCCTCCCGCCCCGCGCTGCCGAGCACCCTTCAGTAGCACGTGAGGCAGCGTGACTAACATCTGTCACAGACACTTGATTTCTCTTATCTCCTTTCCTTAGGAGGAGGCAAAATCAGAGAAACACGGGTGTGCGTCTCTGGAGAGTACAGCTGATCTCTTCACCTTCTTTCCCAGCGCGCTGTTGCCCCCTTTCCTTATCCTGCCTGCCCTTGCTCCTTCTCCGCAGCGGGGAAGAGCATCCTGCCCGCCACTGCAGGTTTCTCCCCGGTGAGGCGTGCCTGTGTCCCACATGTACGTGTTTAGGGCTTCTGGCATTTCATAACGTCTGCCAGCTGGGCTCGACTGAGGACTGTGGCGGTTAAAAACCTGGGTATAATTGCTGGTGCTGGGGGTGGGAGGAGCAGCGTGGGCTGCAGTGGGGTGAAGCGGTGCCCTCCTTACCCCATGCTCGTGCACAGGGGCAAGCTTGGCCGAGAGCCGGCCCCTGGGCAAGTAGCATGATGCGTGTAGTGGAGACCCCCAGGCCCAGTGGCCGCTTCCAGACCAGCTCATTTCTTTAGAAAAGTCAGCTTTGGTACAGTCTCCATCTATACAACTTCTTGTTGTTCACAGCGTGCCGTCTCAGGGCTCAGAGCTGTGCGAGGAGGGGCAGCCACGCTGCACCAGCTGTGGGGTTCACCCAGTGGCACTGCCAGCCCGGGCTGGTAGGTGGAAAGGAGGTGACTGAAAGAGGTTTACAATTGTGCGGCAAGAAAATGAGCCAGCAGCAACGTAAAAGCAACTGCAGGAGGTAACTGAGCCCTGGAGGGGGTGGGAGGTGGAGGTTAGTGGGGCCTCCCTCCTGGGAGCAGAAGCACGCAAAACAGCTCCTGAAAGCTCTGACAAGCTCAGGAAAGAAAATGCGTGGAGAAAGCCAGCTGAGCCCAAAGTTACCATGGCAGTTGCTCTCTCACAACCTTTGTAACAAGCTCTTCTACACAGCTTTGACCCAGGAGGGTGGCAAACACACACCTCCACGCTGGCTGCCTGTTCCATCTCCCATCCTTGTTACCTCCTCCACAGTCACATCTGACTGTCACGTTCCCACCTCAGCTCTTCCCTTCTTTTTCTGCTTGCCTGATTTCTTCATCTCTCTCCTTCCCTGCCACCCTAACACAAGGCACCCACCCCTGGACCTTCAATAATGACTACAGACCATCTGCTCGTGGTGCCACTGTATGCTCTGTGCTTCAACACCTTTTGTCTGCTGTCTGTGTAAACTGCACTGTTCACGGTGGCTGTCCCAATAATATAGGTGGTACTTTGTGTCATGGGATCCTGCTTGGCTGGCTTCTAGGGCTGGTAGACCTGGCCTGGTATGTTCAGTAAGTTGCCTCTAGTGGTACCTGAATTCGTTGGGGGTACCTGACCAGTAGGCAGAGATGGACAGATGGGCTTGGAAGGCGCGATGATATAGTGACACACATTTTAAGGATGGAGGCTGTTCATTCTTGCCCAAATTTTCATCTGCTTGTGGGACAATATTAGGTTTATCCTGAAGCTGGTAGTTTAATCTTGTGAGTACATTTCTCAGCAAGGCGTGTTGTCCTCACTCTTTCAGGGAACTGACATCTCTTTGGCAATTGGCTGATTAAATCCCCTGGCAGCACACAGCAGAGAGCATTTCAGCACGTCATTCCTGGCTTTTTTTTCGCTGCATGGAAATAGATTGCATCTTCCACTGCTTGGTAACTTCTCTGGTTAGTGTTGTTTAAGGTTTGAGAAATACACGGAGAGTTATAGTGCGCATTATCCTGCACATGCTTGCTTGCCCGAATCATTGCATTATAGTGGCATCTACTCTCTTACGGGCAAGGAGCAGAAACAACGCACCTGGGATACACTTTGGAATTTGGGGCATATGCAACAAGGACCCAGTGCTTTTTCACTGAAAGAGGTAGGTTGCTCTGGAACTGGGGACGTGGGGGTCCCTGTTGGGCAGGAACGTGGTGACCTGGAATTGATCAACCTTAGCTACAGACTGAGTTCATTTGGCCGCTGTAGTAAGGGCAATTAGTTACCGAATCTTCTGGCCAATATGCCACGAATACAAATCCCATAATTTGGAAGGAGGAAAAAGTATCACTGGATGTGTCAAGACAGCCAGAGGGGCTGTGCCTGAGGACCTTCAGCACGGGGCAAAAATCACAGTCACATCCGAAGTGCCTGAGGGGGATCTCTCTTGCGTGGTCACAGCCAAAGCACACCACATGTGCACAGGCAAAACCTGTTCCAGTGGGGTGATCGCTTTTCTGTGGCAATAACTCCAACAGTCTTAAACCAAAATGGATTTTATTAGATCACCACAAAAAGTCTCAAGAAGCATTTTGAACATGATTCAGCAGTGCGCCCTTCAAGCAATGAAGGATCCCTGCAGCCTAGGCTGCATTAGCAAAATGTAGTCAGCAGATCAAGGGAAATTATTATTCCTATCCACTTGAGAGGTGTGAGGCCCCACCTGGAAGATTACGCCCAGGAGAGGCTCCTCAGTACAAGATGGATGTTGACAAACTGCAGCATGGCCAGCAAAAGGGCTCCACAGTGGAGGGCTGGAGCACACAATGCACAAGGGGAAGGCTGGGGGAGCTGGGTTTGTTGAAGAGAGAAGGCCAAGGGGGCATCTAATTGCTGTCTGCTCCTACCTTAAGGAAAGTTGTAGAGAAGATGGGGCAAGACTCTGAGAAGGCAGCATAGCGAAAGGACAAGAAACGATGGACACAAGTTGCAACAAGGGAAATTCTGAACATATGTAAGGGAAAATTTCTTCCCCTTGAGAGCAGTTCAGCAGTGGAACAGGTGCCTAGAAAGACTGGGGAATCTCCATCCTTGGAGATGTTCAGAAGTTGTGTGAGCAAGGCCCTGAGCAACCTGGTCTAGCTTTGGAGTTAGGCTGCTGTGAGCAGGGAATTGGACTAGAGACTTCTGGAGATCCCTTCCCACCTGATTTTTTCTGTGGGTCAGTGTTTTTGTGCTGCTGATCTGCCATGAGCCAATGTTCAGTGTCTTCATAATGCTGGAAGCCAAAAGGGTAGTATGCTTGCTTGGCCCTGTGGAAATGCATCTATGTTGACAGCAGCATTAGCACCTGTAAAGCCCTTCCGCATGAACATCTCTTCTCCAGCTGGCTTGCCACCCTCTGTAGCCCTACTTGACCCATCTTATTATGTTCCAAGTACAGATGAATCTCCTAACAGCAGGACCTGGTTGGTTTGGGGGTGACTCCTTCAGCTGTGACATCCATGTTCTTCTGAACAGAGCAGTCACCGAAATGTCATTTAAAACTATATTGCAGCATGTAAGAGTTCATGCTGCACATGCCCCCCCCCCCCCCCCCCCCTTCACCTCTTCAGAAGCAGAGAAACTTTAATAACTCCTTTACATTCTTGGCTTAGGTGTCTGCATGTTTCTGTGCAGTCAGAGAATCTGTAATGAGTTTCAGGGGATCTCTGTTCTCATTCAGAAGTTATACAGCCACTTCACAAGTTCCCCCTTTTTGAGAAACGTGTGTCTGCTAGCCTAAACTGTAGCATGTAGTCCACCAGGAGAGCATAGTGGTGGGTGCTTGGCTGATGCACTCCTCACACCACCTTCAGTGCTCACCACAGTGCTGCTAAAGCACCTCTGGGTCTTCACAGCTGCCTCGTATCATTTCTCAATAAGAAGGATGATGCAGAAAAAGGTAGGAGAAGAGGATGGAAGAAAGAGTGGAGAACAGTAAATTATTGTATTAAGGCAGAACCAAAACTCCAGAAGCTCTATCGCAGCAAGACTGGAGTTCACCAGCTCACCTCCATATTTGTGTTTTTTCAAAACTGGCTGAGGAAACTGCAGTTTTGGGAGCAAAGATTTGCAGCATATCCATCAAATTCAGGGTAAGCATGCCAGGGCTGGAAAAAGGGAGCTATATTTCAGGAAGAGAGAAAACAAAGTACTCTGGGCAGCTGCAAACCCATTAGTCTAGTCTCAATAGAGCATAAGGTTAAGAACAAATTACAGAAGGAAAACAAAATTAAAACTACAGCAGTAAGTAGAAAATGGAATCAAATACAGAATGGGTTTATCAACAAAAGCACTGTGTGCCCTTAACTTGATCCTTTTCTTTACCTCCTTTCCCTTACCTGGATGAAAAAAAAAGGAATCGGTAAATCTAATCTAGCTGGATTTCCGTAGGGCATTTGATACAGTAAAGGCTGGAAGGCAGCTAGGTAAGCTGAAGTGAAAGGAATTAGTAGGAGAATTTTAGGTGGGCAAAATGCTGGGGAAAGGCAGATGATGTGTGGAGTCAAAAGGGAACTGCCACCATGGAGGAATGTTACTGGCCTTGGGAATAATTCTGCTTGCAGTAATGGCTCTAGCTCAGCAAAAAGCAGCATGAAAAGGAAGTTTGCTGATTAAATGCATTTAGAAGAATTACTCACAGTCTGGAGCGGAGAAGTGTGAGGTCCTGTTCTTCACTCCTGCTAACAGGAATGTCTTTTACATACAGAGATTCACTGGTTAGAAATGACAGAAGAAAAGACAGATCTGGGTGCATGCATCATTCACAAGATGATTATGAAGCTCCGATGTGACGTGATCACAAAGACAACAGCCTTAAAGAGATCATTACGTTAATCTTATTTAGGATGCTATACACAATTTGTCACCCCTATTCGGAAGTGGGCTCGGGGCTGGCAGCAGTGTGGGGGAGCCGGAATAACAGACTGTCTCCATGCCTCCCCCTGCTCTCCATGTGAGCAGCCATGGGGAAGGGCTGGCTTTTTTAGCTTAGCGAAAGGCTGAAATGGATGAACTTCTCTCTAGAAATCCATTTTATATATGGGGATGTGCCCAGCAAAATGAGCCATTATAGAAGGGAAGGAGCTCGGCCATGATTGAGTCGGGCAGTCCCTTTCTCTTAGAGTTTGGCTCTTTTTAAGGCTGCACAGATTTGCCTCTTCCTGCAATTTGCTGTGCTTCCTTGGCAGGCAGACCAGGTTAGCACGACAAGCACAGCATTATAAGAAAAGAGGTGCTGAACACCGGCCCGCAAGTCCACATTTTCCTGCTCCATCCCCCAAAGAGTTTTTCCTTAAAGGGTAAGAGATCAGTCCAAAGTCTCGTGTTCTCTATGCAGGCAGCTGCTTGGTGTTTCTCCCACATAACACCCGCTCCCATAAGCCCTCTGAGGAAGGAAATTTAAAACCCAGCGTCTCAGAAAAGGCTCAGTTCTTTGGAGAAATACACAGAAGCCCGTTTGAACTAAATGTACCACACATGCCTGAGCAGACAGCAGAGACGAAAGGGTTTTGTTGTGCTGGTGTTCAGCATTAGGGGGACAAGTGATAGGTCCCAAACCTGGTTTACATCTGGACAGAGTTAGTGCTGATCTAACACCTGACTCGGGGGGGACGCAGTGAGTACAGCTTGCTGGGGCTTGCTTCTGCCAATGATTTCTGAGGTATATTTAATTTAATTGGGGGAAATGAAACTGGGATGAGACCTCGGGCAATCATTTAATTCATCCTCCTGACCCAGCGACAAGATTAAGTAAGCACAACTCATCCCTGACAGATATTTGTTGAACCTGTTCTCAACAGCCGCCAGTGACAGGGCTCCCTTGGCCAATCTAGTCCAGCATTTTATTGCTCAATGCTTAAAAAGCTTTTCCTACCACACAGCTTAAGCTTTCACTGATGAAAATGAATCTGCCGATTTCCACGGCCCTGTTGGAAAGTGCCTTTCCACTCTGACAGTGCAATCTCCCCAAACCAGCTGCATGTACTTTTTGGCAATTGCGTGCACCTTTTGGCAATTCTGACTGTGGTTTTTTTCCATAGTTTGTTTATGAAGTTTCATGCCTTTTGCTGTATCAAAAGCCTTGAAGTCAAGACGTATCACATCTACTATATCCCCCCGAGTCTGCTAGTGCAGTTACCCTGTCAGACAGCGAGGTTAGATGGGCTTGATGTGATCTTCCTGATGAATTGACATTGGAGGGTTTTTTTCAGGTTTGAAGTACACATTGGAGGGGAAGCTAGTTCATACGTGCAGCTGCTGCGTGACAGGGATGAGAAAGGGCCTGGGGGAGAGGGGCTTGGGGCTGTGGGAAGCTGAAGGGGCAGGAGGCAAATCCAGCCAGGATAAAATGCAGTGCTGGACAAGTAGTCTGCTGTTGGGATTCTGGGGATAACAGGGTCTGCCAGGAGCCCCTTGGGTAAGCACCAAAAGCCTGGAGGGACGATCTGCTACAAGTGTTTTAACAGTCTGTAACATCAGGGATGCATCAAGTCTGTGCACCGTGAACCCTTCTGGAATTCACTATGGACTCAGACACACTGAGAGGTTTTCAGAGTAACAGGCTTGGGCTGCGTCACTCTGGGCGGCTTGTCAGATTTCAGCAGCTCCTGCCCCTTTATTGCATCCCAGAGCTTTCCCAGCATCTGGAGCAGATCCCTTTGGGCAGGGCTCCCAAGTTTCAGGTAAACATAATGTTCAGGGAAGTAATTTTTCGCATGTGTTTACAACATCATCAGGGAAAACTCACCAGCTGCCTTGCTTCCTCTCACTCTACCACAGCAGTTTAGCTCCCAGGATTACTTCATCGTCCTCCTCATGCTGTAGTTCCCTAAGAGTTAAGCTCAGCAGCAGTAGTGTTACCTAGTCACAGCACATCTTGCAAGCTTTCCACTGTTTCTCAACCCGTATCACATACCTGGATACTTCTTTTTCCCCAGCAGGCGTGTAGCCATATGGCAGGAGGGGACAGTTCCTTGATGAGAAGCAGAGCAAGTTACAGACAGTTTCCCCACCATCATGTCCTTCTTCCCCATACCAGCTCCATCCTTCCCTCATTCCACCTCCACCTGGGATGGGGAAGTCACCCTGCCCTTGTTGCAGGAAGGCACAACTGTGGACAGCCTCAGCCTGCCATCTCCTGAGGTGGTCTCCCAGAAGCCATGACTGTATTTGTGCTAAAAACTACACAGCCCCAGGACACAGGGCTGAGTGGGGACCTGCAACCACCCATTCTGTCACACTGCTGGTGCAGTTTTAGCCCAATCCAGCTACCACTGCTACTGCTTGAGACAAAGCTCAGGCACGGCTCGGGGTGGCACACTTCAGGGACCATTCCCAGTAAGTGGTTTCACAGAATCACAGAGTGGCTGATGATGGAAGGGAGCTCTGGAGGTCACCTGGTCCAACCTCCCCCTGCTCAAGCAGGGCCACCTAGAGCCAGTTGCCCAGGACCATGTCCAGGTGGCTTTTCAGTATCTCCAAGGAGGGAGACTGCACAACCTCTCTGGGCAACCTGTGCCAGCGCTCGGTCACCCTCACAGTAAAAAAGGGTTTCCTGGTGTTCAGAGGGAGCCTCCTGTGTTCCAGTTTGTGCCCATCGCCTCTGGGCCTGTCACTGGGCACCACTGAAAAGAGCCTGGCTCCCTCCTCTTTGCACCCTCCCTTCAGGTTTTACATGCATTGATAAGACGCCCCTGAGCCCTTTCTGCTCCAGGCTGAACAGTCCCAGCTCTCTCAGCCTTTCCTCATAGGAGAGATGCTCCAGTACCTTAATCATCTTAGCAGCTCTTCATTGGACTCTCTCCAGTATGTCCATGTCTCTCTTGTACTGGGGAGCCCAGAACTGGACACAGGACTCCAAGCACGGCCTCACCAGAGCTGAGTAGAGGGGAAGGATCACCTCCCTTGACCTGCTGGCAATACTTTGTCTAATTCATCCCAGGATACCATTTGCCTTCTTTGTGGCAAGGGCACACTGCTGGCTCCTGTTCAACTTGGTGTCCACAAGGACCCCCAGGTCCTTTTCTGCAAAGCTGCTTCCTAGCTGGGTGGCCCCCAACATATATTGGTACATGGGGTTGTTCCTCCCCAGGTGTAGGTCTCTGCACTTCCCCTTGTTGAACTTCATGAGGTTCCTGTCAGCTCATTTCTCCAGCTTGTTGAGGTCCCTCTGGATGGCAGCACAACCCTCTGGCATATCTGCTACTCCTCCCAGTTTGGTGTCATCAGCAAACTTGTTGAGGGTACACTCTGCCCCATCATCCACATCATTAATGAAGATGTTGAACAGGACTAGACCCAGTATTGACCCCTGGGTTACAGGAGGTCAGTACTAGGTACTGGCCTCTAACTAGACTTTGCACGACTGATCACCACCCTCTGGGCTCAGCCATTCAGCTAGGTTTCAACTCACCTCACTGTCTGCTTATCCAGCCCATACATCAACAGCTTGTCTGTGAGGATCTTATGAGAGACAGTGTCAAAGGCCCTATTGAAGTCGAGGTAAGGAATATCCACAGCTCTCCCCTTGTCTACCAGGCCAGTCATTTCATCATAGAAGGTTATCGTGTTGGTCAAGCATGACTTCCCCTTGGTGAATCCATGCTGACTATTCCGGATGATTTTCTTGTCGTCCATGTGCCTGCAAATGGCTTCCAGGATTAGCTGCTCCATCACCTTCCCAGGGATCAAAGTGAGGCTCACTGGCCTGTAGTTCCCTGGGTCCTCCTTGCCCTTCTTGAAGATAGGAGTGATGTTTTCTTTCCTCCAGTCTTCAGGTACCTCTCTCAGGTGCTATGATCAATCAAAGATTGTTGAGTGGCCTCGCAATGACATCTGCCAGCTCCCCCAGCACTTGTGGATGCATCCTATCGGGATTTGATGTGGTTCTTCTGTTTCGGAGGCAAGCAGGTCCAGCTGCCTGTATCTATAAGTGTGTTCTGTCTATTTGACAGAGCACTGTCCTTTTCTCATTTTGTACACTCCATCTTTACGTTCCTTACACTCCACAGTGCAGTCTGGTTTCTGGGTAGTTTTCCACTATTCAAGCTGAGCACACAATAGTTGTGAACTTGTTCCTGGGGCCTCTTGATAGACCCAAAAGCTGAGCTCCTGGATTATTTACTGTTTCTCCAGGTGGAAGCACCTCTAACTTTAAATATGGCTTGAGGGAATCCAGAAGTTGTCAGGTATTCCGCCCGGAGGGATGTGGGACCCAGGGGCACAGGTTTCCTGCCCACTCCCTCATCGGAAGCAGCGAGTCCCTGGATCAGGGCAGGTGAGTCCAGAGCTGCAGCAGGTAGCACTCTGCAGGTTCAAGTGCCTCCTTCCCACTCGGCTGGCTGAGCTTCTCCTCCCAGGCAGGCTGGCATGATGATCTCCACATCCTCAGGGCGGTTCTCAGTCTCACCTAGATGCTCAAGAGTTCCTAGAAAATCTTTTGCGTCATTGCTGGGCCTCATTTTAGCAAGGATGCTTGTGTTTTCCAGGGACTCCCTCAGCACCACGATCACCTGGGGCTTTGTTTCCTCCAGCCTCGCAGGCAGAGCGAGCATCTGTCACAGAAGCGTTTGGCTCTGTCGGGGGAGCAGCTGCCACCTGAGAAATCGCTCCGTGCTCATTCCCTCTCTCCTTTTTCTGGAGTGGAGCCCTTCAGGCCTGCCAGCTGACAAGCCCTAGCTTCCCCCAGATCAGCTCCCATCATCTGCATGTCCTTGCCATGGCAGGCATGGCCAGCTGCCCTTCTGGGTCAGCAAGGGGACCATTCTAGGCAGAGGGCAGGTGCTTCACACAATCCACATTTAAAAAGCTATGGAAAGTAGGCGATAAATTTAAGAAACGCTGCTTGACACCCCAAAACTGCTGGAGATCAGGAGCCCAGCCCAAAGCCTGGCTGGACAGAAGGATGTTGAGCAGCCTGTCTAGGGCAGGACCTGATTTGTGGCTGCACTTCATAGTGAACCTCCTGTAAGGCACTGCTTAGGAAATACGTACTCAGTAGCAAAGACTGTAAGAAACTGTTTTAAACATTAGGAGTTTCTAAAGCACTAGTGGTTTAATGCAGTGAGGAAGGTGAGCTGGAAATGGCAGCAGCATGGATAATTGGGAAGGGGTGTAGAGAGGGAGTCCCTCTGGCCATTCTTTGCTTCTGTGCTTGGAGCTTCTGCAGTCACCACGTATTAAAACTGCCAAAATTTTCAGTCCTGGCTTTTGTGCGCTGTGCATCTCTGTGACCCTGCTGGCAATCCTGGCCTGAATTCCCTGCTCTTAATATGGAAAGCCCAGGATGGGGCTGAAGCTCATGGCAACCTCCTAGCATCCTTCACCTTAGACACAGCAGCCTCCGTGGTAGAAACAGCATGACTGCAACTATATGAAAGGGCAAACAGCTTGCTGCTGCCAGGAATCGCGCGAGTCCTCCCCAGCTGTGGCAGAGCCAAATCTGCTGGGCTAGCTAAACTTGCTGCTGGAGATGGCTCTCCCCCACCCCAGTGACTTTGCAGTGCAGTGGGTTGGGGTGTGCTCTCTCGGTGAACACTGGTGGTGTTCTTCCCAGAGCACTGATGCCAGACGGCTGCACTTTTATGAGCTGACGCCTGCCAGAAAGTTTTTCCTTTCGGTGTTGTTGCAGAATGGAGTGCCTGGTGAAATCTTTACCCCAGGACATCCTAATCACATATCGTCTCCTTCTGTCCTTGAAAGTGCTGCACTGAAAGTGCCTGGGTATCCCATGGACAGAAACACTTGGCCTTTTGTCACAGAGATGGGCATCAGGCATGCCCCCCTGCCTGCCCCCAGGGGACTGGCTCTCCCCTCCTTGCTCACCCCCTCCGGTGCTCACAGTCCTACAACATGTCCCAGGTAATGCTCCCTCCGGTCATCGCAGAATGCTTTATACTTGACGCAGTGAATGCAGACGGAGAGCTGGCAGTCCCTCTGGCAGCTGCCAGCTCAGAAGGAGCAGAAGTAAGGTTGCCTGGGCATGTACTTTAACTCTAAATGTCCTGTTTTTCCACAAGTTTGCGTTTTGATGAGCATAATGTTCTGGGAAGGAATGAGCTATCACCAAGCAACATTAACTCTGTGTTAACAAAGGGTTTTGACATTGAATTTAAGCCTGAGGAGAATGCTGGCACAAGAATGAATTATCACAGGCTGGGCCATGGGTACACTGAGGTTGGAAATTAGAAGGAGCTTCCTACCTGCCAGTGCAAGGATCTGGAACAGCCTTTCAGCTGCAGCAGTGAGGCCAGGAGACTGAACCTGTTTTGGGACTGGAAGTCTCTGAGCAAGAGTATGCAACGGGGCTGCCTGCCACAGGCCAGGAGATCTCTGCCAGTCCTCTCTTCTTATGCAAGTGCAGGACATTTTCATAACGACTTTGCTTTTAAAGCAGCACAAGCCAAGCCGGGTGCCCGGGGCTCGCCTGGAAACAGCGCTGGCTGTTTGGGGCTGCGGGGACGGTGTCCTGGGGACACTGCAGAGAGTGCTGTAGGGCTGTAATTACCCAGGGAGCGCAGGATGCACATCCCGGCCGCCTCCAGCAGGTAGAGAGCTAGCACGGAAATTGGAGGGGACAGTATGTGACTGGCAGGCCCAGGACCGATTGCCTCAGGTGCTGGCCGGGTGTCTTGCAGATCTGGGGGGATTTCTGATGAGCAGAAGAGGGCTCCTCTGCACCGCAGCCCAGGGGAGCGTGCGCCCTTGTGAGCTGGGCACTTAGGGGCTTTGAGGCCAGCTCCTGCACTGTCTTCTCTCATCTTCATTAACCGAGGCTTAGTACCCAGCCTGGGCCAGGGCCCATCGTTCACCCCTTTCCCAGAGAGGGCAGTCAGTTGGATGAGACCAGCTTGGCACAGGACGGCAAAAGGGGATGAGAGAAGGGGATGCCCCAGGAGCAGCTGTCAAGGGGAAAGATGACAGCAGCTCTCCCAGGGCAGCTGCAGGCTGGGTGCGACAGTGAACCAGCAGCATCTGCCTTGGAGCACCCCCTGCCTCGCTCCCTCATGCCGCCAGCCCTGGACACCAGCAGCCCTGGACACCAGCAGCCCTGGGACACAGCACACAGCTCCCAGCCACCCCTGCCTCTAGGCACCCGTCTGCACTCAACTGCCCAAAGCAGAAATCCTTGCATGAAATACTTCACTGCCAGGTCACAGTGGATTATACGAGCCGGGGATAAAATGAGAGTTACAGCAAACTCAGTGGTTGACTGTCTCTTTTCTGTTTTTTAATAGAAGATTAAGGCATTGCCAGAGTGACGTCTGCATCTTCCTCAATGATGAAGGTTAGGGGTTTCAAGCCTAGCTGCTGACTCATAACCAGCCAGAAGAGAAAAGGGAAAATTAGCATGAAGAATGTTGCTGAAATGGCTTGTATGTGTTCAGAGATTAGTGTAGATATTGTAATGCTGCCTGTGTTATGGCTGGTGTGTTTAGTAGATGTTTTTAATGGAATCTGATCTTTTTAAGAACATGGGGCACCTGTATGTAGAGCATTTGCCTATATCTGCGGATCCACTGCCATAAAGGGCAGATCTTTAAGAAACAAGCTCCTCCAGAGAGCAACTTTAATTCCTGATGTTGTAACACCAGTGCTTTTTTCTAAGCCTAGATGCCTTTCGACGTTTTAGTGAGCTATTGAACCACTGGATGGCATGTCACTGTCCAGAGTCTAGCCTGGCTCTGCAGGGATTAAAAATCACTCCCTGTGAGTGCATGTCTGCGGACCCTTCTGGGACACGAGTTTGGTGTTCCAGCTTCCCCGTTAAATACTCGCTCTCTGACTGCACTAACTGGCAAACTCAGCAGAGGCCTGGAACGTGACCTTCATCTAAGCCGCGTCACCTCCAGCACACGTTGCCTCTGGATCAAGGCTGAGGCAGGCGGGGGAGGCTCAGGCTGCTGCTCCTGAGATAACTGGAAGGATCAGGGGAGCTGGGTGAGTGCTCAGTCTAAACAATGGCTTCAGAGTCAGAGTTGTGATCATACTCAAATTAATTTCAAATATGCACAGTAACACAAGAAGCAATTTGCATAAGACGTCACATGGAGTTGCATACAATTTCGCATATTTAAACAAAATACAATAAAGCACAGCTCGGGCGGGTATGTGAAATCATTTGTGCAGCGAACCGTGCAGAGAAACGACGTACAATTATCACAGAAGAAGGAAACAAATGGCAGCAACCACCCAGGATGCAAAGTCAGCTCAGAAGTTGTGAAACACCAGCCTCTTCCTTCATCCAACATCCTGATAGCTGCTTGGATTCACATTATCATTACATGAGCATGCGCTACTTTTCCACCAGGCCCTTCTGGTGCAGAGGATGGTGCTCACTGTATCATGCCACTACTCACTCCTTCACATTTGCATCCTTGGCTTCATCTTTGCAAAACACTTTTCTCATGCGTCATTCTTTCTGGCCTTTCTAGTGCATTCATCTCTGAGTCTGAGGGACTCCTCTCTCACCATGCACCACGGCAGGTGGTACTGTTCTTGCCCTTTAGTGGTAAAGGCCAGAGGCCAAAATACTGACTTTGGGAGCCCAAGGGCACACACCGACAGCCTCATTTTTGGTGGTCTCAGTGCTGTGCATATTCAGAGTGCAATCCCTGTGGCTTAGTTCTTAGTGCCCCTGTAGATCAGATGACGTGGCCTCCATCTCAGCTCCTGGAAAATGATGACCGAAGAATTAACATTAGAAAGGAAGCTGGCAAGAAAAGGGAACAACGTCCCTTAAGTGGGAATGCATCATCCTTCAGAGGGAACGTCAGGAGGGCTGAGACCTTTAAACCTGCAAAAGGGACTTTCACCCCCTGACCTACATTTTATGACAATCCTGCATCTCTGACACGTGGGCTGTGTCCGCACTGCAGCAGTGAGGCTGAGCTCTGAGGGCTGAGCCATGAGCATGTACAATCATCGCATCTGTTTCCCTTCCTTCTGCAGGAGGCAGGCGGGGTGGGGGGGGATCCAGTTGCTGCTCCTGAGACAGCTGGAAGGATCAGGGGAGCTGGGACACAGGGATCAGGCTAAACAAAGGCTTCAGCATCAGCAGCACCCTGATACCCGTGAGCTTCCAGACCCCTGCTTCACCCATCTTGTCTTCATTTACCCAGCTCTTTTAAAGCCCCCTAGCTCTAAATTTCCACCCTGATCCCTTCCTCTGACCCTACTTCCCCTTCCTGCCCCATCTTTTAATCCTAGCCACAATTTCTGGTTCTGCCCACTCTCTCCTCACCCTACCTCTTCCTGTCCTCCCTCATGTTGCTGCTCCCTCATAACTCTCTTCTTTAAGGCCTGTGCTCGACAGCTTCAGCTCCTTGTATTTTAGTTAGGCAATTTGTTTCTCTCCACAGGACTGCCTGAGCATCAGCAAAGAACTGTCACCAGAACCCTGGAAGAGGCAGTGTTATGCTTAGTCACCATTTTGTTCCAGCCCTCCTCTAACTTGCAGGTACCAGGGGAAAATCTGTCTCTTCCTCATTTGCTGCACTTAGAATTACTGCACTGTTGTGGTTAGCTACAAGTAAGCTGGCCAATGTGAGTAGCTACAAGAAACTCCCATTTAGCCAGGACTTTTTTGGTCTTCAGTTTTGCCATGGAGGCCCTGATGCTTGGAATAAGAGAAAGCTGCCACCTCTTACGGCCAACGCAGGGTAATGCTAAGCAGAGCCTTGGACCTCGTTTGCGTGACGTTCACTCACATGAAATATGTCACACAAGAAAGGAACTGGCAAAGCAGAAAAAGGCATCGGAGAGAAACCATTTGAGACTTAAATAACTCATCCTGGTGTTGCCAAATGGGTCTGAATCAATGTAATGAGACTGGCACAAGCCTCCACTGTAGGTGTGTTTAACCATTGCACTCATGTTTTGGTTAATGAACATATTCAACCAAAGCTGTGTGTGTTCACAGTGCACTAGCCTGGCTAGAGTGATTCCCCTGACACTAGCAGAGGACACCCACCACTGACTGCCCCTTGGTTTAGGAAGGGTTCAAAAAGCTCCTACTTTCTGGGTCACTTTACCAAGGCTCAGATGGTACCTCAGGGAATCACGATGCCTGTCCAAGCATCTTTCCTTTGGCAAACTAACTGGGAAACCAACCATCTCTTCAGCCAGGCCAGGCTGTAATGCAGATTTGACCAGTGCAGGCTGTAGACATCACACCATGTTCCTCTGACATTCAGAAAATGAGTCACCCCAGGCTTGTTTGCTTGCTTGTTTGTTGAACCCTTGCGGTATGTCCAGCCGTTGACAAAGTCTGGGCTTCAAACTAGACTGGCTGCCCTAGAGCATCTGCTCTCCTGCCACTGGAGCTCTAACTAGGAGCCACAGAGATGCAGGACAGGTCCCCAGAGCAGAGACTGGCATTTGTGTCCTTGCCAGATGCCTTGTGGGGATTGATCTGAAGTTGAAGATGGTTTTGCTTGTATTCTGGTCACTCCCAGAGAAAGCTGGGCTTTGGATCAATGTGGAATGCGTCATTGAATGGTCTATTATTCACTGAGCGCAATGTGCACTCGGAGACACAGCAGCCCTCAATAAAGATTCAATTCTGCCTCCGAGGATCAAAGCAGGAATGAACGAAGGGAAATACTCAACTTCTTTACATGACACTGAAATGAGTGGTTGCTTGTTTCAGGGCAATTCTTCATGGCAGTTTCAAGTTGTGCGTTGCTCTTAATTAAATGGCCATCTACACAGCCACATCCCTTTAGCAGGGTGCGGAGGTACCTCCAACTTAAGCTGCCTGTCCCCTCTTCAACGAGGCTTACACTTGAGTTAGCACAGCTTGTCCATGCTGCCGTGCCCAGTCCACACCATGGCCCCGAGGAGCACAGTGATGCCCACAGCTCCACAGGTGCTCTCCCACCACTACCCTCGTGCCCGCAGCGCTGGGCCGGCTCTCTCACAGGGTGCGCTGTGAAGGTGCACAAAGTGGCGATAACCAACAGGACAGGCCCGGGGAGGAGGGCAGAGCCGGAGCACCCAGAGTCCTAACTTCCAGCCCCAACTCTGGAGAAGCTCCTTGAGCAGGGGAGGCAAGCGAGCGCTCTAGCTCGCTGCCAAATCCCTGCATTGACAGGCGCTTCCAGCTGACAGTTGCCTGGCTTTTTTTATTTTTTTTTTCCATAATGGGATAATTTATTGCAGGTTATAGAAGGCACTCAGCTGGAGGGAATCCCAGCTTTGGGAGATGTTTTCGTAATGTTTTTCTGAAGTACTCTCTTTCCCAGGAAATCACAGTGGTCAGCAATACCTCATGCTTGTTTTTGACCACTTGGGTGATTTTCCTGTGTCTTGATGTAGTCATACAGTTTTTAGGTGTTCTTCTTTGATTTAAATGATTGCATCCATTCCTCCCATCTCTGCTGTCCTTGTTCAGCATGCAGCTCCCCATTCTAGCTCCCTGACAGAGAACAGGATGCTGGCGAGATGCTAGGGAAGGAGGCAAGGCTGGAGACCGGGAAGGAAGAGAGATGCTGGGGAAGGAGGCAGGGCTGGGACCAGACTGGAAGGGTGGGAAGTCAACATGGGCAGGTGGGCAAGAGTGATGTAGTGGGGAGTGGTGATGGGAAGGGACTAGACCAGGGAGTCAGTGTTTCAGGAAGCCAGAAGAAAAAGGGGCAGCTTGTGGAGCTTCTCCTGTGAGGCAGAGAATGAGTGCTGGTGAAGAAAGGGAATGTTTGACTGAGCACCTGCAGCCTCAGCCTCTGCTGAGAGGGCACTGGAGAAAAAACATCTGATGACAGAGAAGTCAGCAGGAAGGGCTGAATCTCTGGCTGGAAGCAGATGAGGTTTGTGCAAGATATTTCACTGCACCGATGAGTATGTAAGTCTGTAATTTCAGCACAGTGAGAATCTATCACATCCTCAGTCAAGTCTTTCCAGCCTGCCCAGCCCCAGAGCCGCTGTATGCAGTTGACTGGAGAGGATCAGCCCAGGGGGCAGGTGACCAGCCACCTAAAGCAACAGGGGTGAGGGACTCTGTCCTCCCACACTTGGCACAGGGGCAGAAGAGGTGCCATTCAGCCTCTCACGTGCGCATGCCCTGGGACAGCCACTGCAGGCATGTCTGCTCTCCGATGGGCCTGGGGCCACCTCCAGCCCGCAGAGATCCTGTCCAGGGCACAGGGTGCCATGTGGAGGGGTCTGGCCCTGCGGCAGGAGGTGGTCCTGGGTCCTTCCAGTGGCCAGAGACCCCAGGACAGGGTCTGAGGTCAGGGCTGGTCTGGGGAGCCTGCTCCTTCCTCTGACAGTAAAGCAGCGGATCAGGGACACCTCCAGTGCCCAAAGGACTGCAACAGCGAGCCGGCAGAGGCAGCAGGGGCCGGGGACTGTCCCCAGCACCCAGCAATCCTCCTACCTTTGCTGGGGAGCAGCCCTTTGGAGCGGCCACCGTGTTTGGTGCTGGTCGCCAGCACCCCCTCTGCGCCCACCCCAGCACCAATCGCCGCCAGGGCTTGCAAAGTGGGGGAGTTGCAGGAGACAAGGATGCTTAATTACAGAGCAGCCCTGGAAACCAGCAACGGCAGCGGCACTCTGGCCAGGAGGGGAGGCAGCAGGGCTGTAAATAGAAATTGCGGAGGCAGCCGCAGGGAACAGAGTGAGGGAGGCTTCTGCGCCTGCATCGCTCCGTCTCCCTCCCTTCCCCTCAGCTTCTCTCACCTCTCCCGGCCACCCTGGGTCCCAGCACGAACCGGCATGTGACAAGGAGCCCCAAAGCGTGGCTGGGAGGCAGCAGCTCCAGAGGCAGAACAGCCACACTGAGTGGAGAAGTGGGTGTGCAAGGCCTCCTCCATCAGGGGCCACCTGCCATGGAAATACATGAGGAGGGCCAAAGGGCCTCTTTGGCCAGCAAGGAGACCAAGGCAAGACGGACGCGGGGCCAAATTGCCTCGTCTACCCCCCCAGAAGAGACTGTGGGATGCCAGGTGTCTGAGCCCCTGTCCCACTGAGGTCTGCCCAGGGTGAAGTCCCTCTCATCCCACTCTGACATCTCCATTACGGCCTCTTCCACAGTAGCAAAAGCCCTGCTTTCAGTATTTTGCAAAGGTTTATTTAAAAATGTTGAAACTAACATCCCACAAGAACTGAATATTTCACCACGAGGAGAAGAGAAATCCTACAAAAATATATATCACAGCGCACAAGGGCAGGGGAGGGGGAAGAGCGAGACTGAGCAGGGAAGCAGGAAGGAGGACGGACGGGAGGATGGGAGCCACGGCAGAACGAGACCGAGTGGCAAAGGGAGAACAAGAGAGGCGTGGGGAGAGCGAAACAGCAGGAGGGGAGAGATAACCAGGAGGGAGACTGTGGTACAGGACAGGAGTGGGAAGCGGGAAAACAGTGGGAGAGGGAAAACAACAGGAAAAAAGGAGTAGAGAGCCAGCAGTCGGTGAAGGAAGGGGGCCCCCCTCTATGGTCTTGCCAAGGTAGGGCCAGGACTACAGTGAGACATCAGCGGGGGTGTAATCGGGGAGCTGGAGTTTGGCCCAGGGCTTTTGTGCTGCAGGACTCGGCTCTAAGGCTGTGCCATAGTTTAATTCAGAGCAGTCTGAAGGTGATCGAGAACTTGCAGGGAATGAACAAACCGCTCCTTTCCAAGCATTTTTCCTTATCGGGAAAGGGAGTGGGGAATGAAGGGACTAGATTTGCAAGGGCACTTAGGTGCCATTGAGGAAGAGGTAGATAGCCCTCTCTGAAACCGTGGGATGCTTGGCTGGATGTGAGTCCCTGTAAACTGGACCAGAGGAGCATTGTGGAAGCACACACCAGAGGTCTGCTCCCCTGCCTGCCAGTCGCAACCGACCAGATGGGAAAGCCCAAGCAGGATTTGGCCTTGTGGTCATGCCACTGTGCTGAGTAAACAGAGGGAGACTCCAGTTCCTGCCCTGAAGCAATACAGGGCGGAGGGGAGAGGTTCTCCCCCAGACCTTCCCTCCTTCCCACTGCGCTCACAGAGAGACCATGCTTGCGTTAACAAAGCCACGTCCCTCCAGGAGCTCAGCACAGACACGGTGCCTTCAACTCACCCGGCCCACCCAGACGTTTCCTTTTAATTGCACAGAAATGTTGGGCAGGCTCAGCCCAAGGCTATGAACGTTTTCATTCGTTTTCCCTGCACACCTTTCTCTCTGTAAAATTTCCACCGGAAAAATTGAATCCAGATCTTTCTCCTCCAGTCACCTAGAAGACAGGGAAACCTGATGAGCTGTGACCGAGAAGGTGCTGGCCTCTGCCCTGGCTTGGTACTCAGTGCTGTCAACCCATCCGTGTGTGCACCTCACAGAATATTAGCCTGGGCCAGGGAAGAGACTGCAGGCATGCTCTGGCTCCAGTCTGCATGGAGGAAGATGGTTTATAAGGCTCCAGCCATGGAGAAAACAGATCCAGTGAGATTATTTATTGACTGGAAGAAGCTTGTGTGTCCACACGTGCTTTGAATGTTTTGTTCCAGGACAAAATGTAGCAGTGAAAGTTTGGGCAGGACAATGAAGTTGTTTCCCATATCTAACCTGTTTTGTGTGAGAGAGTGAATGACTGTCATAAAAACATATTTGGCTAGAAAAATTGGTCTTGGAAAAGATGTTCAGCATATCCAAGCTTCTGTCATTGTAAGAGTTTTCTCTACTGCATTCCACAGCTTCCCCCTTACCACAGCATCCGTAAAAGGCTTCATTCCCTGGAGATACTTTTAACAAAACCAGAGACACGTTAAAGGGGGGAAAAAAAACCCAGAATACTGAAAACTGATTTGTTTGTAGAGTTTACAAAAGCCTGGCCAGCAGAACGCAGGGCTTCCCTGCATCAAGTGTTGCAAAACGTTTTCACTACGCCTCCCATGGTGCCCTGCCACTTTCTTACAGACCTTCTCTCCACACAGTGTGTGGAAAGGGAAAAGTCCAAGGACAGCCCTTGAAGTGGTAGAGTCTAAACTCCAGCCTTATTTACAAGCGCTATTGATCAAAGAGCAATCTAATTAATCTGGTCTGGAAGATTACTTAAACCAGTTCAAGGCATTATATTGTAAACTGCCAGCAATAAGCAGCGCAGCGTCTTGCAGACTGCGTGCAGACGGCCTTCCCCAGTGCTGATGTGCCTGGGCAGAGAGGGGCCACAGCCCCGAGCTGCCCTCAGCTGGTGGGGGCCATGGTGAGCGGGGCAGCGGGCAGGAACAGCCATCTGCCCCCTTCTCTGTCCATCCACAGCTTGAATGTCCACGAAAGCCTTGAATGGAGCCTGAATAAGGAAAAGACTCAGTAACAGATTGATCTATGGTAAAGCAATAATATCCCCTGCTATAAGCGGAGAGTTAACCTGCGCTTAGACTAGAGACCTCCAGGGTCCTTTTCCACCTACATCTTTCAGCCATTCTGTGCTTTTAATAAGCCAGTAATTTTATTTGACCTGTCATTTTCTCCAAATCTCTACTGTTTTTGCAAAGCTTATTGCAATTTACACTCTCATTTAAATGTCCTTCACGGTGAGTCAGGTGGGACCCAAGATCACCTAATAGTTCAGCTGGGTAAATGGGCAGAACCAGGCCTCTTATGAAACTCCCTGTGCTTTGTCCTGTAAAGAATAGGCCTTTACTGCAGAGATAAAGGATGAAAGGGCCATTTCCTTTTCTCCAGGATGACTTTTGTCAGAGACCTTGTATGGTGCATTAGGGCCTTCAAATTGTGGGTGAGTTTCCTGTCTCTGGCCACATCAGTCCAGCAGCTGAAGGTGTTTGTACAGTATAAGGGCAACCTTACCTAAATCTGCATCATTTCAGCTCAGTGGCTGTCAATGTGGGGTCTGTGAACTACTTTGAAGGTGTCCACGAAAGCCAAGGGAGAGCAACTATTGTCATTAAGCTGAAATTTGCTGTTTCACACTTCCTCAAAGTGACACCCATGGGTCCACACATAGGAAGAGGTTGAGATGCACTGATCTTGCTCACACAAGTAACTGACAGTGTGGCTGCCTGCCCTACAGACCACCACAGCCCTGAAGTACACGCTCAGGCAACCAGTTTGCACCAATACTTGTGCCATTGGTTTCGGTCCCCAACCAGCTAGGGCAATACACTTACGAAGGTTGGCACCCCAGATATCCCCTCTCTCATGCCCTCGGTGAGCGTTGCCTCGTGGGTCTCCAGACACCTTGCATTCCAGGAGAGACCTACCAGCAGTACATGGCAACCCTCCAAATGTTCCCAAGGTCAATTCTAAATTGCCCTTTGTCATCCCTGGCACAGAGAGTCACATCTGCTGCTTGTTGCCTGTGGCATGAGTGTCTGAAAGCAATTCCCTTCCTCAGCCCAGCAAAACTCAAGTTCCTCGTGCCCAGCTATATCTGCATGCCATGCTTTAGCTGCTTTGGCAGTATCCCAATGTACAGGACGCTTGTGAAATAACATGATGGGCAGAGGGCTTCGCCTCAGATTTTCTGAAGAACATCACCATAGACTGATGTTCTTCAGAAAAACCTTGCTGAAGGAGACTGAGGGAGTGGAGGGGGACAGCAAGGAGGCTTCCAAGATATCAAAACATTTGGAAAGCTAAAGGAACCTTTTCCAACTTTAACTGGCAAGAGAGGTGGCAGGGGGAGGAACTGAGAGAAAAAAATTGGGGACGGAGAGATGAAGAAAGATACAAGCTGAAGAGAAAAAACAGGAGTGTTAGGCAGAAAGAAAATGGAAAGATGTGAATATCTTCCATCTACGGGGGAGGTAATGTTTCAGGAAATGGGTTGCTGAGGGGGCCCAGGTGCTGTGTGAGCCTCTTCTGCCCAAGCTTCACCCACCCTTGGGACCCTCGGCAGGGCCAAGGCCTCAGGAACAGAAGAACCTGCCACCACCTGAGTCCCGGCTCAGGGGAGACCGAGCCCCGGCGGGCAATCCTGCAGCCACTGAACTCCAGACGTTCACTTCAAAGCACACGACATGGGAAGGGACACACAGAGGGGTTAGGGCCCACGGGGACAGGGGTACGCCTTTCCACCTCGCCTACCCCCGATGTCAGGCATGCACTGGTGAGAGAGTCACGGAGATCCAGAGGTGTGTGTGTGTCTGTATGTGTGTGCTAGGAGAGGGGCCGGGGAGGCCAAGATTTCACACCACCACCAGCTGTCTTCCCTCCCACCATCCCGCTCTCTCATCACCCTGTCCTGCGTGGGCGGGGGGGGTCCCCAACCTTCCCCCAGCAGGAGGCTAAGGAGGCCCAGCTCGTCCATTTGCCCAGGCACGTCCTGGTGGAGTTAGTTAATAATGGTGGTGGCGGGCCATGGCACAAGGAGGTCGTTTTTTCCTGGGGCAGCAGAGGCGGCGGGAGTCTGCGCTCGCCGGCTGTGACAGGAGGGTGGGGGGAGCCAGCTCTGCTTCTCCCGTGAGCGTCACAGGTTCACCAGGGGGATTCTGGGGGGAAAAGGGAATCGGAAATTAATTAGCAACAGGCGCTTACACCGCCCCACTGCCCCCGCTAACCGACCAGCGCCTTTGCCCTGCCTCAGCCTGCCTGTCCCCCTGTCCCCCGCCACCCCCTCCCGCCCCGGCTCACCGGCCACTCACCGGTTGAGCTGGAAGGCCGTGCTCTTCCCATGGCCCCCCAGTTTCTCCACACCCTCCTGGCCCTGCCTGGACTCCTCTGCCTCGGGCGTGGGGGCCAGAGAGTCACCGTAGGGCCCCAGGATGCTGACGGTGGTGGGGGAGAGGTCCGTGAGGGGCTGCTGGCTCTCCTGCTGCCTCCCACCGCTCTGCTGCCCCGAGTGACGCCGGCGTTTCTGATTACGGTCCCAGCTTTGGAGAGAGACAAGGGGTGAGGTAAAGAGTGGCCCCTCAGATGAGCCCCGGCCCTCGATGACAGAAGGGTTCATGGAACCCCACTATGATCAGCGTTAAAGCCCAGCTCGGCCATGTGCCAAACCTCGCAAGGGCTTGCAGCACCAGATCCGCACCCTTGGGACAAATGGGTCCCAAGCCCACAGTCCTCCTGCCCACCCACCTGCAGACACTGGCATGGTGACAACCTCCACCGGCCCAAACCCCACTCACCAGAACTTGAATATGATCCCGGTGGCAACCAGGACAATGATGATGGAGATGGTGATGGTGACGTACAGCTGGGGGTCCACACCTGCGAGACAGAGGGGAGAGGGGGGTGTGATGGCCACCCCCACCGGTCCCCGGAGAGCAGCAGTGCAAGGGGAGGTTCCTGCTGGGGCCCTTGTGAATTTTGCAGAAGGAGCTGCTCCTGCGGGGACGGGCGGGGGGGTGAAAGAAGCAAAGGGCAGATTTACCTTCCCCCCGGGGCCCAAACAAGAAGGGCCGCAGGGTGGCCGGGGTCTCGCGCAGGTTGAGCCCCGCGTTGTGCAGGAGTGAGTGGGAGTTGGGCTGCGCCGTTGCCATCCCGTGTGGCGAGACAAAGGTGTATCCCAGCGGTGGGAAGCCTGGGTTGGCCGAGTTGGTGTCCCCTCCGTCCTCATCCGACACCGTGGGGCCCCACACGATGGCCCAGGGGTACTGGGAGGAGGGCATGCCATCCTCGAATCCGGAGGGGGTGGCGGGGCGGGCCCCCACCGCCTGGCGCCTCAGCCGCACGACGTGCCGCAGCTCTCCCCCCGGGGTGCCAGGACCCGCTGGCGTGGCAGGGCGAAGCGAGAATCCCTCTCTGGCAGCGAGGTCCTGTCCCAGATGCAAATGGGCCGTGGGGCTGAGGGGCTCCGACGGGTGCAAAGAGGCCGAGCGGCCGCCGGGCCCCGAGAGCGAAGAGACCAGACGCCAGGAGGAGGGACGGCCGAGACCAGGAGGAGGAGATGCCAAAGCTGCAGGGAGTGGACGCAGGAGAGGAGTGGAGGCATCCTGCTGTGGGGTGGGGGGGAGGAAGAAGAGAGCCTTATCTGAAACGCCCCTCCTGTCAAGAGGCCAAGCCCGGAGCAGCCAGGAGCAGCCCACCACCCACGCTCCCGTCATCTTCCCGCGTCGCTGGCGAACGTGGGAAGCTGTGAACCTACCAGGCACTGGGCTCCATTTCAGGTGCAACAGCGTCTTTGCTCAGCGAGGATCCTGTCTCATCTTCTTCACTGGGAACCCAAAGAGAGATGCGTCAGTGTCCCCTCACCTGGCGGCAGCCGCTCTCTCCCTGGAGGCAGTGTGTGCCACCACGGGCCCCGGTGGGCAGGGCAATGAGGTGCCTGTGCACCCACACGAGCGCCCGCTCCTGCTCTTGTGCTCCCCATGCCTGTGTGCTCTGCTGCACAGAGGTGCATCATCCCCCTGACCCCAATGCTGCACAGAAACACGCGCGTTAGCATATGCACACAAAAGCAAGGAGCAATCTCTGGAGCACACGTGCAGAGGCACATGCGCAGCTTCCCTGGGGACTCTCCTGTCTGAGGGCCGAGAGGGGGATTTGGCATCTTTGTTTGCTTATCGCTGGAACAAGTTGGAATCTTAATTCCTGTGTTTATTTATAGTGTAGAGCGTGTAATCCATTTATTAAAAAAGAGCCTCTTCATTGTGTGCCAGAGTGAGGGAGTGAGAGGGGAAGCACGAAAGTGATAAACCAAGAAGACTGAGAGAGAGGGAGTGAATCAGCGAGAAAAGTCCAGCCTTACTAAAGACTTTAAGAGCAAAAATATGCCTATCAAATATTTAGTATTTACTTTCCTCTTAGCTAACACGGAATTACCTTCACACACTCTTTGTCCTAGTGTCCTCTGTGCTGTCCCGTCCCTCCTTTTCTCCCCTATTCCTCTCCTTTCTCTCCCACCTCCCATGGCCGAGCAGCACTAGGCAGCAGCAGTAACACAGAGTAAGGGCCGGTCCCCCCAGCTGGATTTCTGCACCCGCCACACGCCACCCTCTGGCATCAGTCTGGCGGTAGCACAGCCACCCTTCTTGCCGTCTGCCCCTTCCCTTGGCCGGGCGCAGCGCAGTGCCGGCCCTTCCCTGGTGAGCTGTGATGTGCCTGACCCGGGATCCTCTCCGCAACAAAGACCGCACGCGCACACACACAAAAAAAATCATTCAAGATACTCAGCTCATTGTGAAGGGGAAAGCATGAATGCTGACAACCCATGGTCATGCCCTTCTGTGGCTGCCGGGATGGAGAAATGGGGATGCTTGGCCGAGGGAGTCAATGCAGAGGCCAACCCTGCACCTCCAGCCCCGAGCCTGCTGTGTTGCACCTCCCAGCTCCCAAGCGGTTACTGCCATCCCCTCCTGCTCAGCCCATGCCCTGAACTAAAACTGCAGCCCCTCCTGAATGGGAGGCTTCCTCTTGCTAAGGGAAGAGCCCGGTGCTTGCTGTGGTGTGGGACTCACGCCCCTGATGTACACCTGAGGAGAGGGGCTGGGAGGAAAGGCACCCAAGAGTGAGCAGCTGTCTAGCTCCTGCTGCATTAACTTGGGATATTTTTAGTTTTCTTCTGTTAAATATTTAAACAAAGTTCACAGAAAAAAAGGAATTGTCGGCTAATGCCCTGCCCTTCCCTCCGGGGCAAGATCAGTCTCTGGAGGGATCCTGAGATGAAGATGAGGAGAAAAGAGCAGCTATTCTCAGCATTTCTTTGTACTTTGCTCCTGAACCTCTAAGCCTTGGAGGGGACTCAGGCAGCTCTGCAGAGAGGCAGCAGAACGGAGCAAGTTTCTTCTGAAGCCAGAGGCTGGTGAGATTGTGGCCATCTGGATTATGATCACGATGCCGTGGAAGATCATGTCTGGCAACACAAATCTGTGACAGATTTTCTTTTGGATTTTGGAAAGGGAGGGAATTCCAAGCGTTGGGGACCTCCTCATGTGAGTCCCCGGGCTAGAGGGCACACAAACCGCCCGAGTGGTTTCAAGGTGGCCTGGAGTGGCTGGGGCCATGCCTGGGACTCACCACGGGACAGTAGTTCCCTGGGGTGAAGAGCCTGCTCTGCTTGTGGCACGGCATTCTCAGTTACCGCTCTGGTCTTCAGGGGCTGCGGGCTGTTTTGCATCAGGCAGCAGGAGATGTGGATCTGGACAGTGCCAGCCCAGGACTGGAGATCTTCGCCAGGTGCAGGTAGACCTCAGTGCCAGTCCCGTGGGGGGGTGTGGTACGTTAGGGGTGCACGTGTAACCACTACCGCTCCTCCTAACACAGATGGCTCTACCAGCAGAAATGTGCCTGGGTGTAAGTGCACAATGTGCTGGGTCACCCAGCTCACTGCACTCCTCTCGTTTGTTGGGATGTCTTATAATGGAGACCTCGCTGTACTTGTTGGCTGAAATTGTGAGCTGTAGCAACAGCACCCCAGACCATGGATTCCCAGGGCCTGGGAATAAGAAACCCTACAGAGCCAAATCCGGAATTGCTTTCACACCCAGTAGTCTGAATTTCAGCCCTATGGAGCAGGTAATGGCTGTAACTGGAGCTGAGAGGAAGGAGTGAGCCCCAGCACTGGCCTCCTCGTGTACACATAACGCTGTGGAAGTGACAGCCCGGACATTGGGTGTAAGCCTCAGACCTGAGACACTGCTGTGCACAGGTCCTGGAGCCAATGGTGAAGAGCAGGTGACTCCCGGTGCCCCTACCCCAAAGGTGGCTCCAGGTGAGTGCAGGAATGAGGCAACGTCAGTCAGTCTCAGTCAACACATTCTGGTTTGCTAATCATATCGTGGCCGGAGACTGAGAGTGTGTCCTGCACTAGCACACCCAGGCATGGTTGTGGAGGAGCTGGGAGAAGCACACAGGTGTCTCCCATAGCATAAATGCCATGAGAGCAAAGGAAGGTTTCAGGTGGAAATGCCAGCCAGTGAGGGCTGGACTCCACTGCGCATGGAGCGCTCATGTTCAAAACAGAGCATGGATGCCCCTGTGGCTTATTGACAAAGCAGCACATAAAGCATGTCTGGGGCACTCTGCAGTTAGCCACCGGCAGTGGGGATTGTGTCCTGGGCACAGACCCTGCTGCGTTGTGGGGCAAGTGTAACAAATGCTCTTCGTTCAGCTCTGTATGCAGCTCCCGGTGTGGATGCTGAATAAACTGGTAGATCTTCAGAGAGGAGGAGGGGACACCAATGCTCTTACTACCTGGATGTATAAATCCCACTATCCACACACCTTCCACCATTCAAAAGGCCTTTGTGTGCCAGAGCAGAGAGACTGGATTTCTGCACCAGTACCACATGGCATGGCTCTTGCTTTCAGATCTGTTTCCCAGGTCTAATTGTGATAAAAACGGACATGGCCACTCCCAGGGTCCAAACATGGACCTGTGTATTTTCACTCTAGGTACAGAGCCTTCATCGCAGCGTTCCAGTCCTGTGATGCACAGATGACAGAGTGTGAATGACAAAGCTATTTCCCCAGGGCACTTCACGGAGCTCAGTTTGTGAATCTTGGTGCTTGAAAGCCGTGAGTAAGAATTACACTGCTCTTTGCTACTGCATATGGACCCCACTACTGGTCCAGACCAGAGATCCCTGGGGCTAATCTATTAGGAGCTGTTCTCATTGCATTTGCAGGATGGAAGCACAAATCCTGCTGCTGTTCCCCAGAGTCAGGGACCCAGCTGTGCTTCCTCCCTCTTTGTAAGTCTCCCGCAGCACGGACCCACCGTTGCTGGGATGTGAGAGAGCAGATCTCGGTAGCCATGCCCCAAAGCATGTATCCCCGTTCACCAAGAGGGCTGGGAATTTACATCCTAACTAATGGCTAGGAGCAAAGCCTGCTGCACTCCTGCTCTGAGCAGGGAGCACAGACTAAACCCTGAATGTGACACCCGGAGCTCCAGAGTTCAGATGCTACCGCGCCCCAGGGAAGCCCTACGATTTGCTGCCAGTAACTCCTTCTCCATGTCTGGGACTTTTGTATACCGTGGTCCCAAAGATAAATCCTATCCAAATATAAAAGCCGTCACAGGAATAAAAGAGCTGAGGTGCCAGCCGTGTGCAGGCAATACCCGCGCTGTAGCTCCCTCGCATCAAATGCAGTCTGTAACCTTCTGTTACAAAATGCTGAAGTTTGACAAATTCAAATGAGGAACAATACTATTAATAAAGAGGGTCACACACTAGCACAATTCACCTAGGCAGGTGGTGTATTCCCTACCGCCTGGAGCCTTTGCGTGGCCGTATTTCTAAAAGAGACACTACAGTTAAATCAGAAGTTATGGGCTCGATGCAGGAAATGAAATTGGTGAAATTCTCTGGCCTGTGCTCTGCTGTAGGTCAGACTCGATGATCAAAATGGTCCCTCTGGCCTTAAAATTTGAGAATCTCACAGCTTTCTCAATGCCTAGCCAAGATCAGCTCTGACTGAAGAGCAATCGGATGAAGCCAAGCACACACAAGCCGTGTTAGTGAGAAGTGGGTAGAGTCTCCTTCCATCCGGGGATGGGAAAAGAGTTGCACCCGACTCTGTCTGGCTCGGCTGGCAGATGATGATCTATCTGTATTTTTGTAACATCTCGAGCTTGACTGCTGTGATACTGTGCCTCTAGGAATGAAGCCGTCTGCTCTCAGAGCGCTCCAGCTAGTTCAGAATGCAGCAGTCTGTTTGCTCGGCGACTCAAGCTGCCGGGAATGCATCATCGTGCCCCTCTGCACCCCACATCGCCTCTCCTTTGAGCAGAGTCTGGTTCAAGGTTTCCAAGCCAGCATTCAAAGCCCAGCATGGGACAGGCCCCAGTGACCTAAGCAATCAATCACCTCTCCTTATGCAGCGATGACCTCACATGACGGATATATTCCACTGGAACAATGAAATTGCCAACCAGTTTGGGGAGAGGGGGAAGGGATGGAAGAAGGGGAAAGAAGCTCATGACCCTGAGGAACAGAACATTCACAGCAGCTGGGCCAAGATTATGAAACTTACTGCCGGCTGAAATAACGCTCGCCATTAGCAACCCCGCAGCACCGAGAGCTTCATGCAAATCCTTTCTTTGCCCAGCTCCCCCACGGCAACAATCCCACTCGAAATAGTGATAAAAAAATCAAAACAAACCTGAGGAGGACCCAACCCTCCTCGCAGAGAAAGAACGCTAGGTTGGCTGTCATTTTTTAACTCCCAGCCAGCATTAAGGGCTACGGTGACAGCTACCGATACGAGACCATGATATGGGACCGTGGAACATAGCAGCTATCTCCAAGCATCGAGCAGAGCGAGTTTAGGCACTGGCAGTGAGACCCCCACACACACTGCCTGGTGCCCCAGGCACCCCACGCCTATATTTTTCTCAGTGGCCATGAACATCCCGGAGTTCATGGTCCAAGAGGCAGAAATGCAGTCATTACTGGTTTGGTAGCAGGAAGCATGAACCCCGGTGCTGGTGAAAACGGGCTATACATACGTCCTGCTGTATTTGGCTGGGTGGGGACGGGGAAAGGGAGGAATCCCAGAGCAGCTGCCCCAGGGGCTGCGCTTGGAGGAGTTTTGGCAGGTGGGAGCGTGAATCCGAATGCTGGTACCCTGGGGTGGGAGATGCCAAGCCCATCTGGGGAAGGAGTTCCCGCTGTGCACGGGGCCAGGGCGACAGCTCGCAGAGCAGGCTGAATTTGGGGGCTGGCAGTCTGAATGCAGTGGCTCACGTCAGGCTGTTCTACCTGGTGTCTGAGGCTGAGAGGGTTGGTGGCTGCACCCAGGAGGATCCAGCAGGACCGCGGAGGGGCTGACAGCACTCGCCCCGTGTCAGTGCGGGTCCTGCAGCGTTCAGTGAGTGCTGGTGGGAATTCCTGTGGCAGGGTACCAGGGCAAGCACTTATGGGCTGGGTATGGAAATCCTAGGCTGGGGCAGAATCCAGGGCTGGAAGGGTGATGGTGCATTTGGATGTTTCGGTAGCTAGGGAAAGGGCGTGTGAAGCCCATCAATGGTCCTCTGAGCTTAAGTCTCCCTACATCTGGGAACTGTGAGTGTGGCCCCATTCCAAGCAGCACTCTAGGATGCCGGTCCCCTGCCATCTAGTGCCTGCCTGCAATACATGTCATGAGTCTGCCAATCTTCTGCCTCCCAGTTTCCTACTGTTCCCGGGCATCCGAGTGCTTCAGGTGCTGAGTCTCCACCTCTGAATTGCTCTCTCTCGCATGATGCACCCTTGGCCAGGCAGGAGGAGGGATTGACCCCTCCGTTTCCTTTCTCCAGCTGCGCCAATTTGGCTGAAGTCGCCTTCCTCAGCGCAGGCTCCAGTGCTCCAGCACAACAGGTCTGTGATGGAGCCCAGAGCTGGAGGGCAAGAGGCAGCGTTGCCTCGGCTGTGCCCCCTCCCTCCCAGCCCCTCGGGCATCCCCTGCCCCAGACTGAAAGAGGAGGAGAAAGGGGGGGGGGGGGGGGGGGGGGGGGGGAGGAGGAGACAGCCGCCTAGGAGGAGACAGAGCACCTAGATGGGGAGAGGGGAAAGGGAAAGGGGGAGAAAGGACACAGGGAAGGAGACGGGGAGAGATGACTTGGAGACGGACGCGCATCCCTCCCTGCCCCTCGCCCCTGCAGCCCCATCCCCACCCCGTCCCCCAAGCCCGGGCTGAGAGGATGAACTTACCTTGCGGGGAGACGAGTGGGGTGCAGCCGGGGCGGCGGAGCAGGGGGCTGGGGGAGCACAGCTGCAGCTGCCGGTGCCTCTCATGGCCAGGACGAAGGAAGGAGAGGAGGAGGAGGAGGAGGAGGAGGAGGAAGGTTTGATGAGGCTGAGCCCTGGCTGAGGGAGAGGGAGCGAGAGATGCCTTGAAATAAACAGCTGCCGAGGACTGGTCCAGCCCCTCTTTCTCTCTCTCTGTCTCTGTCTCTCTCGCTCGCTGCCTCCCGTTAACCCCATGGCTGCTGGCACGGGCGCGTCCGGCACCGTCGCCCCCGCTGCCGCCCGAGGGGCGCGCCGGGGGAGCCGGGCGGGGGCAGAGGCCGGGCGGGGGCAGCGCGTCCCCCCCGGCCCGGGAGCCCCCTGCCCCGGCGGCCGGGTGCGAAGGCTCCTCCCGCTCCCTGCCCGCCCGCGCTGCGCTCCCGCAGCCCCGCGCCCGCCGCCCGCCGGACCTGCCCCCCGCCGCCTCCCCGCCGCCGCTGCCCGCCGCCGCTGCCCGCTCGGCTCCGCTCCGCTCCGCTCCGCTCCCCCGTCTCGTCGGTTATTTCGGGATCTTCACAGGAAGCGATTAGGTTGCCATGGAGAGAGGTGTCTCCAAGGGACCCGTCGCTCCAGCTCGCTCCGGCGAATGCCACCCCCGGACGGGTCCGTCCTTGGGGGCGGAGGCCCCCCGGGATCCCCCTCCCCCCGTGCCGCCCCCCGGGCTCACCCCCGCCGCCGCCGCCCCTCGCCTCTCCGCCCCGCAGCAGTCCCCCCCGAGGAGATGCCACCCCCCCCGGCCGCCCCTCGCCGCGGCGCCGGTCCCGCCCCCCGTCCCCGCATCCCCGCATCCATCATGCCCGGGCTTCGGGCCCCCGGGCCCCCCTGCGCGCCGCGGTACCGGGAGCGGGGGCGGCAGGCGGGTGCCCCCGGCGGGGCGCAGCCCGGGTGGGCGGGCGGCGGGGTCCGGTCGAGCCTCACGGGCAGAGCCGAGCCGCCCACGCGTGGGCCGGGTGGGACACACGGGTGCTGTGGGAGCAATGGGGGGGTCCGTCCGAGGTGGGTTGCCCCGCTGAGGGATCGCCCAGGTCGCTTGAACGTGTCCCCAAGCGTGTTTCTGCCGGGGATCGATGGGATGCATCTGGAAATGGTAGGGATGTGACAGCGAAATTAAAGAAAGAAGCTGATGTGCCTTTGAGGGGCTGGGTGTTTTACAAGGAAAATCTTCCTCCACCATCAAGTACCAAACAGAAAGCACAGTCCAAATCAGAAGGGAGCAGCTGAGCAACCAACGGGCGAGAGAAGAAAGTCAATGACAGAAAGACAGTTTCCACTCCAGGGTCTGAAATATGAGGAAGTAAAGAAAGTGATTTCCTCAGATCCTCAGAAACAATCAAACTTTTCATCATAAAGCGATGAGGAAAGACTGTGACTGACCCTGGGAAAAAACAGAAGGAAATAGTAGAGACAGCACCAAGCTGTAAAGCAACCTACCACTGCATCAGGAATGGGCACAGATGACAAATGGACACACAGTACCAAACCTGAGCATGGCAGGATGCCCGGAACAGGTCGTGCCAACTTTGGACAGACACCTGAGGGGGCTGAGTCCGTTGTTCTTCGTCAGGCCTCCCGCGAGCTCCCACGCTAATGAACCAGGCTGACCTGAGCTTTCCCGTGTCGGGATGTTTGAGTCTTGCCTGTGTTTTTGTGAGCGTGTTTGGGAGAGCCAACAGGTTCTTCACGTGTTTGGGAGTAATGTCGCTGTGTGTTTGGACGTATCGGCACGGGGATGCGGTTGTGTTAAGGCTTACTGTCACCGGGAGGTCGGGGCGTGGGAGAACGGCGCTGCCGGGGGAGATGTCACGGTCTGGGTTTGTGTGAGACGCAGCGCCATTGTGTGTCAACAGGCGTGCACAATGCTGAGCCCCCCAGCTTTTGTCCCCCTCATGTACGCGGGGCTTTATGTCAGAGATAATCTAGGCTTCTGTCGCATTCTCCAGCTTTTTCTTCTCTAGCCCTCCCGGGACTTGTACAAATGATCTGTGCAAAGCTTGCTCGGCGAGCCCTCGCACACTCATCCCCAAGAAACCACCTGTACAGGCATGGCTGGGGACAGGGCGGTGTGGCACCAGCCAGTGTTCAGCTTGTCTAGCTCTCTGCGCTTCTCCTCCTGCCTTCTCACCTGGGGGCAGCGGAGGGTAGAAAGCTCTGGAAGGGGCTACATCAGCCACACGGGCTCTTTCTGACCTTTTCAAATCCTGACGAATGTGTTTAGTATAATTGGGAAGCACAAAACAGACGAGAAATTTCAACCGGGGAAAGGTCAGTTAAAGGGCGAAAATCCAAATGACGCAAACACTGAAAATCCCCCTGAAGAGCAAAACTACAGAAAGAAGCAAAAGGAGCCAGAGACAGGAGAGAGAACAAGGAGGAGGATGTTGTAGGGAGCAAGGAAACCCTGGGAGATGTGGGGGGGAGTCAGGAAAGCCATCAAGGTGATGGGAACAGCGAGCGCAAGGGCTGATGTCACTCTTACATCACTCTTACGTGATATAAAGGGAATGGCTTGTTTGGTTTGGAGCACAGCTTTAGACAAGCAGAGTAGCAACTGGAGGTACTCTGGATGGGGTGGGCTCAAAGGAAAGCTAACGTGAAATTACACGGAAATTAGAGAGGAGAGATGGAATCAGGTGGGCTGATGGAGGAGCAGTTGGGTAGCTGTGGAAAGAAGATAAGAGACTGACACTAAGTATAAAGCATTACTCTGAAGGTGTTAAAGTGAGGGTGATGTGGTGACGGAAAGAAGATGGAAATGTAAAAATTATCTCTATTCAGCCAGGATTTGGACCAGGATCAGCATATGTCGTGTGAGGACAATGAAGTACCTCCCTGCCTGGCCATACCTGGGAAGGATATGAGGCTGTTATTTCTGTCTGGCAGAGTCACTTTTAAATCATCACGTACAGATCATTTACACCCAAGAATCCTGAGGCCAAGCAGCCCACTGCTGCTGTTTTTAGCATTGTTTCCTAAGGGCAGAGAGACCCATGTGGTTGCCCTGCTATCTGCAGAAGTTTGTCTGTCTGTCTGTCTGTCTGTCTGTTAGTTGCCATGGGTTTGACAAAAGAACCAGAGTCTAAAAGGTAAATAAGCTCCAATAAGTTGTATGAAAACCGGCAGCCTGACAGAGGAGAGAAACGTTATCGGTGCCTGTGCTGGAAGAGAGCCCATAGCCATGCTGCTGGGCAAAACCCCACAGGTCGGGGCAGTCCAGCCAGCAGGCCAAAAGAATTAAGCAGAAAATACTGGGAAAGCTGTGTTATGTTAGAGAGCGGTGGAGGAGGAGCCCGGCGACATAGGCTATGGACAAGGGGAAAGGACTCACAGATGTGGCAGACCATGGAAAGGGTGCCATCAAGATACCCTGGTTGAAGGCACGGTAGTGGGAAGTATAGAACATGACGGAAACAAATCTGTGGAGAGCCCAATTTCCTCGGCCCTGTTGCTCACCAAACAACTGGTTAATAAGCTCTGGAATACCTGAGACATCCCAGAAGACTGGAAGAGAGCTGTGCCCTGCCAATATTTGTAAAGAGCAAACAGAAGACCTGAAAGTTTCTGGGCAAAGCAACAAAGAGCTGATATGAGATTCTCCAGTTAATGCCAATCAGCCTGATTTGGAGGAAACCGATCATGCTGCATAAACTTGTTTTGTTCTCATCAGTCTTTGATGTGACTACAGGTTCGTTTGGAAAAGGTGATGCCTTAGATCTATCGAGGCTTCTGGAAGCATTAATATCCCAAAGCATGCTGATGAGAAAAAATAGCATTATGCAATATTAACAGAGCAGGAGGTTAAGTGAGCTGGTTAACTCCATTTAATGACCTGCAAACGCAAAGGAGGTCGTCCCTGGAAGCCCACCGTTGAGTGGCACTGTTTCTTACGTGGATGCCCAGGAACAAGTCCTGGGTCAGGTATGACTCACCATTTTATTCAGTGCTTGGTGAGCAGATATAGTTCATTCTGACACAATTTACTGAGGACACAAATACTGTTAGAGTGTTAAAAATAATGAGGATAGGACCAGCACAGAATGACCTACCGCACTCAGTAAGGTGGTCATTCTCATAAAACTTCTTATAAGATAGTCGAGAGCTAATTGTACAGCCACGAACAGGAAAAAATGTCCAGATCTACAGAGAACAACTTCCAGTCCTGAAAACAGGTGATCTGAAAAGGATTTAGGGATCGTAACAGGCACAAAGCCCAACACAGCGCCACTGGGCCGGGCTGCAGCAATGGATCTGAAGTGATCCCTGGCCGTGCGAAGACAGAAGTAAGGAAGAGAAGTGAGGAGATGATTAAACCTCTCCCTGTGTCTGGGTAAGTCCCATGCTGGAAAACTGTACGCTGCTTCATGCTCCATATTTTAAAAATAACTTTGACTCAAAGGTGATCCGAAGGCTGGAGATCTCAGTAATTTAAAGAGGTCAACGTGTTTAATGTATCAAAAAGCAGAACGAGACATGACTTGGTTGCAGTATCACTTCCTTCCTGGGGAAAAGTCTACCAGGTATTCTGGCAGAGAATAACAAGAGCCAGTCACTGGAGAGTGATTAATCACAGAAACAAACTACCAAGTGAAGTGCAAGATCCTCTCTCTTCTGGAGTCTTTGAATCATGACTGGAGGCTGTCTGGAAGACAGTTCCTGGTCTGCAAAATCCTGAAGGGCTGTGAGAGCAGATCGGAGGAAGAGTTACCGTGCCGTTACCCTCTTTTTAAACTCCTCTGTAAGCAGCTGATATTGGGTTGCCTTTAGGTGTAACTAGGTACAGGTCTTATGACCCTGCGTGCATTAGCCTAGTACAAGTTATAGGGTTAAAAGCCTTCTGGATCATGTTGGTGTCCAAGCAATTCACCCCAGCCTCCTTTGTCCTTACAGCGTTTTTGTCTCGGAGTCGGTGTTACACACAGTTGTGAAAAATCATCTCAGAAGATGTGACCCTAGCTATGTTTGGAGAAGGACTGGGGAAAAAATATCATCAGCGTTTTGACAAGTTATTTGGATTCTGTGGCGGTGAAGAGAGAAATAACCTAGAATGAGACAGTGCGGCTCTACAGGCTTTAAAGTGGGACAGTGAGCGCATAGGAAAGAAGGTGGATCTACAGCACGAAGAGAAGGGAGGTTTCTTTCTGGAAAGATCAGAGCGAGATCCGAAGAGAGGGATGACGCTAGGGGTGGTTACAGCGAAGATTAGAAATCCCAAACATTCAGAAATAACAACACAGAACCTCCTCATGTCACAAGATTTATCTTAAAATTATGAAATGTTGTAAAGGCTTGCTTTCATCTGCACTCTTCGCCTCCTACTTTCGACTCTTTAGGTTACATGAAAATCACATTTGACAGTTTTCCTGTGACCATAAGGATAGGCGTTTGCTTTGTGAACAAAGTGAAAGCATGGGAGTTAATGACTCCAGGAGTCTGGAATTTAATCTCAACACCTGGCACCCTGATCTAGGGACGAGGCAAAGACTTCACTAAGTTATGGGGATATTACCGTGCACTCTCACGAGAGTTTGCCTGTTTCAGGAAGACCGTGACCTTCTCATTTGGAGAGCTCAGGATGTGATTCATTCAAAGGACTTTCTGGTCTTTGCCCTTGTTTTAGCTCTATGCAGGACAAAGAAGGAGCAGACAAAAACGTGGGGACCCAGCACACAGGACATAGGACCTAGGGGTCAGAGTGGAGAAGGAGGACACAGAGAGCATCATGTAGCTAGGATGCTTGGGCTGCCTGGCTTTATCTGACTAATAATGAAAGGCAGCAAGCGTGTCAGAGAGTGTGAGAGAAACAGATCGATAGAGAGATAAAACTGAGATGGAAGGAGCTGACGAGGGGGTGGGGAAGAGAGTAATAAAACACTACAAATCAGCAGGGTTACGTTTGAACCTGATTTGAATGCACTCTGCGCTGGTGTAAGTGAATACAGCAGGTGTAAGGCTATGGTGAATCAGACCTAAATACAGGAATAGAGAGGGAAAAGTAGGAAGGAGATAGTCCTCTTGTTAATACTGCCCTGTAACCTGCCTTCACAGCTCTGACCTAACCTTACAAGCCCTGCTTCTCCTTTAATCCTGCTCTATGGAGAAGCCCAGACCTCGCTAGCTCTGAGAATACAGATTGATGGCCTTTCCCTGCTTCCCTGGGGCACCCTGATCTTCAGCCTGTCCTGAAGATGTGTCTGTTGGGTAACATGCGTCCCGGTCACATTTCACCCGACCGAGTGCAGGAAATGCTCCTTACTACCTCGTTGACCAAGGACCCGGGGCAGGACAGCTTCTGACAATGCCCTGAACTGGTGGGTTCGGGGCACTTTTCTAGGAGAGATGATTGACTGTGCCCACGCGTATGTACCAACGGGAGCTGACCAGAGAAGCCTTTTTGTTCAGCTCCAGATTTTTGAGGCAAATGAGACTGAGACATCCCAAAGCTAAGGGGGCATCAGAGCATGTAAATGAAAACGTGCTTTGCCAGAACAGGACTGAGGGTCTGGGTACCTTCCTCTGTTAGGGCACCTTTTTGCTTCCCTGGCCCAGGCACTCAGAGCCGCTTCGCTCCTTCTGCCTGGAATCAGTTTTGAGTGATGTCCACCTGATTCTAGCGGCATGACCATTAACGTGAGAAGTTCGGTTTTCCACACTGACCATCGCTGTCCACACGGCTCCCTCGCTGTCAGTAGCCTCAGCGTGGAGACCAAGCACTGAAGGAGCCTCAGGGGCTGAAGGGACCCTGACAAGGGGTAGGGACAATACATATGGCTGTTCCAATGAGCTTGGAGCAACCTCTCACTGGGAGGCACAACGACCTAACTCCCCAAGGCAGCCATGGGTTGTATTTTCTAGCTCTAAAATTGTGTTTGGAGCAGTACAGTACCCCAAAGGAGCCTTCTCCACAACTCAGCCACAGCAGCTGTATGAGAAGAACTAGAGTCAAAGCAAGTGATGGGAAAAGAGTTGTTGACACTGGCAAGTAAAACCTTAACAAACTTAGACTTTACCCAGATGAAGATTTCAAGATGTTATGCTTATTTCAAGGATAACATTCAAGCATTGCCGTGTGGAAGTTTAGTACATTCAATTTCCTAAGAAAAAAACAAAAAAACCCCACCCCAATCCCCACCCCCAAATACACTATTTGAAAGTTAGCAATGATTGAAATCCCTCAGCTACTGTACAAAGACAGCCAGGGACGGAGCATCCAGACTTTTATTACAATTCATCCCTTGCCTGACGCAAGACAAAGCTATGCAGTGATTCAAGGTCTCTCGTTCCATTGTGTTCACTGACTTTCTTTCCACCTCGGAAAAGCAGAAGTGTAGGATAACCACGTACAGAAAATCTGTTGCAGACGTTACGTTCCACAGTGCAGTCTTACAGAAGTCTGGCAAAGCTCAAGTCAACTGCCTTTAATACGTGCTAAACTGATCAAGCTGAAGACCAATTCTCTTGCTGGCAATCATGTGCTGGAGCGCAAACTTGCCCTGACAGCACTAAGATTTTAACATGCTAAAACCATGTTGCCTGTACGGACTATATTGGGCTCCCATCAATTTGTTGCCTCCTTTGCTTTCATGGAAAAACATCCCTGATTTCTAAAGAAGCCAGCCATGAGGAAGTTGGTGCTGGACTGGAAACTCTTGGCCAAACAGCTTAGTGCTGCTTATTGAAATGAGTGTTTGCTGACTGCGCTCTTCCCAGTCCCCCTCACAACTCACCTCCGCCTACCACATGATTTACACAAGACAAGAAGAGCTATGAAGGTTTTTTCCAAAATGACCCTCACTTTTTAGTCCCATCATTGTAAAAACAGCTCTTTCACCTAGCATGGGGAAGCGTGCCCTCGGTGATGCCTCCTGATGGCATTACACTAACTCATTTGCCCACGAATTGATACTTAAAGTATACCATAAACATTTCTGTCCTTGTGGAGTGTTTAAACTATCTTTTTATGGCCATACCCTGCCTGCATCAGGGATTCATTTCTTGACAAGTGCGATGGTTAATGATTCAGCAGATAGTAAAGCTATTTTTTTCGTAAAAATTAATGCAGTAGAGGAGGGGATGCATGCAGGGATTTAAGAAATGCACCGTTTAAATACATAAGTATGGTGCTTTGCAACATAAGATTTTTTACATTTACATATCCCCAAAACAGTGCTCAAAATAGTGAGTTCTTAATGGTGTGAAAGCAAAGACGAGAGCGATGTGTAGGCACACACAAGGTATTCGATGCATCTCTTTTAATTCTGGTGTGGTACTTATGGAATATACCATTGAAATATGAAAAATACTGTACCATATAGTGGCATATCTGTTTTCTCATCGGTAATTTTAACATAAATATTGTACGGATAAAGAGTAGATCTTCACCAAAATGTATGGAAAGACCCATAAATACGTGGATATTCATGTGGCACCCGTGACCGCTACGCCAACTGCAGCTTGTTGGACACATTTCGGTACGACTGGGCGGCTCAGGGGAGCTTTTGACAGAAGGCGGGTCGCGAAGAACAGGAGAACGGTGAGTAGGTGCTGGCGGTGAGCAGGGCAGGGCGTGAAAGAAGTGGCGGAAAACGGAGATGACGGCTGGCTGGTGCCTGTCACCAGCGCGGCCAGAGCTGGTGACACACCGGTGGCCACCGCCAGGCCTGGCGGGAGGCTGAACCCCAGGCAGCCCCTGCGGCGGCCGAGTCCCAGCCCGGGCAGGCCCAGCCGCCCCTGGAGGCCCAGCGACCCGAACCCTGCCGTGCCAGGGTGGCGCGGGGCGGGGGGGGGAGGCTCCCCGGGCTGTGGCCCTGCCCGGGGCCCTGTGGAAGGGGGGTGCCGACGCCCCGAGGTTGCGCCCTGGGGGCCGGCCCGCCCGTGCCAGCCCGCCCCGGCCAGGCCTCCTCTACCACTTCACGCCAGACCAGGCCGCGCCCCGGGCCCCACGGAACCGCCCAGGCCGCAGGGGCTGGGGCAGCAGCGAGCACCGGGGGTGGGCCTGTGCCCGCCACCGGGCCGGGAGACGCCGGGGCCGAGGCGGGCGGCGCCCCAGGGCGGCGCTCGGCTGCCGAGGAGGCGACGAGGCGCCGCTCCGGCCGGCGGAGGGGCGGGGGGGGGCGCCCTCGCGGCAGGCCCGCCCCGCCGCTCGGCCTTCTGGCCGGCCAATGGGAAAGCGGCGGAGGCGGGCCGTGCCGCTGCCTCCCCCAGTCGGAGGCGGGCGCGGGGCCGCGGCGCGGCGGGGGCGGGTGGCGTCGGCACCCGGAAGCGGCCGCTCTGCGATCGGCGGTGCCATAGAGAAGTTCTGGCGGGGCGGGGTGGGGGCTGAGCCATCCGGCGGGTGGCGCCCGGCGGCGGGGCCGGGGCCGGGGCCGGGGCCTGCGTGAGGGCGAGCGCGGCGGGGCCCGAGCCCCGCGGGGGGCGGCGGCGGCGGCGGCGGCAGCGCCATGGCGGCCGAGGGGAAGGTGACGGGGCAGAGCCAGGAGCAGTTCCTGCTGCTGGCCAAGGCGGCCCGCGGCGCCGCCCTCGCCAGCCTCATCCACCAGGTGCTGGAGGCCCCGGGCATCTACGTCTTCGGGGAGCTGCTGGACATGCCCGCCGTCCGGGAGGTGAGACCGGCCCGGCCCAGGCACGGCCCGGCTCCCGCGGCCCGCCCCGGGCGGCAGGCCCGCCGGGCCCTGCCCGCGGCCTGGGCCGGAGGGCGGCGGAGCCTGACCCTGTGTCCCCGCAGCTGGCCGACAGCGAGTTCTCCCCCGTCTTCCGCCTCCTGACCATCTTCGCCTACGGCACCTACGCCGACTACCTGGGTGAGGCCGGGCGGCGGGGGCACGGCGCGGTTCAGGGGCCCTGTCCCCTCCCGGTGACGGTGGTCCCTCGGTGCGGGAAGCGTGCCGGGGCGCCGAGCCGTTGTAGACCCTCACCCAAACCGCCCGCCTTTGCGGCAAGAGCCGTGCTGCCGTCACTGCGGCCCGACAGATGCCTGATTGCGGTTTGGGCCCCAGACCACTGGAGTACCTGACAATAATTAATGCTACCATTTGCCGGCTGCGTGGGGAATTTCCAAGAACATCTTGACAAAGACGTTTTTTGAGGGGTGAGGGGAAAGACTTAGGTATCCACTGGGATGTGCAGACCTGCATAAATAAGGCACGGGACAGCTAGAGAGGATGACTTGAGGCTGAGGGGAGGAAAGGCTGCTCAGAAAAGGTCTTTTGAGCTGAGAATTAATGGGGATGGCTTGGCAAGATGAAGCGTTGCTTGGGGGATTGGTGTGCAGACGCTTTAAGAAACGGGTATGGTGCACATGCTTCTGTGCAGGGCTGGGAAATGGAAAATGAGGCATAAATTCTTATACCCTGTTCTTTCCCCTGACAATAGCTGAAGCAGCAAACCTCCCTCCCTTGACAGAGGCTCAGAAGAACAAACTGAGGCACCTGTCAGTCGTCACTCTGGCTGCCAAGATCAAGGTAGTGGCCCTATTTTTCCCCGAGTTCTCCTTCCACTGGGATTACCTCATGCTAGTTACCGTCATGTTTCCACAGTGCATCCCCTACTCAGTGCTGCTGGAGCAGTTACAGCTGAAGAACGTCCGGCAACTGGAGGACCTCGTGATTGAGGCTGTGTATGCAGATGTGCTGCGAGGGAGCTTGGATCAGCGGAACCAGCGCCTGGAGGTGGATTACAGCATTGGGAGGGACATCCGGAGGGAGGAGCTAAGCACCATCACCCGCACATTGCAGGAGTGGTGAGGAGGAAGCCCCCGATACTAACACCCAAAAAACGTTGCAGGAGTGGCCGGTGGCTTCCCCGGATCCTCTGTGTGTGGCTGGGGGGTAGTGTTGTGAGGTGGCCTACTCGATCCCCTTTCCCACACTCCAGCGGGAAGTGATTTTCCAAAAATAATTTTCCAAAATCCCCTGTTTGTTGCTGGAGGGGTGATGAGACCGCAGCAACCTTTGCACAGTCCTGGCTGCTGGCAGGAGGCTTTTGGAGTGTATATCTGTAGTTCCTAACCTAGTGTCACTTTGTTATTTGTCCCCCTCCCAGGTAGTAACGTCACTACATTATTACATTGAACTCCTGCTCCTCTGTCTTCCCTGCCTGGTGTAGCTGTCACCTGCCAGTCTTCTTGGCCTCTAGAGTTGAAACCTGTCATCTTTCACGTTTCTTTCTATGCTGTGTAACTTACCTGGCCTGTTCAGTTCTACGTCTTCTCTCCAGGTGCCAGGGCTGTGAGGTTGTCTTGTCGGGCATTGAAGAACAGGTTAGCCGGGCCAACCAGCATAAAGAGCAACAGCTGGCACTTAAGCAGCAGATAGAGAGCGAGGTGAGTGGGCCGAGGAGGGAGCAGCCAGTGCTCCTCACTTTAAAATGACTAGAACCAGCACCCTGTGGTTGTTACGGTCTCTGCTCAAGTAAGGCATTACCTTCTCCCTAGGCCAGACCCCCCAGGGGGTTGTGGCTGAAGAAGAGTCCTGAGTCAGCTTAACACTCCTCTGCAGCGCAGGGGTCTGGACAGCTGTTAGCTCTTTTGTTTGACCTGAGCTCGCAGCTCTTAACTCCAGGGCTTGCTTTAAAAACAAGCTAAAAACCTTGGGAAATTCCTTGGTTCTTGCTTTTCTGCTGTTGCAGGTGGCAAACCTGAAGAAGACCATTAAAGTGACAACAGCAGCCGCTGCAGCAGCCACATCCCAAGACCCGGAACAGCACCTAACAGAGCTCAGGGAGCCGGCCCCTGGCACCAACCAGCGCCAGGCGAGCAAGAAAACTTCCAAAGCCAAAGGGTGAGGAGTGGGGGCAAACGAACAGAGCCACTCTGTCTCTCTCTGTGGGTGGGTGGGTGGCTGTGGTGGGGGTGGGTGTGTGTGTGTGCAGTGAGGTTACTGACTGCAGGGGTCTGCTCCCTGGACAGGGGATGGTCAGAGATGTAGTCCCAGCTGAGCTTTTCTCCTGAAAAGGAAGTCAGGGATGAGCCCGAGTGTCCATTCTGAATTTTTTTTTTTTTCCCCCTCCCTCTCTCCACAGGCTCCGGGGCAGTGCGAAGATTTGGTCTAAGTCAAACTAGTTGGATCTCCCTTCACAACTGGGAGGGTGAGAGGAAGAGATTTGGGGGATGGAGGGGGTAGCAAGGGTCCCAAGTGTGATGCTTCTGAGCTCTTCTCCAGGATCCATCTTGCCAACTAATTCTCCTGCATGTTTGTTCTCTTTCCTATCTTCTTTACTGACTTTCCAGGCAGTGTCTCCCTCCTTTTCATCACAGCATTTCACACTCTAAGCTTCCAGTTGTATGCGTTGCTGTTTCCCCTACCACTCGAGCCCCCATTGCCATGGCCATGTGTTTCTCTCTTTCTCTCTCCCTGTCTTTTGACAGGTCAATTTAAAGAGCCATAAAACTGTGTCAGTCACCTTTGCACCCACAGGGCATCGCAGAAGCTTGGAAAGAGTGCGCTGGTGCTCGGCAATCATTTTGGCTCTGAGACCCCTGGGATACTTTGCTCCAGGATGCAGCTGCCATCTTTTGATTGTTTAATCTTTGTTTTGCTAGGTGGGAGGGTAGTTTTTGAAGGGATTCTTTTAAAAATATATAAATATATTATAAATATATATAAAACAATAAAAATATAGATCTATGGACATATCTATACAAACTTGTGCTCCTGTGGTGGCGTCTCTGTCTCGTATAGTGGTTCTGGATGTTCCAAAATAAGTCGTGATATGGAGACCCTCTGTCCCATTTCTGGGTGGAGTATCCTCAAAATAGTCACTTGCCTTTCCAAAGGGTAGTGTCGTGGTATGTGTCATGTCCTCTATTGGGACAAGAGTCCATAAAGCAGGAATGAATCATAAATCTTATTTAAAGAGATTCTTGTGTGATTGATTTGCATCTGGAACGTTCAAAAGAGGTGCTTTTCAGGTAGTCTCGGAGGACGGTGCAGGGACTGAGGAAAAAGTTCATATTTGTGTCAATACAATGTGATCCCGGACAAAATGGAAAGTGATGTGGGGACTTGTCTGACAGAGTTGAAGGGAGCAGAGTCAATGCCCAGCTGGGAGAGTGTTCATAGTACAGACGCTGCTTAAGCCAGTCTTGGGTGATGCTGGAGTGTGGTCAAAAAAAAAAAAAAAAAAGTGAATTGACTCCTGTGAGTTGCCCAGGAAAGAAACATCGGATTCTTCAGAGGATGCATCCTCGAGGCTGGCTTGAAGCCGAGTCAGACGATGCAAGTGTCGCACTGCTGTTCCACGATGGTGTACGCTGATGTAAATGTAAATTGACACCGTGACTCCCACCCCCGCTTGGTTCTGCCTCTTCCCTTGTGCCAGCGCTAAAATTTGATTCCCTGAACCTGGGTTTCTGCGCGCGAGCCAACCACCGAAAAATTAATCCGACGAGGGAAAGCCCTGGTCTTTGTCTGCGTGGAGGCTTTTTCAATTCACTGGCCCGGGTGAGTTTTCTTCTGGGTCAGCTCCCTGTGCAGACAAGCGAGAGCTGGAGCTGAGGCAGTGTAGGTGGGAGCCAGCCTTGTTAAGGGGGAGGGGAGGGGGGGTGAGACCGCGCTTGTTTTAGTGGTAGCAGGGTGCGATGCCATCTCAATGCTCGAACACCGCAAAACGCTGCTTTGTGCAATGTTGCTGTTTTACTAATTCTGGACTGCCGTGATACAGCGCTGACTTTCAGTGGGAAAGCCCTGTCACCTGAACCCATGAACTCATAAAACTTTCAAGCAGCTTCCTTCCCTGTGTGTAAAGTCACAGGGCCGGGCATGCCAGCAGGCCGTGCCAGGGGCAGGGATGTGCCGAGCTGTCCCAGGGTGACTGCGGTTGCTGGCTGAGGCCTCCAAGAGCTAGGGCAGCCCCACACCTTTCCCCCATTCTGTGCCCCGAGGCATCAAGCCCCTTAGCTGTAGTTGCCTGGCACGGAAGTGCCAAGTAGGAGAGGTTTAGCATGAAGTCGTCCAGACGAGAGATGCAAATCTGGCTGCAGGAGCACATAAGGGGGCAGCTGAGCCGGGGTTGTCTGAACCCACCTAGAGAGGTCTGACTAATTTGCAGCGATAGGGAGTCTACTTGACAAGTCCTGTTTTCCATAAGTTGCACGGAGGGGTTGTGACAACCCTTCCAGCTTTTGTTCAAATTACCTTGAGCCTTCCTCCCTCTGCATCACATCACCTTCATCTGTCTCTCTCTCAGTGAGGAAAGTCACCGTGCTCGCTGCATTTGCGATTGTCTGCAAGAAGCAATGAAGTCCGCGCGCATCAGATTCTCCCGCTCCCTGGGAAGGGCTAGTCTGGGACTGAGATGCCAACAGGGCAGGTGGTACCTGGCAAGCCCTGAGCACCTGTCAAATGTCTGGCACCTCACGCCCTTTGAAAGAGGAGCTGCTTGCAAAGCCATTGGGGTGTGATGTGAAAGAGGAGAATGGGCTCAGGATGGAGCTGAGCAGCCGGAAAAAGCATGTCTCCTAATAGCCGGCTGAGGTCCAGCAGGAGCTGGGTTGGAGCGGTGGCTGTAACAGTGCTGGAGCAGTGTCACCTCCAGGGAGAGCTGAAGTTACCAATAATGGAGGAGGATATTTGTGCCCCGCAAGAGTCCCGCTGCGGCTTAGGAAGAGCAGCCGTAACAGCTCTTTGTCCCAAGCGTCTCGGCTCCTCTCTGACCTGTTGGGCTCTGCTCTCTTTAACCGCACTGTGGCTATTAGGCACAAAGAGTCTCTTTAAACACTCTGAATCCACGGTTTAAATCCAGGCTGCAGATCCCAGGAGCAGAGTTGGAAGCATCCCTGAGCCTGCACTGAGAGCTGCCCGCCGGTCGCACGTGATACGCTTGCGTGAGCGCCCTGCACAGCACATGGCAAGGCGGAGCAGAGCCTGAGCTCCATACACAGGCTGACATCGGTCTTGTGAGCACAAAAACCCACGCATGGGTGACAGCAACCAGAGTGCGGACCAACATGGGGTCCTGGGGGGGCTCACCACACCAGACCTAGGCTGTGCTGAAGCCCCAGGCTCAGATCCTCATGGCTAAATCACAGCCGGCGTAAGTCTGCCTGCGTCTTTCTGCCATAACTTCATTTCGTGGCATCTGGCTTACCTTCCTCTCCGAGGCCAGCAGCGGCATTTGCCAAATGCAGCCATAGGCCTTGCTCCCCCTTCCCATTTTCTTATTTGCCCCTCTCAAGGCTGGTTGTGTTGTGGATTTCAGAAGAGTTTGGAATTAAACATATTTGATCAAGGGGCATCTGCACAGCTCTGAAAGTCTTCCATTCTGTTTACTTTTCAAAGGGAACACCTTTTAGGACCTCCATTAAGAAAAAGGAAGCAGAAGGTAGCAGATAAAATTACTTCAGACCTTTGGTATGACTGAAAAATAAATGAGAGGTGTGCAGTGCAGAATGAAAATATTGGTGCAAATTGCCTTGCCGGATGGCAAACAGCGGGCAGGAGCATAGGTTTCCCTTTGCCCTTCACCTGAAAACCACGCTTTTTATTTTCCTGCTCACTTCAGCCATGACTCTGAATTTCAGTCAGAGAGGATGTGAAGATTAATTAATTAGTTAACATTTGTAAATCACTTTGAAGATGGCAAGAGTGAGATAAGTACTGAGCATTATTATTATAAGTTTTCATTTTAATTTTAAATGTCTTTGTGTTTTAACCTTGTTTTTTCCCAAAGAAAAGACTGAGAAAACAGACCCTGACTAGAGCAGAGCAGAAATACCTGGACACATGACACCCTAAGCCCTGGCAAAGGAATGAGGTTTAGGGGATTGTAGAGGAGAGGGTATGGAGAAGTGTTCGTCCCAGCTAGAGGAGCAGGAGATCTGCCAGCCCTCACACGGAAAGTGTAATGACTCTTGCGCAGTGATTCATTGCAACCCCTCTTTGGGTATTATACATGGGGCTTTCACATCTGGATTCAGAAAAGGGAGGAGGTAGGACAGGACCCAAATGGCTCTATCGCTGATGTCTGACTTCTGCCAGCCACCTCCAGCTGCCCTCCTGCCAAGAGGTAACGATGGATTCTTATTAGGAATTGGGTTTAATGATGGTAATTCTTCTTATTGCGTTACTGGGGGCACAGTTTCTTCTGGGGAGCTTGCTGCTTCCTTTCTTGAAGGTGGTGGGGGTGTCAGACACCATGGTGCCAGCAGCCCAGTGTCTGCCATGGTGCCCGTCTGTACCTGGTGAGTGGGGAGAAGTGTAACAGCCGAGCAAGTGCCCTGCAGGACTTGTCCGAGGTTCTCCTCATCCTCCAGTGGTTTGTGCTGGAGGACCTGTGGAGGTAGAGGTGGTCTTTGTGCTGAACGGCCCTCAGCAGGGCTCCCCTCAACGGGAGCCAACATTTTGTTTATGAGGGTTGCTGGGGCCGCCCTTGCCTCTGTCCCCCAAATGAGACATTTAAGGGGTTGGTTTTTGTTTGTTTGTTTTCTGATGAACAGGAGGGCTGGTGCGTATGAAAGTATCTGTGCATGTGGCCGTGTGGTCCCCGGAGCTTCACGCAGGGATGCCTCACCTCTGCTCCAACAAGGCATTGGCTCACCTCCCCTCCGAAGGCTTTTTGTGGAAGGTGGGTGCCTGACAGTCTGGTCTGTTGGGTGGACTGACACAGATGGATGGGTGTCCTGGTCTGCTTCCCGCGGGGCCGTACCTTCTTGCAAAGGCTCCCTGCCAACAGCAGCCACTGAGGGTTGTGCCTGCCTCTTGCCACGGCTGGAATAGCCCCCCTGGGATGAGGCCCTGGATCTGCAGGACTACGATGCAGCGCAAAGTAGAGTAGCCAGAAGAATCCCATGGTCCATGTCAGCAGCTGCAAATGCATCTCTCAGATTTCTGACATCCTTCTTGTCTCCTTTTTAAGCCCTGGAATAGCTGCTCATTTTCCTTCTGTGACCACTTTCCCTCTCTGCCATCCTCTCCATGGGTGTCTGTCTGTGTTCCCACCTGCAGGGCTCTTCTTTCCTCATCCCTTTTCCTAGTACTAGTCACTGCTTAGCTGCAATACTCAGAAAAAACCACCTGCTTTCTCTACTGGTTCCTCAGCCACCCACCTCTTGGGTGTTTCTCTTTGAGGCTGCTCCAGTTTTCCGGGAGCATCCCTGCCAGTGCAGTGTGGAACTGGGCTGGATTTTTGTCTGCCTCCTCTGCTGGTGGCAGGCTCTGCCACTGCTGGGGGAAGGAGATTGTTTGCAACAAAATTCTTTGTGCAATGTGCAATTACATTCGTGTTGCGATGAATTCAATAGCTATCGAAATGTCAGCTGGATTCAAGAACCGTGACTCTTATACGGGTAACAAGAACATCCAGAATTACAGTAGCACTTGTGCGTGCGTTAAAAGCAACTCTACACCCTCCGGCTCAGAGGCACAAGTGAAGCCCCAGCCCCTTCAGATCTGGAGAAAACGTTTTGGGGGAGTCTTTACCCTGTCTCCTGCAGGTTTCCCTGCATCTGCCTCTGAAGCATTTAGCACTGGCTTTGGGACATGGGAAGATGGATGATCTGTTTGCTGGGAGCAGAAGTGAGAAGGAGGCTCCTGGTGACCGAGTGTGATCTCTTACCGGTACTGTCTCATAAACCCTTGTGAAAGCTTCTCAAGGGCCAACCAAAACCTGGTTAATTTTACTGTCCCCACTAGTCCCCTTGGCAGGCTGCCCCAGAACCTGACTGCAGTGGTGGTTAGAAAGTTTTTCTAATTTCCAGCTTAAATGGATTCACAGCTATTTTATATTCTCTTGTGCCTGTGCCAGTGCAGCTTTAGCTGAAGCTGTTCTTCCTCCCTGGTGTTTATTTCCCTTGAGTATAGACTTCACTTTGCTTAACTAACCAAACCAGCCCCCTCATACATTGTGAGCTCTCCATAGCTTCTAGGCTATCCTACAAGCTTGCTCTTACTTGCACTTCAAATTAAGCTTTCTTGGCTAGAAATGAGCACAGTTCTCTTCCACAGGTGAATTCTGATCAGCATCTTGCATAGCAACAGTAACGCATACCTACAGCTACTAGAAACGCCTCCCAGATTGCACGTGTCTTCTCCTCAATGCCTCAGTAGGTGCTTACAGCTATTATATGATTCACTGGTGATCCTGAGTCTTTCTTCTTTTCTGCTGCCTATAATCAAAGAGGCTCCAGTTTACAGCTAAGAAAGTCTTGATTTTAGGTCCTATGTGCCTTTTCCCTTTTACTTTGTGCTACTAACTTTAGCCCCTTTGCTGTTACTGACACCTTCAAGGCCACCTACGTCCTCCTGTGCGATACTCTCATCCAATTTGGCAATGTGTCTGGGTTTTATTTATTTACTCATGTATTTATTTTTTGCAATCTTTGTTCTCCTTTTCTCTTATTAGTAAGGGATGGATATCATGAGGCTAGTATCTCTACTTCCAGCTTACCTCTGATCATTATGGCACCAGCAGTTGGAGATAGGTAGTGTCTATTCTATTCCCCTTCCTTTGTATCTCCTTCCCCCCCAAGTTTGTATTAAGTGCCCTCAGGATTTATAAACCCAGCCAGCCAAACAGCCAGATGTGAGGAGATAGTGGAAGTAATGATAACCTAAGTGGAGTTTCCCCACGGGGACATTTTTTGAAGTGTTGTCTTTAAAAAACGAAATTTCCCAGGAGGAAAAAAATAGTTACATTTAAGACAGGGCTGAAAAATAAAATCAAGTCATTTTTTCAGAGTGTTTTGGAAAGTAGAAAAATGTTGCAAAATCAAGTTATTTTAACCTAGACCCCGTAGTCAGGTCTGTTTTAAATCCTGTTGTTCTCCAACACTGGAGCCGGTGCCACGGGAGTGGCATCTGCCTGTGGGATTTTACACTCCCGCCCCATGGAAGCGCACATTTGTTTCCCAAACCAACCATTGTGCCCACAGACCGCTCCGTTTCCTGCAGCTCGCTCTGTGGTCCCATGTGCTTTGAAGTCCCCGTCAAGTCACCAGGTCTCTTCTTCCCCTTCCCACCCGTCCCTGCAGTCTAGCACTGTGCTAGCCTGCTTTCCTCTCTGGTTCATAGATTTTCAAAGCCTGAAGGGAGAGGTACAATCACGTCGTTTGGCTTCTCAAGTGGCCAAGAACTACCTCACCCCGTTCCTGTGCCCGCTCTCCGACTTCTCTTTGAGACTCCCCATCTAGGTTTGGAGTAGCGAGAGCTGGAAAACCCAGGTATGCTCTAATGGACCCGGGAAGGTCTGCGTCTCATTGCCAGTTCCATCACTAGGTAGCTGCAGGTTTTCTGCTAGGTTAAAGAGCCCTCTACTGTCAGAAGCCTCATTCCCATATAGGTAACGCCAGCTCGTGCGCGAGTGGAACGAGCTCGGTCACAAGAGTCTCGAGTTCGTGTTATCTTGTAGGGCCAGTCAGTGTTTCCAGGCTTCAAGTCACCCTTGTTGCTCCCTTCTTGAGTCCTTCTCATCTTTGATGTCCTTTTTAGTGTCGTATACTCAGATTTCACACGATGGGTTCACTATTGTGATATAGGGGAGAAACTTTACCTCCCTTCTTGGTGAATGGAGGCTAATGCATCCTGTAACCCATCTTCACAGATGAAAAATTATGCAAGTACCATTCATTTACTTGGTTATGTCCCAGTCCCCTAATTCTTTTTGGAGTCCCTCCAGAGTTTCCTGAAAACAGTCCTCCATCTTGGAAGAGCACAGACCACATTTATGTTCCTGGACGAATGTCTTTCTGCTTTCAGTGCAGCCAAAAATACTTATTGTTTATAAATAAACACCACACCAATAGTTACAGACTGCTCCGCGCATCTCATCTTTTTCCATCATTTATCACTTTCATCGTCCCTTGGGTCCTCTGAAAGCTTCATCAGCACTGGTTTAATATCTTCTTTCAGATCATTAATCAAGTTACTACTGAGCATTAGTTTCAGAACAGCATCCCACTAGAAATCATTCATATTCTGGGGTCTCTTTTTCCCCTCATTACTTGAAATCTATCAGTGAACTAAAATTTATAATATCGGCCCTTTTGGTGTTTTAATAATTATTTATTTCTTTTTAATCAGAGCATATTCTTGTGTGGCTAAGTAAGATACCTTGTGCTGGTGTAACCTTTAATTTTAGGTCACTGTAGTGCCTTTGTTAACACAACCCATGATTTAATCAGAAAATATTACAGCTGTTGGACAGGAACAATTTCGAGAAAGTGAGATCGAGAACATTATAAAAACTGATACATCCATTTTTATTTTTAAATTTAGTGCATTTTCCATCTCTTATCTTGACTTAATATCAGTTTACCTGGCTTACAGCTGTGGATATCATCTCATTTACTGTTTACAAATATTGGCACAAGGTTAACTTTCCCAGGCTCATTGTATTTTGCCAGCATTCTACAATGCTTTAAAAAGTACAGTGAAAGGTGCACAGAGCTTCAGGGCTACCGACAAAAACATTTAAGGACAAAGTTCCCACTAGCTCTAATGGCTCTTATTTTCATGACAAATTTTCAAATATGGAAAACTGAATATACAACAAACAAAACCCCTTAAGTTTCTATTCTATTTGTGTGTAGCTAATGCACTCTCATCCGAGGTCATGATGTCGTCCATCTTTCTACCAGTGTTTCCAGCTTCTCTCCACCTCATTCTGTGCACCTTCCCTCCCCCCCCCCCCCGCCTTTTAAGCACGGCAGGCCCCTCTGTCTCACTCCAGGTGCCCTACTTGCTCCTTAGCAAGATCCAGAAGTACCACTGAAGTGCACTGCTTTGGCGCTTCAGCTAGCCCCATTTGAAGGTGACAGCTGTGGGAGGAGGAGTGAGAATGGATTTTGTCTCTATCGGATGGATAAGGATGACTTGGAACCACGCCCTGCGCATCTTAAACAAACACTGCTTGACTTTCACGTTGGGAACATCTAACCTCCTCTTTCTCCGTCCTGTTGGAAGAGCTGTCACAGACATCTCGAAATGTGAGAGACTCATCCCAGGCCTTCCCTTTGCCCCAATACAGGACGTGGACTACTTTTAACAGGAAACCATTTCACTTGAAACTGTAACTAACGGGGAAAAAATTAACCAGACATAGGTGTGGTCTAAATGCCGAAGTTAGGGTGGTGTAACAGAGGTGGGCTTTCTGATTGCGTGGGTGTTCTTGTTTTCGGGCAGCTCAATTAGAGCAGCGCTGCACGCACAGACTGGGCCACCTGCTTACAACAACATAGAGCTTCTCACAGCTTGTCTAAAGACAGAGGAAGAGGAGTAAATCATTGGTTGTGCACACATACCTTTTTGTTGCCTCCGTGCACTTCTCTGCGCGCTCTTCCACTGGATTAATAACCTACGTCAGCGATCAGTAGCAAGTGAATTTTCATCAAACCAGGGTATCGGCGAAAGGGAGAGCCCCAAGCACAACTTGCAATCACTCAGCAAAAGGCACCAGTGGCAGTGAGTCTTACTCCCGCTGGGGTACAGATCTGCCTTCTTTCTTTCTCCTTGCCTTCACATTCTCTTCTCGAGAGTCCCTCAAGCCACTGATTGAGAAGCACCATCGTGCCCGGATCAATGCCAGCCTGGAGCAGCTGAGGCGGCTTCTTCAGCAGAAGCCCGAGCAGCAGGTGAAAAATGGCCTCCCAGGACTGGAGGCATCGAGGGAGGTTCCCCTCTTTGGGAAAAAACCTCTTGCTCTCTAAAGTCAGAGGTTAACGTACCATGTCAGCCTCAGGGTCAGCGAAGGAGAGACCCTCCCAATACAATTCCCGTACTTACTTTTTGGTTTGGGATCCCTGAAACTCTCTCCTGGGCTCCTGTCTCTGCTTCCCAGCCTTAACACAAGGTCCTCCTCTAACTGAACCTCTTTTCTGTCTCCCTAGACCACCAGAGCCTTGTCATGCCTGGTGAAGGTCAAGATCTTGGAAATGACTGCTTTCGGCTGGGGTAGAGTTAATTTTCTTCCTAGTAGCCGGTACAGGGCTGTGTTTTGGATTTAGTAGGAAAATAATGTTGATAACACACTGATGTTTTCAGTTGTTGCTAAGTAGTGTTCATACTAAGTCAAGGATTTTTCAGCTTCTCATGCCCAGCCAGCAAGAAGGCTGGAGGGGCACAAGAAGCTGGGAGGGGACACCGCCAGGACAGCTGACCCAAACTGGCCAAAGGAATATTCCATACCATATGATGTCGGGCCCAGTATATAAACTGGGGGGAGCTGGCTGGGAGGGGCGGATTGCTGCTCGGTAACTAACTGGGCATGGGTCAGTGAGTGGTGAGCAATTGCATTGTGCATCACTTGTTTTGTATATTCTAATTCTTTTAGTATTGTCATTTTATTATCATTATTTTCCTTCCTTTCTGTCCTATTAAACTGTCTTTATCTCAACCCACGAGTCTTACTTTTTTCCCCGATTCTCTCCCCCATCCCACTGGGTGGGGGGAGCGAGTGAGCCGCTGCGTGGTGCTTCGTTGCCGGCTGGGGTTAGACCATGACAACTGTACAGCAGTTAGCAAGGCTCAAGCAGCCGGGTAAATCACACCCCCACCACAGCGTGGAAGAGCGCGCAAGGGTCCCAGATCTGTAAGCAGGATGGCACCCAACAGGGTGCAGAGGCTGAATCCAGATAAAAGGATAAGGGATTAGATCAAGATGAGGAATTCCATGCCCAAAGGGGAATGGATCCTCACATCTTAAACATCCAAGTTAATGCCCACCACCACCACGCCCATCTCCCTGTTCTCTTTCTCAGACCTTGCCTCAAAGAATGGCCAGGACTTCGCGGCTGGTTACCACCACTGCCTCGATGCTGTAAACACCTTTCTGAGCTCAGCTGGTTCTTCACTGGATCAAAACACCAGGTCCCAGATCTCACACCAGCTCAAGACTACCACTGACACGAGGGCTGCTGTTGCTCCAGTTCCTTCTTTCAAAGTCTGGCAACCCCAAGACGACTTGTCTTCCACTAAATCTCTCCCAAGCCCTGCTTTGTTCTGTGTAGCTCCTCCTTCGGCCTTGCTCTCCTTGCCTGCCTTGACATCTCCAGAAACCCAGTCCACTCCCAGAGGCAGCTGGCTTATCCCCCCGCAACACTTACTTCACTGTCTCAACCGAGGTCCCTCCCTTCATTCTCCCAGATGCCGGGGAAACCTCTCCAACTGCACCCGGACGTGGAGCCATCACCTGAAGACCAGGACTCCTACTGGGGTTTGCTATGGGACAAAACAGCGCTGGGAAGCGGGGACAGAGCCTGCCATCAGCTAAGGCTCTGCCCTGCACTTCCTTGAAGGGTGGAACATGCGCAAACTCTGCCCTAAGCTTCCAGGGGCTGGATTCCACATTCTTTTTTCAGGGAAAGATAGTCAGTCCTGAGCGGGGTGTCTGTCCCTCTGTTAGTGCCCACACGTACAACATGGGGATACGTGGCAAGATCCCGGCACACCACTGCCAGGTGTCAGTCAGTCACGCATCAATTTCCTGCCTTCTGTTCCAAACGAGTTGATGAAAAGGTTTACATAAGGGTGCGTGCTGGAGCAGGAAACCGGCCCAAGAACCCAGGAGATCTTCTCTAGTCCTGTATTCCTAATGCCTCTCAAGTTTCACCTAATACTGAAGAAGTTAAGAAAAGGTGATTCGTAACAACGTCAGCCTCAGTTGCAAAGAAATAGTAAGAAAATAATGGAAATATTCCCTGGCCGTGCAGGAACCCCAGAGGCCCAATTCAGGGCTGCGCAGATGACCAGGCAGCAAGAAAGACGAGCCAGCCTCCTGTGAGTGCACAGCAAAACTACAGCAATTAAAGGGTATTTTTGCAAACAGTGGGTTCTTGGGTCTTCTTTCACAATTTCCATGTTGAACATTATCTCACTTTGTAACTATATGGGAAGGCTGCAAGGCTCTTTTCTGTAAGAAAATAAAGCCTTAGAATTAAATACCGAGTTTCTCCTCAATTTCCCAAGGATATGAAAGAGGTTACTTAATTCCACAGCAGGCACAATTAGGTCAGCTGAAGGTAAAGACTGATCCAACAATTCTTTACAGTTTGTTTCTTTATTCAGTAAACATCTAGTTACAAGTTTCACAAATTAAAAAAGTGGGGGAGCTGATTGAAGAGGGGTCGGCGGGGGGGGCCCACAGGCTGATCCAGCTTTTGTTCTGCTTCTCCCTTCTCTAACGCACACATCCTTCTGCTTCTCCATAGCTGCACCAAGGAGCAGGAGGGGAATGGAAGCCTCTGTCCCGGTGAGGGGACCGACACGGGGTTCTAGCAGAATTCCCTCATATTTCTTTCACAGGGGACTAAACACAAACTTCAGAACCAGCCCAACCCAGCACAGAAAGAGTGGAAAGGATGGAAGAGGCAAGGTGGCAGCTCCTCATGCCCACCACTACTGGCAGAAAGAACAGAACCAAGGGAGAGCAGAAAGGGAATGGGCAATTAATGCGTTCCTTGCACATCAGTGAGATTCCCCACGCCCCACTGCAGCACCCAAATGGGGCAAAAAAGAGCAATGCAGAAGATTAGTTGCTTTGTTTCAATTCTTAAGTGGGAGGGAGGTTAATACTAAATTTGAGGAGGGTCCAAGTGGTGCTTTGAAGGGGCTTCAGAGTTTCACTGTCTGTACCTGGGAGGAAGGGAAACAGAGAACATAAAAAGAGTAAGTGGTGACTAGAAAGCAGCACAGAAGACAGATAAAGACATCTTTAAACCTGATATCTAGACATCAAAAAGAAAGGGAAAAGGTCCCTTTTCAAGCACTAGATCACATCCTAGTCAACCCTATTCAAAACACAGGAGAGCAGACACCAGCAGTTACTCATATTTCAAACTGGACTGACAGCAAATGGTCTCTAAGTTCTACACAATGACAGTATGAACACTCTACAGATTGCGATCCTACATCATTTCACACCATTTCAACCATCAGTTAAGGCTGACACCACACTTTTTGTTGATGACAAAGCTAACTTAAACAGCTTCCACCTTCCCATTCAGAACAGTATTTTCTCAAAATTCACATCTTCCCCTGCTCTCTAGATTAAGTGGTAAAACCCATTTCCAAACAACACTTCAAAATAATGTAAGATTGGGGCAATAAAAAAAAAAAAAAAATCATTTTGCTAAGAGGCAACCACACAGTGGAAGACAAGGAAAAAAACTTGTTAAGACTTACAAGAGCGTGTAGGTAGATTTGGGGGTGGCCACGCTGCACCCCCCACAAGGTCTGCTCTGGGTTCACCAGTCATACCGACGGGACTGTCTGGAGGGAGAATCCTCAGGGCCCTGGATCGCAAGACGAGTCCCTTCAGCCCGACGGCCACTGCTGCCTTCATGACGTCGGTAATCCAGCCCTCGCTGCGGCCGGAAACGGGATGTCTCTCGCCTCCACTCGTCATCAAACGCGGCTGCATCACCTATGTAAAGAAAGAACAAGCTCAGATGGGGAGGAGGTGGGGAAGGAGCACCTGGGTTTGCTGGGAGGAGGACACGGTCAGTACTCACTTTCATCCATGTTGATGTAGTCCTGCCTCTCCTCCTGGTCACCCGTGCGATGGTTCCGGGACCGCTGCATGATGTGGGCCCGCTCCCTGATGTGGTGTCCAATCGACATTTGTTCCAAGCCACTGTCCGAGTCCCTTACGGTCCGTCTAGTCTCACGGATCTGAGGGCAGATTCCCGTGTAGGATCAACATTTTAATTCATTCTCCCAGCCCCATAAGGCACTCTCATTCTTGCCTGCAGTATTTCAGTCACGCTGCACTGCCACCATTCCCAGGATGTCAGACGCAACATAATGAAGAGGGAAAAACGGATTCCCCCCCACCAGCACTTCCCATCCCCTCCCAGTGACCCTCAGCATGGTTCAGTGAGTCACAACGCGCTCCTCGAACTGCAACTGACTGCAAAGCAGAAGTGCTGTGGGTGGCCAGCACCGAGCCACCAAATGAAGTCTATCCACCCACAGCAAAACCAGCAGCCTCATGCTGAGAAGACGCACTGCAGCCTCCTCCTTACCCCACCAGGTGCTGAACGCATCTCTGAGGTCTCCTGATAGACTTTGGGCCCATCACCCAGGTTGGAATAGGAGATGACAGTTGAGGAGGTAAATGTCTGGCAGTTAGCACCACTTGTCATATGCTCCTGCATGAAGAAATGGGGAACAGCATAAAGAAGGAAGGGGAGGGAAGAAGAGATGGCAGTTAATTCTCTCTCTGTACAACGAAGTAGGAAGAAATTACAATGGAAAGAATGTAATTCCCATGGGTCTATTTTTCCGGAGAATACATCTTCCTGTTAAATTAATTCTTGTTTCTTGCTAAACAAGTCTACCCCCACACTTCCTTCCTCACCCATCTCTCCTCCCTGCACTCAGAGGGTACGCCTCAGGAACAAGCCCTCTATCACTGAATCCTGGTCACGAAGCAAGGCTTACAGCCTCTGCCACCTAGGCAGCTGAAGCACAGCCCATACCAAAGCAGCACAATAAGATGGGAGACATTAGAGGGGATGGCAGGAGCACCCGCAGTACTCCCCTCAATACAGACTGGTTTATGGAGGGTTCTTACCATGTTTCCAATCATGTCGTTCATCATCCCAAACATATCTATAAAGCCACCTGCCTGATAAAAAGGAAAAGAGAACACAAGAATAGTCAATTTGGAAAGACACAGGAGGAAAGAACAACAAACTATCTGCAAGGGACAAAAAAACGCTGTCTAAGAAGAAAAACCTTGTTCTTTTCCCTTTCTTTCAGTAGTGCAGAAAAAAAACAGGATTTGGGGTTGCTGTTCTCTCCATTCTCTCAGGTTGCATTGCCCAAGTGTTCTGGCTCTCCAGATCTCTGGATACAGCAAAGGTTGTTCTCTTAGTTTGGGTCTGACTCCCGATGCACTGGGGTTTGTGAGTCCAGGCACTCAGCAAAGCTAAGAGAAGACATCTCAGGAAGTGCACTAACAGTGATCTTAACCTTAAGACAGTCATCCTCGATGATGTTTTCACCTCATCACTGTCAACTCTTAATTTAAACCACAAGGAAGCTTCCATTGATTGTATTCTAACATAATAACAAGTTTTCTTATTTTTCCTACAAACACCTGACTTTTTAATCTTGCAAACCTAAAAGCTTCAGTAATATACTGGGCCAGCAGGTCTCACAGGTTAATTGTGCAATATGTAAACAAAATTACTATGTCAGTTTAAACTTGCTGATTTTTTTGTTTCCTCGAGTAGCCTCTTGTTCTCATTTCCAGCAGAGCAGTACTCACACGCAATGTTATTACCCTTTGAAGTCTATCTGTTTGTATTCTTATTAATCCTTCTCTGAGCTACAACAATTCCAGGACGCGTAGTCTCTTTCACTGAGGCAATCCTGCAGAGTAAGGCAGCTAAAGTTGCTGGATCTGGAATAACCTATTTCCACTGTATTACTTTAGTAGATGATGGAGATCAGCATGCTACAAGCACTGTGTTCTCACATACACACAGCCAGTCTCATTGCAGTCCTGTTCACCTGAAGTATTCTGTTGGCTTTTCCATCCACCACCACTGGCAAAGGATGTTGAATGATCACCTCTGCCTATTGATGGCCAAGTCTTTTCCTCACGTCATCACAGTTCCTCCATTACCTCCAAACAGATCCGCAGCTTCTTTTCAGGCATATGACGTTATTAAGAGACTATCGGCTCTTCCCAGATATTAACTGTCCCAATTCCTATGAAATACTGTGCTATAACAGCTTTAGGGCTCTTCTCTGGTCAAGGTGCAAATACAACCTCCCCATATAAACAGAGTTAGAATCTCTCCTCTAAAACAGGTCACAGACTAGATTAAAACACTAGAGGGGAAACAAGGGAAAGGCCTGAAGTCATATAGTAACTCAATGAGAGAGGTCCAAGAGAAACCTGCCTCCAGTTTCAGTTCAATACCCTGTTCCGTATTCCATTTACTATAAATCTAGAGCTCATTCTGGTCTCTTCACACCTTCCCACCCTCAACAACCTGCTAGGATAGATGGTCTTGCTCACAGACAGCTACATTTTAGCACCAGTTGCACACAGCGCTGATGAATCTCAGTACGGAGCCACTACCTGGAAAGCCTCTAATTTGACCCAGAAAAACAGAGAACTTACCATGCCGAGCATCCCAAAGGGTGAAACAGCTCCTGCCTGCCAGGACAACAGAAAAACAGAACAGAGAATGACCTTGCAACAGCCAAACACTAGATTCTCCTCAGAACACCCTCATCCTTCTCAGAAACAGAACTGGGAACACATAGGCCCAACAAACAGATCAAGAAAGTGCCCCACAGACTCATGGCGGTTCAAACCATACTACCCTAACAAACCAGACAGAAGGTGATGCTGCTGAATTTCTCCCAGTTATACTGATTTACGTCCTTGAGAAATAACATGTATTTCTTCCCTTCCTCCCATTCATCCTAGAACGCAGTTGCGTTCAATGTATTAATGCACGTGGAGTAAAGGACAAGAACGCCACTGTTTTAGAGATTAATTCTGTGCCCACCATCCATGTGAAGGTGAAGGGCGTTCCCAACCCAGTAACAGTGGAAGGTAGAAGCTAACAAGGCAGTTTAAGAAATCCTATCGTGTACTCAGCCCCTCTTTTACCTGCATCCTACGGCCAGCCTGGCGAGCCCCAGGTGTGGTCCCATCAGTGATGCCAAGGAGCGGGCCGAACCCGAAACTTCCAGAAAGCATGCGGTTCATGTGCTGCCGGTGGATGGCAAAAGGGTCCCTTTCGGAAAGGTTGAGAGAACAATGGTGAGGAAGGGATAACAGAAGACAAAGCCCTGCATAATCCACCCATCTGAGTTTCTCTTATGTAACTGTACATTCCTTTGCAAACTGAAAATCCAGAATCCCAAGAACTGTGTTGCTTATGGTGATCCTTGGGGCTGGAAGGGACCTCTGGATCCCATCTTATTTCTTGTAATAGAAGGTATTACACCACAGAATCCCCCTCAGGCGCTAACTGATGTCTGTTCAGAAGTAGTTTGGTGCTCTGCTCCCACTAACACTTTAGGGCCAAGCATGGCCAAGGCCATTCCAGAACCTCACTGCTATAACAGATGAAAACCACTTCTTAGATCTGCAGTCTGTGTACCACCATCATTTCATACTCATCTCCTCTTGTGTCATCAAAACCCTTTACGTTAACCGCTCTGCGAAACAATCAAACCCTTCTAGAAGAGCGGTTCTTCATTTTCCAGGGAGGTGCACGAAGACCCTCCTGGCTGCAAAGAGAGGACTACACTTAATGGGACCAGAGAGCACGCGATCCTAGATATTGTCCTCTCACCCCTACACACACACGTGCACAAACACACTCAAATGCAAGACTGAAACCTCCAGAACGGACTGTATGGCCTGACACTGCGTGACATCCCTCCACCCCAAGTAATTTTCATCTGCTATTTTCCTACAATGTTATGTGTACACCTGTCAAGAGGTTGACATCATATACAGCTTTTGTGGATTTGAGAGAGAAAGAGAACAATAACTGGGGTCCCTAACTGGTTTTCCTTCCCTTCCTTCTTTTGCAGCCTCTACTTTGAGGGCTGTACGCACTCACATCTGCTGGAGGAGCAAGGAGAGAAAAAGGAGAATAAGGACAAATGGTCACAGAATACAGTGGCCACAGTAAAAAAAGTCTGGGAAATACCATAGCATTTCTCTGCACATCTTATAGTCCGCACTTATCCCTCTCAAGCGTGAATAACCTCAACAGCATAAAATATTCCTGAGATCACAAAAGCACCTACCACAAACCAATACTTTTCTGTCTCTACTGAAAATACTTCCCATAATAAAAGGTAGACTCATATCTGCCACATCAATGAGAACATACAGTCATTCTGTGAGTAACTGGGACATCAAGGTCTCCTCTCCTGCTAATTTGTTTACAACTGATAAAATTCTTACTACCAATTTTATAAGCAAAAAATGGACTTTATTCTTCTACATAAATTAATTCCACCAAATTTCTAGTAGTGCCATGCTTAACATAATCAAATTCTTACTGTATTACAGTTATTCCTTAGCCGCTTTGGCACGGACTGCCTACTTAGTTTCACTGCCAAAATTTATCAATAGCATCCAATTTCTGGACGGTGGACAGAAACAAAAACATTCAGTAAAAGGAATTCCAATAAGAGTTCTTGGGACCTTTGCTAGATTTCAAGACTCATATTTCAAAACTACTTGTTGTCTTCTCTTTACTCGGTTCCTTACAACTTGACAACTGCTTTAGCAGTCTTCTCCAGCTCCATTAATGATTTCCTGTGCAGAACAGCAACAAACACTGGACGGAACAGCAGATTTTATCTATCTGAACTGAAACCCTACTCGGCATAAGAAAAAAAAAATCCTTATGCAAAGAAAAAGATTAGGTATTCCAGCCCTCTCTTCCTCAGACTGTTGCAATGCCTTTTGGCCTACTTTATTTCATTACGCTTTCCTCCAAGACCATGCTCTAGTATCACAGAAATCAGACCAAGGCGAACCAGGTTATTCCCTGTGCTGCCCCTCCAGAGAACGTTTGTGTTTTTCTCCAGACAGCTCCTGCGCTGCGGTATTTCCCGCAGCCCGGAAGGCCCTCTGCCCGCCTATTCGGACGCGAGGGTAGCGCACACCTGCCCCCCCGCCCCCGGGGATGATCCAGGCCGCCCCCCCCGGAGGATGCCCAGCTCGACTCACATGGCAAACATGGGGTCCTCCGGCTCGCCATCCCTCATCAGCCGGAACATGCTTCCCTCGGGCGGGGGCGGCCTCTGCGGAGGGGAGAGGGGGGGAGTGAGCACAGCCGAAGCAGAAGGCCTGGGAAGGGACGAGCAGCTGAACCGGCCCCCCCCCGGGCCTCCCCCCCATCCCGGGCAGGTGATGGCAGCGCGACCCCCCGCCGCGGCCCTCCCAGCACCGGGCCCGGGCCCGGGCCCGGACCCGGGCCCAGGCCCAGGCCCCGCCCCGGCCCCCTCCGCCGCGCCCCTTCTCCTGCCTGCCGGCGCGCCGGTGGGTACCGAGCGGAGAGCGCAGCCCTTCCCCTTCCGCGGCAGCAGGACGCCTGCGGGCCGCTCACGCCTCCGCTCCCATCACGGCCTGGGACCGCGCTCGCCCCTGCCGCCCCGCCCGCGCCAGCCGGCTCGCCCCGCGCATGCGCGCCTGCCCCGCCTCGGCCCGGCCCGGGCGGCGACGCGCTTACCGGGGGAAGGCGAGGGGGGAAGGCGAGGGGGGAAAGGGGGGGCCCCGCCCCTCGCCTCGGCCCTGAAGCTCGGCCAGGCCGGAAGGGCTGCGCGGCAGAGCGCCCCCTGGCGCCAGGCGCCCCCCCCCCCAGCGGCGCGGCTGGTAGGCCCGGGGGCCGCCACCCCGGAGCCCGCACCGCCCGGCCGGCCTGCGCACCGTGAGGGCAGCCCCGCCCCCCCTACAGCCGTGCCTCTGCCGGCGGGGCGCCCCGGGCCCGGCTCTGCAGGGCCAGCCAGAGGAGGACGCCCCGGGCCTGAGGGTCGTAGGCCGAACGCCGGTGCGGCGGCTTCCTCAGCCCGCCTTACCGTCTGGGAGGCCGCGGCGCGGCAGCGGCGGGCACCGGAGCGGCGGGGTGCCGCTAACGCCACCCGGCGCGGCGCACGGCAGTGCCTGGCGGGTCCGGGAGCGAGCTGCAGCTGGCAGCAAGTGAAAACATGCCCCAGTCACAAGGGGCCATTGTTCCTCGGGCAGAGGCGATGGCGGACGGCACGGGGGGTGTCGCTCACCTCCCGCCTCGGTAAGAGGAGGGGCGGCTGGCGGGCGAGGGGAGCACTCGAAGGATCAGAACGAGAGGGAGCGCGGTCACGGGTGCCTCTGCCACGCTCACCGGCCAGGGGACACGACAGAGGAGACGGAGGTTGCCACCTGGCAGCTCACAGTAACGATAACCCCAGTTACCGGTTGGTGACCAGTCAGTTCACTGCCAGAGTCCGCGGCTACGCCTGGGCTGCCGCAGGGACCGCACTTCGCCCGGGCTTCCTGCGCAGCGTGGGCATGTCAGGGGCACCGACAGATCTGCTCGCCTGTGCCGAGAGCACCGACAGATTGCTCTGCCGGGCAGGAAGGGGGAGGGTACTTCGTAAGCCGGCTGTGGGTCGTCACTGCCCCGGGGCAGACGCCGGGAGCCACAGACGAAGCACAGGTACTCGGTGTGTGCACCCACAGCGGTGGCGGGGAACCTCCACACATCAGTGGGGTGATGGCCTCTGTCACCATCCCTGGGGAACAGTGGTTGCCTTCAGCTACTGCCGGCTCCGCTGGATTAAAAGGAAGAGGGCGGACTGCCTCATTCCAGCTTGAGACCAGGGCACGCTTCCTTAGTGGCGTTTTTGTTGACTGTTGCATCCTGCCCAGTATGTGCGGGAGCCAGGCTAAACCCGTGCCAGAGGACTGGAAAGAGCAGGTTGCAAGATGTGGTTGAGAAATCGAACTCCTGGGTTGTGGCGGGAGCCACGTCCTTGGATTTTGGAGTCTGACAGAGGAAAATGACCCGGTAGCGTGCGTTACGTGGCGGAATGCACAGGGGACCTGGCAATTGATCTTGCTACAGCAGGTCTCAAAACTGCTTGGTGTCCGGAAAGAACTGAAGACCTCTCGCTGGAGGCCCGTGCCCGTGCCTGTGCAGAAGACTCTTCAGATGTCGTCCACTGTATCCAGTACGTGCATTCTTCAGAGGCTGAAACTCATGTCCCCAACAGGGAAGCTGTGGATAGCACAATGGTGCAGGATCGTGAGGTGGAGACAGATCCTGTGGGCAGGGCACGGGCTAAGCAGTGACAAACCTCTGGGGCAGTGCTCCTTAGGCAGGCTGTTCATAGGTGAGCTGCTGAAACACGTTCCTGTCACCAGCTCAGAGCTGATCTGCGAGCACAGAGGTTCACACAGAGCCTCTGCTAATGCCGCCTCAGCCTCTCTGCCGCTTCTTTTGCAACCCTGAATCATCTTTCAGAGACCTCCAGTCTGGAAAGCCTTTCCTCTTTGGTGTGTTTTCCTTCTGCTCCGAGGCTCTCCTGGTGTTTGGTTAGAGTGCATGGAGCTGACCTCGAGTGGCAGGATTCAAAGGCAGGTAAAGAGCTTCTTGGGCAAGAACATAAGCATCTTTTTTTTTTTTCCTTTTTCTTTTTTCCCCCAGATACCAGTGATCCTCCCACTCCTGGAATGTCCTAGAGATGGTAACGACTCCCTCAGTTTTTTCCAAATACTAAGTCAAGCATTGCTGCCTTCCAAACACAGAGATAGGGAAGGAACAGAACGGAGTTCGGAACAAATATTGCTTTGCAGATCCTTTTTCCGTCCCTAATGCTGCTCCTCTACAAGTGGCCTGCAACCCAAAGGGCTGAGTTCATGAGACTGGGGGCCGAGGCTGTGAGTCTTACTGGGTATTTCTGTAGCCTTACAGGCAGTCCTTACACTTGCTGAACCTATGTTACCAAAGATTGCATTACCAGTGGTATTACCAGTTCAGCAAACCTCGAGGGAATCTAGCTTGCAAATAATCGTGCTGGTGGCAAACGCTGGAAGGAGGAATTGGAAACGCAACCTTTTTCTGGAACATGGACAAGCCCGCAGTTCTGGGGAATGCAGAAGCTGTGTCACTGCACTACCTGTGGGAGAGGTTTCTGTATAGTATGCACTACATTATGTCTAATGTGCACCAAGGGGATGGCCATTTGCTAGGTTAGAATAACGAAGCACGTGGGGCATGAATGAAAAGCAAGACTCCCATCTCACTCCTGTCACATCCTCTATTTAGGCTGCTTCTGTTTTTGTCATGAATAAAAGCTGTTGAGTACGTCTCTCCATTTCCTTTCTTCCTTTTTTTTAAGCTGCCCAGGTTGTGCTGGAGGCGGTGGAGGATGGGGGGAAGGGGAGGAAGAAGGAGCTCAGCAGGCAGCCAGGAGGAGGTGAGTGAAGGGCAAAATGGAAGAGGGGCGAGTGGCGCCGCTGCCCTCAACTCCACCACCTCCCGCCTACCGCCGGCTGCTGCCAGGCAGCCTCCCCACCAGCATCCCCATCGCCCTTAGCGGCACAGTCGGCCAAAGGGGCAGCCACAGTGGAAGCTTTTTAAAAGCAAACTGAGTATCACGTGGGGAAGGTAAATAAACAGTACGCTGAAAAATCATGCCTTGTTACCTGCTGCTTCCAGGGACCCATCATTTTGGCCAGGAAGACAGAAACAGCTTCTTAATGCGTCCAAATGTTCCAGGGCCCCTGTGGACGCCTGTAAGACAAAGAAATCCTCGTTATCAGAAGTCAGAGCTACCCACAGCCATTTCCTCATTGGTTCCCTTCATCTGTGCCTCTTACGTAATCCTCACCCAACAACTAACTCTGACCTCAGATGAAGGGCACCCTGAGTGAAGGACAGCCCTGATTTGATCCTCAAACGTGACAATTCCTATTTGGGATGCTAGAGCCAGCTTGTGGTGGCTGCAGCTTGTGTTGTGTGGCAGCGATTACTTTCAGAATATTTTCCTCGTGTTAAGGATGTCTGTCACGCTGTGAGTGAGAACCACGACCTCCATCTGTGTTGTGTTAGCAAAGAGAGGTTCACAAAAATCACAATTGAAAACCTCCCTCCCCCTTCCAGTCTTCCGACAGGCTGTGTCGCCCCTCGTCACTCCCTTCTACTCCTCTTGCTGCCTCTCGTCGTGTTACCTACCCTGCTTCCCAGCCCTCTGCAGCGCTTATTTAAATGTGTGGCCTCTCATGAAGCCATTTCCCAATGCAAAGTTGGCTGGTGGCTGGATTCTTGGCTATTTCCTCTTGACTTCAGGATACACCATCATGGAAGAAGAACAAAACTGATTATCTGCCTGGATTTTTAATGGACACAGGACAGAAAGATGAACAGTGTGGATTAAATACATAAATGCATTCAAACACATTCCCTCTGCACATGGAGATTTTGCTAGTTTCACTGTAAGCGAAAGGACAGATACTCTCTGTATCTGAATTTATGTAAATCTAAGAAAAGTTAATGCAAATACACAACCTTCTGCTCTTTTGTTGTTCAGCAGTTTGGAAGAGTTTCGGAACCACTTATGAGTTAGTTCATGAAAGCAAATTCTTGAAATACCCAGTATTGTGTTTTGCTTTTGCTCAGAAAATGGCTCAGAGTTAGTTCAGCCTTCAACACAAACAAAAAAGTCCCTGTCAGCCCCCCCAACAGAATAGTGACAGGACTAGCAAGGTATTAAAACAAAATGCATAAATATTTGCTTCTAGGTGCATGCACCCTGCATATGCTAGAAGCAGAAAAATACATACCACGCATGAAAGCCCAGACACATATGCAAGCACATGCTCACGTATGAAGACACACACATACAAGCTTAACACATGCCTCAGGAGAAAAGTACCATACTTTCTATACTCACAAAAGTAAATGCATGTAACAGAAAGAAAATATCACCACTGTACACAAATAGGTACGTACTGCATCTAAACACATGCACATGCCTGCATAAACACAAAGCACAAACAGGGTACAGCACAAAAATTGTAACTTCTTCTACAAAGAAAATTACATTCATATTGTCCGGGCTGCAGACAGACATGCACAGTGTCTATGTTCCTAAACAATGATACATCATGTAACTTCTGCACCTCCCTCATTTTGTCTAAGGACATAAGACTCTGAAAAGGATGGAATATATTCTGCTGAGTTGGCGAAGCAACTTGAGGCAAAGATTACAGAACATACTGAAAAGGGATTCGTATCTGCAGACTGCACAATGAGTATACTTGCATTTGCAACAAAGGGAAAAACACAGATGGGAGAGGGGAGCAGAGAAAAGTTGCAGATCGATCCGGCAGACGAAAGGCAGCGTGGCACAAATCAGATGGAAGAGCTGAAGACACAGGGAACAGTTAGGTGAGACAGTTAAGGGATGCCGTCAGGGCTTGAGTGAAGCAGCTGCACACTAGAAGCCAAGGGAATCTCACCATCAGGATCTGAAGGGCAAGAAGAGTTGGGATGCAGAAACGGGCGTGTCACAAGGCACAAAGAAGAATTTCAGATTGGATTTAAGGGGAAAAACAGAGTTGATACAGGCACGCAGGGCAAAACAGGACACGTGGAAAACGAAGGGGGGAACACGAGATGAATTGTGTACGGGGGATAAAGGATGTCGCAAAGAGAAGCCAGGGAGAGGGCCGCGGGAAGAATGCTGCCAAGCATACAGGTAGGAGGCAAAAGCTGAGAAGCAACAGATGAGGTAAAAATTGCAAAGAGGATATGGTGGGGAGTGTGGAAGGGAAAATGTGAGGCTGCACGCTGCAGGTGCTGGGGGGGGGAGAGCTCACAGGTGGCACACCGGTTTGCAGAGCTGACCAAACAGCCCCATCCTACAGGTTGCTGGAAACACGCTTCCCCTACACAAACAGGCACTTGTCTATTTGCATCTGGGGGTGTGCTGTCTGTGTCAACAAGGCACTTTGGGCACAGCGACATCACTGAATATAATCCTTGCTTTCTCCCCTCTGGGATGTTGTGTCAAGGCCTGTTTGTGCATTAATGTGAAAATGTCTCTGCCAAGGGATGCATGTTGGTGTAGTTTTGCATTTTCAGTAGTTGAGTGTGTGAAGGAAAGGATAAAAATACCTGGATCGGTGAAGAGAACAGCAGAGCCATGAGACATGCATCTCCTGACAAGCAGAAGCAGAGAGGAACAACATCTGGCCACTTTATAGATTTTTTCGGCTCCTATTTTTTGGTGTAGCTCCAGAAATTAAGATTTTCTTCTTGCAGAAGAGAGGGATGAAAGAGGGGTACTTGAACCAAACCAGGGCTTGAACGCTGATAGCAGCTAGACCTGAGAAGCTGGCCAGAGGGGCTTTGTGAAAGAGTAGCAGGGGAAAAAAAAAATTAATGCATGCATTTTCACGATTTGTTATTTCAGTACTAGTCTAGATCTGTATGTCTGGGTTACATGACAATTTCTTTGGGGGAGGCACTATGCACTGTGTGTAGCTAGGAAGAACGTAGATTAGCAGATCACGAGAGGAGCAGCTGTAGCTGCAGAGGAGACGAGATGACAAGGTGGGGACGTCCTACCTCCCTGTCACACACAATTTATCCAATCTCTTTCATACTTTCCTTAAGGAGATATGTACTTATTGCACTCTCTGTTCCACAAGTACCCATTGCTTTTTCTATTAAATGCTCAAACTGAAACATATTCAATTAAACTCAGAGCACCAGTTCCAAATCCTGACTTTGCAGAGAGGCTTACTGAGTTTGTATCAGAAGGACAAGGGCTTGTGTGCCTAAATACATTTTCCAACCAGATGGATTAACCACACTTCTAACCATTTGTCTTGTACCTGTGAGAATGGCTACATGTGTACATCCATATGTACTCATGTGCATGCTTCGATTTGTACACAGACTTGCAAATGCATGCAGATTTTTCGTGTGTGCCTGTGACTAAGAGTGGGACAATATAAATCTTCTGAGAAAGGTAAAGGGAATTTAGTCATCCCGGTCCGCTCAAGCTGATAAACAATGGTCTGAAGCGTAGCTATAGAACATCTGTTTAGTTAGCAACAAATCCCTGCAGCTGCAAGACACAACCTGCCATTCTGCAGAAAGGACTTTTGCTTAAAAGGAGACTCAGAGCTGGGTGGTGATCCTTCTCAGCGGGCCGCCCCCTGCCCGGAGGCACCGCCAACGCCTCCGCGGCCGGCGGGGGCCGGGAAGGAGCGCGGGCAGCAGGCGGGAAGAGCCCGGTTTCCAAGGCAGGCGGGCACGGCGCTGCGGCAGGCAGCAGGGGTCAGTGTTGCACGCCGTATGCTGCCCGCCCGATCCGCCGCTCGGCCCGCCTCGCCGCCGGAGCGGGAGGCTCGGCTGGCAGCGGGCCGGCACTGCCCTTGCCGAAGAGCGTCAGCGGGGGACTGGCACCGCCTCGGGCTACCGAGCGCCCGCCGCGGCGCCGGAGGGGCCTCACGGGGGCCCCGGCCCTAACACCTGCCGTGCTACCGTAGAGTAGCACGCAGAGCTGAAGACACCGCCGAGGCGCGGCCCCGCTCACGCCACCGAGGGCTTCCCCGGTTTAAGCACCGGATGCACGCAACGCCCGCGCCCCACGCTGCCCGGCTGCTTCAAAACAGGCCCCTCTCCTCACAAGCCGCCGCGGACACCAGCCAAGACATCCCCCCCGCCCCCCAACCCCCCCCCCACGGAGCGCCCACAGAAGGGCAGGCCGGCCCCGGGCAGGAGCTGAGCCCAGCAGTGCCCCACGGCGCGCCCTTGTCCGCGGGAACGGGCGCGGCGCTGGCCACCACCGCCCCACGCCCTCGGTCCCTCGCGCGCCTTCCTCACCACCCCACGTGCCACCGGCCCCTCCCTCCTCACTGCAGCAGCCGTCCCTGCGCCCCCCTACCAGAGAGCCTATCCCTGGCAGCCAATGGGGAACCTGTTGCCAGGCAGATGGCTCATTTGAATAGCCCAATCAGGCGCCCACCCATTAGTCCCTCCTTATATGGGGAATCGGAATGCGCACGCTAACCCTCCCCCCACCGCCAACTGCCTCGCCGACGCGCGCGCGAGCTGGGCCCCGCCCTCTCCCTCCGCCGTGGACAGAGCGCGGGAAAAACAGCCTCGCTCCCGCCCCGCCCGGCGGGGTCCCAGTGCCGGGGGGGAGGGGAAGGGAGGGCCGCGGGACGGGCGGGAGGAGCCCCGGCGCCGGGAGCACTTCCAGCGGGAGGGCGGGCAGCTGGAGTGGAAAATTCCAGGCAGGAGGCCGCGTGAGCCCGGCCGTCGCCAGCCCTGCCCTCCCACACCGCCCCGCAGCACCGCTCCTCGCCCACCCACGGTTCCTCCGGGAGGGGCGGCCAGGCTGTACGGGCGGCTTCCCACCCCCCCGCCCCGGCCGTGCTGCAGGGGCGGCGGGCAGAGGGCTCGGCTCCCCCTGGGCAGTGCCTGGTGCCGCAGCCCCGCGGCTCGGCGGGAAGAGCGGAGCGGGGCTTTCGTGCTTCGCGCCCCCGCCTGGCCTCGACAGGCCGGGCGGCGCCGGAGCGGGAGGCGGCGCCTTCGCGGGGGCCGCGGTGTGCCCCCGCTGCCGGGCGGCCGCCGGCCCCCGTGGTGCGCCGAGCGCACATTGTTCTGGCGGCCGCGCTCCCGGCGGCGCGGCGCGGCCCGTCCCTCTCCCCTCCCTCCTCCGCCTCCCGTCCCTCTCCCCTCCCTCCCCAGGTCCCTCCTTCCCTCGTCACCGGGCGGTGTATAAATCCCCTTCCCCGGCGTATCCCCCCACCGCGGGAGACCCTGGTACTTTGGCCCCCCGGGCGGGAGCCCGCCGCCTCCGGATCGCTGGGACTTTGCGCTTCCCCCGCTGACACCCCCACCCCCCCCCCGCTCTCTCCCCGCGGGGGCTTCCTCGCACGGTTCCCACCGGCCTCTTCCCTTCGCTACCCGGGCCAGGATGTCGGAAAAACGCGTCGAGGAGGCGCCGGCGGAGCTGAGCGCTAAGGTGAGGACCGGACACCCCCCCCGCCCCTCGCCAGCCGGGCCGCTCCGGGGGAGGGGCGGGGGGGGTGGAGGGCGCCCGGCCCGCTCGCCTCACCGGGGGACCGCACGGCAGCGTCTGAGGTGCCCGGCCGGCGGGGGGCGCGCGCGGGCCCTCGTGCCGCCCGGCCAATGGGGGGCGGGGCGGGGCGGGGGGCGCGCGGGCCCGCGCGCCCCCCGCCCCGCCCCCGCCCCCCATTGGCCGGGCGGCGCGCGCGCTGGGCTCGGCTCAGGCTCGGCTCGGCTCGGGGGGGGCGGGGAGGATCGCGCCGGCGGGTCTCCCGTCAGGGCGGGAGAGCGGCAGAGCCGTTAGGGAGCGGTTTAACGGCGGCGGCCCCCCCCCCCCCCCCCCCCCCCCCCCGGGGGGCGGAAAGTTGTGTGGACACAAAGCGCAGCCCCACCGGGTGGCGGGGGAGGGCCGGAAACGCCTCGATCCGACGGACAAGGTTCTTTTAAAAAACATTAGAGTCTTCCGTACTTCTGGTTTCCACATGTGTGTGGTCTAAAAGGTAGCTCTGACGCGTTTTCGCTGCTGTTTCTTTGTCAGGGCGGGCAGATTTAACGCCTAATATGTTTTCTCTCCTCACCGTTATTCTGCATCTCCTTTAAACCCTCTTTGTTTAAGCATCTCAGCCGTTTATTTTCTTGCTGCTGACCACCGGAATGGTTTTTCTCATCTCGCGTATAGGAAATGAAAGAAAAGAAGGAAAAACTTGAGGAGAAAGCAGTCCACAAAGAAAAGAAGAAGGAGATAGTAGAGGTGAGGCCCTTCTGAGGGATAGATTTAGAGGCATCGGGGAGGGTTTTATAAGAGGTGGTTAGCCTGGCTCGCTGTGGGTAACGAATACGAAGGGAATACGGCAGATTAAGAAAGAGGGCAGGCCAAGAGAGCTCCTAAGGGAGAGGGGCAAATGAAGAGCGAGCTATAAGATAATTGTGGAGAATGAGCCTTGAAGGACTTAGCATAGTCAGCATGGCCCAGCGAGAAGAAAAAAGATCAAAGAAGGGAATGGAGACAAGAGCAAGTAGGAGTTAAGAGAAGGTGGCACAGGAGACATGGTCCTGCACCCACTAAAGTATCCTGAGGTGCATAGGGAATATAAGTTGAAGAAGGTGGGGGGAGGAACGGTGAGGAAATGCACAGATTGATGAAGGTCAGAAGGGATCTGGAAGCAGATGTACTACGAGCATAGGCTAAGCCTGTAACCAGAGAGATGTTCTGATTGTTGGGATGGGCTGGCAGCAGCTTATCAGGATGTAAGCTTGTGGAAGTCAAGGAGGTTCATATTGGTGGGGAAGGACTGGAAGGATTGGTTTTGTAAAGAAGGCTGGGTGGGAGGAAGGTTTCAGCTGGGATGGTGGGAATAACGGTGTCCGAGTAACAGTGCAGAGGTCACTTGATACACATGTGAAACTGAAGTCTGAAGTGGCTTGAGCTGTGGAGATTGTTCCTGCGCTTGCAGCAAAGAGGACGTGGAAATGTCATCCTGATGCCAATTTCTGCTCTGACCAATTTGTTTCATTCAGGATGAGGAAAATGGAGCTGAAGAGGATGCAGAAGAGAATCCTGATGATGTGGATGAAGAAGAAGGTGGTGATGAGGATGAAGGTAGGAATAATTGGTATAGGGAGAATGGGAGGAATCAGGCTGCAGGGGAATAGAAGATCATGGAGGGAAATTCCTTCTCTGAGCCCTCTGACTGTGAGATTCCGTTCCCTTAAATGCTACTTCAGTTAACCTGTGAATTCCTCTCTTGCTTGTGCTTAGAAGGAGACGAGAACGGGCAAGAGCAGGATGGTCATGCAGAAAAACGATCTGCAGAGGAGGAAGAGGTGAGTGATAGTGTGAGAGTAATGGCAGTGAGAAGGAACGAGGTCGCCTGCTATATGCTGATCAAATCCATGTGGATGCTGCTGCTGAGTGTCTCAAATTGCACTCGGGTCTCATTGCTTCAGCAGCAGATGGGTAAACAAATCTGATGTGGCAAGGGGATAATGAACCCCTGTAGACTCCGTCTGGGATCCACATCCTTCCACTAGCAGTCACGGTGCTGAGTGTTTGAGAGTCAAGGTGCTTGAGATTGTGCGGGGCGATGACCCCTCAAACACCTGTGACTTCTGGGCTTCAGGCCAGAAGATGGACTTGTAAGGGTGGATCACAGGGTCTGTCTGAAGTGATGTGAGCCTGGACTTCTTAGGGCTTCTTAGACCTCCCGAAAGTAACAGCGTGGGTATCCCTCCAAATGGAGCTGTCCATGTCTGAAGCATGACCATCAACAGAACAGTTGCGTGAGGCACTCAAGGATGCTTTAAAGAGGAGTGGATTTAGGGCGGGCCAAACAGAGATTTCCACATGGAGGAAAGAGCAGCAGTAAGAATTTTGTGGAGGAATGATATGCCTTGGTATGGTGACTGTTTGATGGTAACTCCTTTTTTTCCTCTCCGTGTCCTACATAGGATGAAGTGGATCCAAAGAGACAGAAGACAGAAAACGGGTCTTCAGCTTGAGTCCTCCCCTCCCATCTCCTCTGTTCCGTCCATCTCTCCTCCTCCGTTCCAGCCTGTGCTTGCACTGTCTGTTAGCCTCTGGCTTCACACAATCTCAGATGAGGAAAGATTAGAAATGCTCTCAAACAGGGAAGACAGCAGTTTCCTTCTCACCCGAAGACCTAGCCCATCTGTGACATTCCCCAGCTGAAGTTATTCCAGTCCCCCACATCCCTTCAGCTGTGCCCCACTTACAACTGATCCTCTTCCCTCAAGAATCTCATCGTTTCCTGGGGCCCAGTACGTAACCTCGCCAGGCCCCTGTGCCAGGCTCCTCACACGGCAAGCACTTCTCCTTCCCTTTTCACTTGCCCTCCTTTTTTTGTTGCTAGTATGACTGAGATTCTTGACAGCTTCTGCTCCCCAGACCTGCTGTCAGATATCCTCCCTGAGTCCAGGAGGCTGTGGGTACAGATCTCATGGTGCGTTTTCCAGTCCTAGGCCTCCTCTCATCTGCTTTCCCACTGAACCTTGGGAGACAAAGAAAAAGAATATTACAAGCAAATAATGGCTCTATTAAACCACACACGGACACAGAATTTATTTTACGCTTCCCCACCACCACCCCCAAGTTTACATGACAGCAAGCTGGCCCTCGTGAATTTTTCAGAAGATAAGGGTTGTTTTTATATATGAATTTCATCTGAACTGCGTATTTTTTTAATTTGGAGGCTTTTTTAAAACAAATCAAGAGAGAAACAATTGGGGACCAAACTTTGATTTCCATATTTTCCCTTCAGATTTTCTTGTGACCATTTTTTGTAAATGAAAGGCAATATAGCCACAGCATTTTCTATGGCACAGACATCACGAGGATGATAGATATAAATATATATATTGTTTTCAACTAGCACTGTAAATAAAAGCGTTTAAAAATATTTCAGACAGCCTGCGTGGACGGTTGTGTCTGTACATCTTAGGTTATGTTCTGATCGGGATCGGTAGAAGTTGGTTTGCGGAAGGACGGGGTGGCTTGACCAGCAGCGGGTAGGGAGGGGAACCCAAGGTTACTCAGAAGACCTGTGTTAGTCACCTGAATGGCCCCCGGCGCTGGAGACCAGCGTGCTTGGGTCCTGCTCCCTCCCTCCGCCAGGCGGTTACAGCGCGGGCACGGCACAAACGTAAGATAAAGCTCCAGGGCGATCGTGAAGCTCTCGAAACCGAAATCGGGCCTCGGCACCAGGCGGCGGAGGTTCAGAAGGGGAACCCAAGCTGTGGCTGCTGGCCACGGCCGAGCACTGCTCTAACCGTACGCTGCCCCGTGGCCGCCCTGCCCTGCCTGGCTTCAGGCACGACCCGCGCAGCATCAGTCACAGCAACAGGGAAGTGTTTTAAGAGGCAAGGGCTTCAGTTCTTTGTCCCACCGGCTGCCTGGGGGAGATCTGTCAAGCATTTGTCTTTTTACCTTTGCAGACCTTGAAAGCTGCTGTTAGCGTTTCTTCCTTTTTAAGCTTGTACTTCAGCAATCACGCAATGAGCCACCGAGACTGGGAGCTGTCAATAATACCAACTTTGTCTGAGCATCGGTGGCTTTGTGCTTGTCCGACTGCAGCAACAGATCGGACACTGGGAGCGCAAACAGTTGCTTGTCTCTGGAGGGGCAAGGCGTCAACTGTCATTTTCTCCCAATGTCTGCGTTTGGCTGCAGGCCTGGCCCCAGGGCGCAGAGGGACGTGAGCGTGGTGCAAACGGCACAGCTGCTGCCAAGCCCCTTCCCACCTACCAACGTCTCTGGGGGCACGTGCCTGCCTGGTGGGATCTCACTGCACCGCAGGGTGTGGGTGCACCGCTCGCCCAGCACCCATTTGGTGGTGGAGCCTCTGCTGGGTCTGAACCCATCTCAGCACAAGGGCCACCACAGCCCTGGTGGTCCTGCCCCGGCCCCTTCACTCCTTCCTGGCTCAGTGTCAGGGAGGGGATTTGGGCCCTTCTCCTCCAGTAGGGATGGGCCTGGTTCAAACAGGCCCCTCTGGTCCTGAGACATCCCCTTCTCCAGCTGGAGCCATGTGCTGGGCTCTGCGTTCAGGGGCCTTTGCAGCACAGTCGTTGCAGCCATGCCCTCTCTCTGCCGCCCAGGGTCAGCCTCAGCCGTGTTCACTGCAGCCCCGTCCCGCCCCGCAGCTCCCTCGGCAGCTGGAGCTACCGCCGGTTAGGGTGCCTTCCCCCTGTGAACAGCATTTCAAAAACAGGTAGCTGCTGCCTGGGGTTGACTTGCAACGCCTCTCCCTGCTCCTGCCCGCCTTGGGCACTGTGATCTGTGGGCTGCTTCAACCTGCATGTATCTTTTAGCTGCGCTTTTGCAATTTTGTATTCCTACTATTGCTCCATTTTAAAAAACGATGCATTCTAGTCTCTGTTCAAGATACTTGCACATGGGAGCAAGTCCTCAGGACTCCACCAAACTTTCTGCTGGCCAGTCACCTTTTACTGTTCAGTACTAAAGATAAATTATTAGCGGATGATACAATCTTTGCAGAGGCTGATGACAGTTTTCACGCTTCTTCCCCACCACTGCAGCAGTGCCTGACTATGAGTAGTGAAGAATGTACTTGCCAATGAGAAGCTGTGGAGAGATAACTCCATCTCTGCTTTCTATGTGGATGCAACACCAGTACCTCTGGCTCTATCCAGCCAGTCATCCAGAAGGAAGTGAGGCAGCACCTGATTGTTAGGCCAGCACTAGCAATGTGAGCAGCCATCCCTCGTTTCCTCTGAGGGCAACACTGCAGGACAGAGGGAAGTGACAAAGGGCTGACAGCCAGGCTCCCCGTGTCTCTATGGACACCTTGACTCCACAGCTTCTACTAGTTCTTCCATCTTACTCAGTTATATTGAAAACCTTTGTCATCGTCTATGGATAGTTAGAAGATATAGCTACAGATACAGAATAGTGAGAAGAATATCTGCTTTGGTATTTTTTCATCTCGGTGACCTGCAGGACATCATCACTGACTTGAGGTGAGCGCTACAGATAACATAATGGGAAATCGCACAGTTTCTTCCCTTTCCTTAGACCTGCAAAGATCCATGCTGTATCTGGTGGTATTTTAGCTGACAAGGTGATCACAGCAAGAAGTTCCATAGATTTCCAGAAAAAGTTGAGGCTACAGCATTCTGCACTGCACTTCACCTCAAGCCTGCCTGTGTGCTTGATTTGCATCCAAACTTGAAGATGCTTTTTATCATTCAGTCTAATTCTTCTTCCACAGTGAGATCAATGGTGTTGTGCCGGTGTCATCAAGGTAAGAACAAAGCCTATATTCACCAGTGATTCCTCAGAAGTAATGATAGCATTCAGGGGCCTTATTCACCTTTCTTAGCTCTGTGCTAATCCTCCGCTCATCGAATGTGATTCCTGTGACCATCTGTTTACCTCATCAGCTGGGGGCAGAACTCCCTGAACGCTGTCAGTTTTGCCAAAACTTACACTAGAAGTCAGTGCATGCTGGGATTAAACTGCAAGAGATTGTCTGCACAGAAGTGTGTACCAGCTGAACCTAACTGTCTTTTCATCAGGTCTTACCACTGGTCAAGTAGACCAGACCTTAGTTTTCAATAAGCCCGCAACAAAGTCCTCAGTGGTTTCACCTGAGAGAGGTTTTGGTGTCAGGAGGCCTTTCCTAAGCAACTTGCTTGCTCCAATCACAGTATCGTTAGAGCTGTCAAGGACATGTCTGGTGCTCATGGTCCCTTCCTTGCTTCTGATGGCACCTGCTCCAAGCTTCTAGCGGCTCTTGTCCTGCCAACCGAGCGGCATCGGAGATTTCCTTCTTTCTCATCCTCCTCCGGGGCTGCTTGCTTTGAGCGAGTTGTGGAGGTGGTGCAGTCATGCTCTTGCAGGCTCTGCTAGACTTCCCTCTAGACTGACAATTTCTGCTTCTGACGGCCATTTTGTGTGGTTTAGAAAAGCAAACGCAGACGCCAGTGCAAAGAGCGGGTAGAGCTGCCTACCAGGTCTTAGCTGCATCCCTGTCCTAGCTCGGATGAGTGAGTGACCCCTCGCTCCCCGGCAGGGATCACCAGACAGTTGGGACCTGGACCCACTGCGGTGGCGAGCTCACCGCCTCAAGGCTGTGGCTGTGGTGGGGGGTGCCAAGCCTGCCAGGACGGCCCTGGCAGGATGCGAGCTGCTCCTCGTTGGGTGACCGTGCAGGCGCAGCCTCCTGCAGAGGACAGCTCTGGCTGCGGTGGTGAGCTGCAGACGCCAAGCATGAAAGGAAGCAGCTGTACTCCATGTTGATTGAATAAAACCAGTTAACGCTTCTGGTTAAGCAGAGCAACCTAACTTAACTTTGGAGTCAGCTCTGCTGCAACCAAGGGGGTTGGGCTAGAGATCTCCAGAGGTCCCTTCCCATCTGCATCTTTCTGTGATATATGAAGAAATAGAGGCCTGCCATGGAAAGTTTGAGCTGAGTCTGAAGACATTTTGAAGTGCTGAGCCCAGAAACAAATGCTCTTTGCATCTTACAGCTGTCACCTCGTCATTTCCCCCTTAGGCAAATGATCCCCTCCACCCAGCCTCTTTGGTCTTTCACACCAGTTTTAAGCCAATAAATGAAACAAGACCAGCGTAATCAAAGCCATTGCACAGGCAGAATCATGAACCCTCCTTCAGACCTGGAAAAAGTGAGCCCTCCAGCCGCTGCTGGTCTGGGAGGAAAACCCTTCTTGCTTCAGGAAAGTCCATAATCACCCTGTTGTATTAGCTTTTAAAAAATACTGAAGATTAATTACTTCCATCCCCCACCCCTTCCTCTGGGATCAGGGGCTTCTTTAGGCTCTCTGGTTAGGAGACGCATTGCTCAGCCGCTTCCCATACGCCATATGGGAAACTGAAACAACTTGCCTTCCCAGATCCTTAAGAAGCCCATGTACTTTTCCCTCCCACCTCTCTCCCTTATTTCAAGAGCAGAGTCAAAGACAGACACGCTCATGGCTGATCTAGTCTGTGTGTTTTCTCAGGGAAGAACTCTGTGTTTACATGTGTGGGCTCAGACTGGGGACATATCGCAGATGGACAGGACCGGAGTGCTGCGTATCAGTGGATGAGTTTGGGGTTTGTTTCCTGGTGAGCTCTGATGATTTTAGCAAAACATGGACAGTCACAGGGGTGAGGGGAGACCTGAGGTGTTAGTATTCAAGGGTCTCAGGCACATAGGATGGCTTATGGACCAAGTGTGGTGCCATCAGGTATGGCTTCGCTCTTGTGGGAGGCATTTTCTATCAGACACAGAAGAAGATGCTTTCCCACCTCAGGCTGTTCAGGAAGCCTGAGTCCCAGCTGGAAGTATCTATGCACAACAGTAGATCCTTAGCTGAGCTTCAGAGAACTGGGATATCAGAGCAGACAAGCTTCACCTTGTCAGGTGTACCTGTGCAGGCAGGCTATGGCAGATGACTAGGCTACTTCCTGCAAATCATCCATTAAAGAGGATAGAAGAGCACGCGACCCATGGATGTGCTGTGCGTGATATCTAGCTGATGCTACTTGTCATCAGGGGGCTGTAGGAGCTGCACAGTCTACAGATCTTCAGCGGTTTTTATAATGACATTTATTGTTCCCATTCTCTACCGTGTATCTTAAACACTTTGTCTCAACAAGTCCAGCTGAACATTTCCAATGTCCTAGTGGGGTTCAAGATGCTTTATTCTCAATTTAGTTGCTTAATCCATGAAGCAGTGTCATAATGTCAGCAGGGTGTTTGGCCACATGTCCTGCAATGAGGAATCTTGTCCCTAGGTCTGAAATATTACCGGGGCTTCATGCATCCAAGATGGAAGATCCTAAAACCAGCAAAGGCTGTAAGATGTAGCAAAAATAGTCAGCTTCCAGAGCTCTGTGATTATGTAGATCTGCCAATACCTCTCTGGCAGCTCAGGTAGAGTCATGTCTTAGACTTTCCCAGGTCTTACAGCAATTCATCCATCATTTTAGGATGCATTTATTAGGCTGCATAGTTTGTAATGAAAATTTTCTAAGGCCCTTACCTGAAGCATCCTTCAGCAGCTTTTCTGTTGTTGCACATCCAAATGACTTCACAAAAGGGTCTTCGTTGGACAGCACTCCATGAGCATGAACTCAGGTAGCACTCTGTTAGGCTCGTCCATACACACACCAGAAATCCCATCTGAAAACTTAGAGCTAGTTGCTGTTTTCCTGTGTGAAGGACAGTTTCTTAAATGGTACTGAGACAGCTGAGGCTGTCGTATATGGCTCCAACAAACCTCCTGTGCTTCCAGGATAGCAGCATGGTAGATATGGACTCAGATTTGAGCTGGGAATTTGCCAGTTCTCCACAAAGTAAATTTCACAGAAGATTCAGTAGAGAAGTTTGGGAAAGCCAACCTTGTAATTCAAATGAGTCATGAGGTTTTGGTCATAACTAAAGAAAATACAGACTGCTTCAGGGTCTGTGAATCCCTTTTCATAGCTGTAGAAATAAGCATTCTTGTAGAGCACTGCTAACAGTGTGCCATGTTGACTGTAGTTTCTCGTTGGGAGAGGATCCTGTTCCACCTCAGTTTCTCTATGTTTTAAAGGGTTTCCAGATCAAATCCTGACTTAAGTTCTCTCTTCTGTGGCAGGATTCCTATAGGTGGCCCAGTATTCCCCAGTGGTGCTTTTGCGTTTACTTCCAAGGGTAAAAAGCTTACATATAGCTGATGGGATCCCAGACTGCAGACAAGAAGGAAGACTGCTGTCATGGAATTGGGATATAGTGGTGACACCTGCGGTATTCTAATCACTATAGAGCAGAACATCTCAGTGCTGTACATGCTCTCATCGCTGAACACTCCAGCAGGACCCAGTCCTTCTGCATTACCTGAGACACAAAGGCTAAGCTCCAATCTCTTCTTTCAAGACCTCTGCTTGTGCTGAAAAAGAGCACCACTCTGGGAGAACAGGCAGCACAACCAAACATAGCTCAAACTGATACCTCTCTCAGCTTGGAGAGTGCACCTTATATTGCTTTTCTTGATCCTCTTGAACGGATTTATTACTGGGAGAGGAATTGCTGGGGTTCTTTAAGCATAAGTCTACAGCTTTCCTGCCTCAAGGGCCCCCTGGTGGCACCAAACTTGACATGTCTGTAAATACTTGACTGAAAGATTGTGAGCAGTCTTCATCCAAATTTCTCTGTACCCAACATGCCGGGCACAGAGCATGCTGTGAGGTGTCTCCCAGAGTGCAGGAACCAGGAATGGCTCTGATCACACCGCCAGTGTTAGGAGAGACCTAACTCAAACCTGGAGAACTGAGAAGTCCCTGTGTGGTCAATCAGCATCAGATTTGTCTTGGCTGGGTGTCCACAGGTTGATTTGAACACACACAGGTGTCTCTCTGGCTTCTGGGAGAAACAGACCTTTGCCTAGAGAGTCCAAGGCAGGTCTAGGGGACCTCCACTAGAAAGGCACATATACATTCACACCACTTACAGTCTTCTCAGCTGTAGCTGATTCTGGACCCTTTCCCAGTAGCATTCCCTCCCTTATGGGCTCTAGATAGAGCCTTGGAGTTTGACTGTCCCCCCTTAGGAAGTTAGGGGCCTGTTTTTCTCATTGTCTACAACTCCAGTTGGTTATCAAGAACCTATATTGCATGCCCAAAAGCAGAGCCAGTACCTGAGATCACTGCAACTTTCTGGAGAACCTCTTTTAGGGTTGTCAGTTGCAGAATTTTCTTGGGGAAACAAACTTCTGGGTTTAGCTGGCAGGTCCACAAGTCCCCAAGCAACTACAGCAACTGCCCCAAGTATCTTAAAATCTATCAGTGCCGTACTTTCAGCTGGGTTTAGGACACTGCTTGGATAGTCCACTTCTCCCAGAGCCATGGACAGATATCAGCCATCCATCCAGAGTGTAATTCTACGTGACAGCAATGGCATTTTAAAAGTTTTCTGTCCTTTCCACTCCTCAGCACAGTTTCTCATCCACTCAGTTGTGCTAGGGCAGCTGCCTGTAGGAACCTGCTATGGAAGTCATTTGAGTTATTCCCTATAATTACACACCTTTTCTTCTCCTCCTTTTAAACCTAATGTTTACATTGGTCTGGCTTACAGCCCCATGAAGGGCCATATTATTGCAAATTCTGCAGTGGGAGTATGTAGCCAGGGGCAGTCATTCCCAGTGGCATTGAGACAGGAAGGCAAACTTGGAAGGGAGTCTCTTGAATCACTTTCCTCATGAGAGCAGCTGTAAGGTGAAATCCCACCCTCAAGCACCTGGGAAGATTCCCAGGTCATCTTCCAACCTGTCCTGGTTTCGGCTGGGACAGAGTTAACTCTCTTCTTAGTAGCTGGTACAGTGCTGTGTTTTGGATTTAGTGTGAGAATGATGTTGATAACACTCTGATGTTTTAGTTGTTGCTAAGGAGCGCTTATCTTAAGCCAAGGACTTTTCAGTTTCCCATGCTCTGCCAGCAAGCAGGTGTGCAAGAAGCTGGGAGGGAGCATAGCCGGGGCAGCTGACCTGAACTAGCCAAAGGGGTATTCCATACCATGGAACGTCATGCCCAGTATATAAACAGAGGGGAGTTGGCCGGGAGGCGCGGATCGCGGCTCTGGCATCGGTCAGCAGGTGGTGAGCAATTGCATTGTGCATCACTGTTTTTCCTTTTTTTCCCCTCTTCTTTTTTTTTGTTATATTCCTTTTCATTACTATTATTATTATATTTCATTATTATTATTGTTAGTATTATATTTTACTTTAGTTATTAAACTGTTCTTATCTCAACCCACGAGTTCTACCTTCTTTCCCGATTCTCCTCCCCATCCCACTGGGAGTGGGGCAGGGAGTGAGGGAGCGGCTTTGTGGTGCTTGGCTGCTGACGGAGGTTAAACCATGACATGACCCTTCAATGAGCATGCCCCTTCACTTCGAGGAGTCCTCTGTTTTTTATATTCACCCCAAACATTTGTTTTTCACAGACCAGGGCAGGAAATGCTGTTAGTCTTGGGGTTTTTTTCTTCTTTTGAATAACTACTCTTGAGCCAGTATTTTGACTGTAGCCTTCTTTTCCATTATTAAGGCTTCTGAACTTTACCTTGGGTCACGACTGGACCATTTTGTCCGCATTTCCTCCTCTGCACAAGCTGATCTGGTCTTACAGCTCAGACAGGGGGCACACAGAACCCTCAAGGTTACCAGTCTTTCAGAGTGACTTTTATTTTGACTTAATAAGCAACACAGAGAAGAAAGTGATAGTAATTGAAAAAAACCATGAAAAAAAGAGAAACCCCTATATCTCCTTCAAGTCTGGAACAAGTGAGCCCTCTGACCACCTGTAGCTAGGGAAAAAACAGCAGGTCCCTGCTAAACTCAGGGGAAAGTCCCCACACCCACATGCCACCACCACCTCAGTTCATTTGAGTCCAGGAGCCTTTTCCTTCCTTTTCCCTGTGGGTTATGTGCCTCAGCTCAGCAGTCATACTCCTCTGCTGTTTCCCAGCCCTGCGCTGGAGTTTTCTTGCAGAGCAAGACGAGCTGGCTTTTTTCCTGAGTCTTAAAAAGGGCCCACATGCACTCTTAGGGAAGCCCTCCAGTCAGGGCTGTGAGTAAGGGAAAAGCCTGGGGAAATATGAATACATAGATAGTGTTTTATTCTCATGATGGTGATCAGCTAGCTTGGCTTCCTTGTTCCTGCAGAGAGCCCCATATCCTAGGGCTGAGCAAGAGGATGCCATCGACAATTTTTCACGTCAACAGTCTGCAGGTGGTGAAGAGGCCACCACAAGAGTTCTTTCCGTGTCAGAGCTTTGCTGTGAAAAACATGTACCTCATTTCCAGCCAGATTTTGGTTTCAATTTCGAGCCACCGGCCATCCTTATGCTCCTCTGCTGGAGTAGAGGACCTGCCTCTATTTCACATCTTCTCCTCATGGGGAGAAAATATCAAAGATATATTGTGAATGTAAGACCATAAAAATGGCCATACCAATGGTCTCTCTAGGCTAGTGCTCTGCTGTGGCTGATACAAGATCCATAAGAAAAGGCACTGAGATTCAAGGCATCATATAGAAGCTTCTTGTAAACAAGAGTCAAGGACATCCTTGGCATGGCAGTCATACCGAGGCCATCATCTTTAAAAGCCAGTGAGGAATTGATCCTCCACAAATTATCTAGTCCCTGTTTGAACTCATTTATACTCCTGGTTTCCACAACATCCTCTATCAATAATTCTACTGTCTTTGTGACGTGTAAAATTAATTTCCTTTTGTTTGCAGTAAAATTGCTGCCTGAGCTCACTGTTTCCTTTGGATGAGGTAAAATAGATCAAACACCTCAAGTTCTGTACATTTGAAAGCATGATCTCCAGGCCTCAAGTCAGGTTTTTTTGTACCACTCTTCTAAATCCTTTTCCATTTTTCCACATCCTTTTTCGAATTATGGACATGTTCCAGTAACTTGTGCTGTAAACAGAGGTAACACAATCTGTTTGCTCTTTGAGATCCCATTTTATACAGCATGTTATCATGTGTCTCCCTCCTTGGAGTCTTGTCTTCCCAGGATACTGTATTCTGTTCTGGAAGTGTGATCCACATACTTTGTTCCTCAACATATAACCTTATGTTTTAATTCTAAGTGTGATTTTACCAGGGGTCTTAGGAGGCAGTTGCTTCCCATTAATCTTGCCAGATATGAAGTGTGCACCATGCCAGGAGAGACAGTCACACCTGCAGAGCTGTGAAGCCCTCCTAACCACATTTTGGCAGCGTAAGACAGCCATGGACATCAGAAAGCAGTTGGATGTTGAACAAATCATGTGGCAGCCTAGCACTGGAAGCTCACAGAGTCTGAATTTCTAGGGCGCTTTCATCTCATCAGCAAAGGGTCTAAAGTATTTACACAGAACACAAAAGCATTAGCTGCTTTATCTTCTACTCTCATGCACGCTGTACAGCTAGAGAGAGTCCCTTGGTCTTCCGTGGCTTTCTGAGAAAAACCTGGCAGAGAAGCCTGTTACAGCGGAGAGAACGCTGCTCAGTGTGCCCTGTTCACCTCCTGGAGAACAGGGCCTGACATCTGCAACCAGAAACTTCTTAGAACCAGTAAAAATTATAAACAGCACCAAACCAAAAAAATCAAGCTTAAACCCATGTTTTCCCCATGTGGCCTTAATTGCACCCCAGTGACTGACTCCTGGCAGAACCTTCTAATATTTAGTTTGTTGGATCTCCATCTTGGGAACCCAGATCTCTCCCAGCCCTCATCGTGACATGGGAGGTCCCATCCCTTCCTAGGAATTTTAGAGCCCCTTTATACAGAAGTATAGTTCCATCTTTTTGGTCCCAGCCTCCTTCCAGGGTAAATAAGAGTCAGCCCTTACACCAACAAAGCCTGTTGTATGTGCCATAATGATAGCCAGTCATCTTCCAGTGTGGTGAGAATGGGGGTACCTCCAGAGCCAGCAGGGTCTCTTTGCAGTGCTGAAGGCTAGCCAAATGCTGGGCTTCATTAGCAAGAACACAGCAAGCCATGATTAATCCCATCTTCATGGCACATGAAAAGCCACATCTGTGGCTTTTCACATCTGTGGCTTTTCCCAGCCCACTGTGGGACGCTGACACACTGGAGCAAGTCCAGCGAAAGGCCCTAAGATGGCTGTGGGGTGGAGGACATGAGGCATGACAAGGGGCGTTTGTTCAGCCTGAAGAAGAGGGGGGAGCTAACTGCTGCCTGCTACTGCCCAAAGCGGGTTAGAGAGAAGACAGAGCCAGACTCCTCTCACAGCAGCACAGAGAAAGGGCACAAGACAAGGAGCACGGGTTGCAACAAATGAACTTCCTATGAGACACAAGGAAAAGCCTCTCCTGTGAGGGTGTTTCAGCAGCAGAACAGGTTTTCAGAGAGGCTAGAGAATCTCCACAATTGGAGATGTTCAGGAATTGCCTGGGCCAGCCACTGAGCAACCCAGTCTAGCTTGAGAGTCACCCTGCTGGGAGCAGAGGGATGGAGTGGAGACCCCAGAGGTCCCTTCCCACATGAATCTTCCTGTGATGCTGTGACTAACAAGTGGGTTTGTTTGATTTTGCATTTTTTCTTATTGGGGCAGTAGAAGCTATCTTACAAAACGATACAGGCTGCTACCTGCCATGAGGTGCCAAATGGAGAGGAAATTGAAAAAACAGCTCAGCTGCCACCACACTCTGAATTGTAGTCTGTCACACAATCATGTTAATCCAGCATAAATGCATAGTGTTGCAGAAAGGGGCAATCCCATCTTCCCTTTCGTCTCTCCTGCTGCCTCTCTTTTGTCAACACTGATGAGCATCAGAGAACTGATCCAGCTGAAAACTAAACTCTAAAGAAATAAATCCATTTTGATTTACAATGAGCCCTTTCAGTTTAAAAATGCACCATCTCCCTCCCTAGCAGTTTTTGTTCAAAGCAAAGTGGTTGGGGATCACCAAATCAGACACTTTATTCTCTTTAGGAGTATTCTGGAACACTGCTGTCCCCTCCCTTGCTACATGAACCTTCCCAGGGATTGTATTCTTCTGCAAATGATTGCTCATAGCATCACATGCTCCTTTAGTTACCCTCTACTTTTTTATATCTAGCTTTCCCACTAAGAAAGAAATAACATATTCTTTATTAATTAATAAGTATTTGCCTGTAGCTTCCAGAGCTCCAGTGTACCATAAGATATGGGCTCATCTTCTCCTGCCATGATGCACCATGAAAACACAGCACGTGGACCAGATCTACTTTTTCACAGTTCCTGAGGACACATGCAACTAAGCCTAGAGCCAGACCCTTCTGTGCCCTGTGCAATGCTCAACCCCCAGCATCTGAAACATGTCCAAGGTGCCTCTTCTGTGTCAGAGACCCACGCTTCTGCCAAGAGTAAGACGTAGAGAGGATTCGAGCCCCACAAGCAGAAGGCACATCCTTCTGTGGCCACTTTTCTTTGAGGGGATACTTGCTGTAGTGTCAGTTGAGACTAACAGCAGCAATGGGGATCTGAGCCTGGCGTATGTGGATCAGCCTATTTCCCTCTTGGCACCCAGGAGACCATCGATATTCCCCCGGATCAGCTGCTGGAAGGTCTTACACCAGCAGACACAACCCACATCTGTTCTGGAGATCCTCCAGGCCAAAACATCTCTCGGGAAAAGCAGTCATACAGTCTCCCTGCAAAACTGTCAAGAGACTGGCAAACCGAAGAAGCCACACCTAAGAAGGGGCTTGTAAGTAATCTATTGGGGGAATCTGGGTGCCCTGGTTTCACCACATGTCCAGCATCATCCTCCCAGCCTGTCCTGACACCACTCTTACCAACAGTCTTGGTGCCGACGGCTCTTTCAGAAGTCTTGTTTGCTGGCCATTTCTGCCAGTGCTCACCCGCTTTCTGGACTACCCCTGATGTCCAGCACTAGTTTGCCATCCAGCTCTGCTGTCAGCACTGGAGCTTCCAGCCCTCCAGGGCCCAAGAACCCTGCAGATGGTCGGACCCTTTCTCTCCAGCTACCCCTGGGAGAACCACGTTTTGGGAGTCTCACTCGCAGACCAAGGTTCAGCTCCTATCAGAGCACTCCTCAGCTCCTTTCAGCCCATACCTGAGTCAAGGGAATCTTTTAGGACCATTCTGCTACTGCCCCAGTCGCTCAGCGACACGTGGCACATTGGGGCAGTGCCTGACTCCTTCACCTCAGTGTCAGGTCACTATAACTGAGAGCTAACTCCTCACAGCTGGCATGCTTCTCCCATCCCTTGTATGTGTTGGGCTCCTGGGTACCTCTTTGCTCTTGAGAAAACTCACTGCAGCCCTGGCACGTTTGGGAGGCTATCGCATATTTTTCCATTGGATTAAAAGCATGGCATGAACGCTGCAATGAGAAGTGAGTCAAAATGTAACCTAGCTTGCTGCATGGATTTTTGTAGTTGATCCACCTCACCCTCTGTGTTGCAAAACACAGAGGCTGTGGCATCAAAGACATCCTGTGGCATCAAAGACATTGCTTAACTAGATATTGGCCAAGGTACAGATATCCATCACCATCTCCACAGGTAGTTGTGGATGTCCAAAGAGGATCCTGCAGCATCCCATCTCTCCCCCAGGAAGGATATGGCAGCCTTTTGAAAGAGAACAGTTACACACTTCTCTACAGCTAATGCTGGCCAGATACAAGATGCTAGCTGCCAAATATGCCCATGAATGCTGCAGATTCTCTTCAGTGATTAAATCACTGGGGTTTTTTTAGCAGAAATGCAGCCCACAGCTTTGGCCAGCAGCCCCCAATGTTGTTCCTGACTTTCTAATTCAGGTTTCTCTGGGATATTCAGCTGTCTGCTGAGAATTGTCATACATAGGTCGCTCGTCTTTTAGCACTGTAAAGAAAGAGGCTGTGGATTTGTCCAAAGACTCCATGAAGCTGTGCTTTCCTAAAGGTGTTCCCATGGGATTCTGGGAAGCAGGCCACTGCTAGACTCTCCTCAGCTCCACATCAGAGACCTGTGGTGACTCAGGCACTGCCCATTCAGCAAACCCTCAGAAAAGGACCTTTTCAAAAGAGCCTCCCAACAAATGTCAGGCAGCCAGCCACTCTTCCTCCTCCTAGCACTTCTGCAGAGGCACATTTTGGTTTTGCCCAGATCTATTGGCAGATGTGGACTTTCTCTTTTCTAATCCTCTTCTCCTCACCCCTTTTGGGATCTGTCACCTCAAATAAATGGGTCCCTCCTCCAAGACCACTCTCTGACGTGTGGCATACCCTGGCCCTGGGAAGATAACATGTTGCTTCCAGGCATTGCGGAGGGACAGAAGTCTGGAGCAACTGCTTCCTCCTGAGAGAAAGGAAGCATGTCTGGTACCCACCCTGGATTTAGAGAAGCTGAGCAATTTCATATACAGAATGGATCTCAGGTTGGCACCTTGGCAGAAACCATCACGGCCCTTTGTGGGGGAAGAGTGCCTTGCATCCCTGTACCTCAGGGGTGCCTATTTCAACACATTTCCATATTGTGCATCTCACACAAAGCCTGCCAAGCCGTGGGCACTGCCTCTTTCTGGTTCAGGGTTCTGCTGCTTGGCCCCTCCACAGCCACAAGGTGTTGACTCGGGAACATCTGTCCTGAGCACCCAGAGATGGGCAGCTCCGCTACTTCCCCTCGGGAGCTGAGCTTAGATCTCTTTTAGCTCCCTGACCTTCCCAGTCAGTGACAGAAGTGTCGCAGTTAATCCCAGTTCGACCCCTGGAAACCCCGTTGCCTGTCCAGGTGCCTGTCAAGTACCAACCTGCCCGTCAGCTTTTGCTCACACTACATCCCCTGCCAGACCTTCCCTTCTGTCTCCCCAGGCGTGGCTGCTTTCTGTTTACAGTCCCTCGCCACAAAGTTGTTAGTTCTCTCTTATTAGTAAGTAACTTCTTTTTGCTTGTTACGTTTGCTTTAGCTCTGGGCAAACAGCAATCAGGACGTTTTACATGAGGTCCTTTTGGTGAGCGCTCTATCTCAGGAACACCCAGACCAGCTGATCTCAAGTTGCACAGCTGACAACCCAGTCTTCAAGTCTCGGCGTGATTTCTTAGGTCAGTTAAAGTCTGCAAATAAATTATAGAGCAGCTCAAAAAGTCAGCACAAAGCAGAAGATTGTGACTAGCTTCAGACTTGATGCTGCAAGGACCAAAACATGAAAGTGGAATCACTCAGAGAAAAACATCGTATCACAGAAATCTGGAAACGCAACGGAAAATTCCTTCAGCAAGACTAACTCAATGATACTGCAGAATAGTGTTTTCTATTCCTATTTTTCTTGGTAAGCGTAGTTTGCACTCATAAGACATGCCAAGAGAGACAAGAAAAGCAACGTATTAAGGTTGTGCGCAAGATGACTGCTGCGGGTAAGTCTGGAACCTGGCTGAAGCTAGCTAATGCCTAACACGGACAAAGGAGTATTTAGTGACCTGGGCTTCTGTATCCCTGTCCTGGGCTACTCCCGTCGTAGCCTGCCCCTCATTCCCCATGGCTCTGCCAGAGTCCCACGCGTCCCTGTCAGCCCCTCTGCCCAGGGGACCCACGCAGGTGGTTCTGAGAAGATGTCCCCGTGCTGATCTTGCTCCGGTCACCGTTATTTCTGCGGCGGGCTCCTGTTCTGGGAGATGACGAAAATGCCATTCAAGGGAGTCAGCATTTAAAATGGGTCGTTAGACAGAAACGTCACAGGTGTCTTTGCTAAAGATAGCCTGGTGCTGAGTAAAACAGTGCCTCCAAAACCTTCATTTCACAACATGCTCATTCAGCATAATAACCCCTCGGCCCCAAACGCACCCCCAGTGCCAGACAGCTCTGGTCACTTTCCTGGGCTTTCCATCAGTCCCTCGTGACCGCCTCTCGGGAAGCGGCAGCAGGATGGGAGTATGTCTCTGTCCTTTGCCAGTTCTTACAAGAAAGCAGCGTTTCCTAGAGCACGAATTCAGTTAAGGGTGGTTTGGGGGACTAGAGGGGAATAGTGCCAGGACACCGAGGCTAAGAGTGCAGAGCGGGTCGGGATGGAGGGGGAGAGCAGCAAGCTCGGTGTGTACCCTGGGCGAAGCCAGGGGAGGGGGAGCAGATGGCGTCGGGCTGCAGAGCCGTACGTGTCTCCCCACCACGGTTCCATCTCCCTTTTCTCTCTCTCGTCTTCACCCACACACTCACACCATTCTCACACTGCTGATTCAGGGGAAAGAGAGGTTGATGCTTTCTGCTTGGACTGGGCACCACAAACTGTTTTTCTTGAACAGGAGGAAAAAACACCTCCCGCCAACTGTCACAAGTTCTCCCCCATCTTCTCTCCTCTCTTCCTCTCTCATGCAATCCCATGGGCTGTGTAACACAGAGGGCACGAAGGACCACTACAAAGCAGTCCCCTGGGGACATCGAGGCACACAAGGTTGCACCAGGTTCCCATACACCGATCCTACTCCTCAGGAGGCTGAAGAGCTGTGTGTGATAAGAGACGAGAGCTGTCACCACAACAGGGGCCTGCTGAAGCCCTTTTATCCTCCACCTTCACCACCCAGCTGAGGAAAACTAGAGAGCGAGCAAGGATCCTTCCACAGTGAAGAAGTGGCTGCTCTGAGTCACCTGCCTTTCCTCACCCCCAGGAAAAGCCCCAGCCCAGCCCTCGAGGGATGAGCCGCCGAGGGGCTTGGGTGTCTGACACCCATCATGAAGGGCTGATTAAGTCCGAAAGAGTCAGAGCCAGTGGGTTGCTGGAAAGTGTGAGCCACAACAGTGGGGGTTCTCTGAGGCAAAAGGGGCCCCAGGATGAGGCATGCAGATGGAAATGTATTGCCCTATGCAAAGCTCAGCAGCTACACAGGAGCTAGGATGACCCCCCTCAGCACACGAGCTTGGGTGGGTTTTCCCCAGCGCTACTGGAGGAGGAGGGTCCCTTCCTCACACCCCTCACAGTGCCACACAGCATGCAGCCCCTCTTCTCAGTGCTGGTTGCTTCTCCTGGATGCTCCTCTAAGTGTCCTCAGACCACCTCATCTTTGTCCTATATTGCCCCTGGACTCTGGATTGATCGGTCACATGTGCCCTGGTTGGAGATCACCATAGACCCTTTCCTCATGCTGCCTGTGAACTGGCCAATGAGAAAAAGCCAAGAAATCAGCACATTTGAAGGACTAAATAAGGAAAAAAAAGAAAAAAAAAAAAACAACAAATAAAAGAACAGCAGAAAAAAGACCAATGTGTTCTCAAAAGCCCTGAAACAATTAGAGGTAAGCTGTAAGAGGCGGAAAGATCAAACCAAAAAAGGTAAGAGATGAAAGAAAAACATGAAGGGCACTTGCTGGGAAGTGTCTTCTACACTTTTTCCACTGTCTATGTAGAAGCGAAAATTGTAAGAAAAACAACAGCGACTCAAAGAATTTCCACTAAAAGATGCTTAGAGCAGTGTCTCTGGTCCCTCCCTCCTCTCTCTCACTGGCTGCAGCTCTGCCTTCACGTGCCTCAGAATTATACTGGTTTCTTGGTCGTGACGCATCTTCTTAGTGATATGAGGAAATTAGCTGCCCACCTGCAATATAAGGACATCTAGGGAAATACTTTGATCAGAGAGACAGACAGCATGAGAGCAAGCACATCCAGCTGACCCCTCTTGGTTCATCCACCCACTCTAATATCTTCTTTGCCCATGCCTCATTTTTGCTGATCTCTTACAGCTTCGGACCTGATCAAGCACAGACCTGAGTGGGAAGACGCAGCCCCTCACCTCTCCTGGATGCCACCATGAGGCCGGTGTCCCTGGTGCTGTTCCTCACCTTCACTTTGCTGGCTTTCAATGGTAAGAGGGGCTGAAAGTATCAGGGAAGGCAAAGAAGCTCAGTAAGCTGAGTCTGGGTGTTACTTGGTCCCTGACAGGTCTGGAAGGGAGAATTTGTGCCCTTCTAACCCCACTGAAGATGGCCAGATATTGCCCTCTGCTCCCTTTGCTCAACCCTCCATCTCGTTGCAGCTGGCCACATCCTACCAGGAGTAGCAGAGGGGGAAAGCAGGGAGCAGAAAGTGTGGGCCAGAGCGGGGAGTTCAGCCGTGCTGCCTTGCCACCTGAGCCCCAGGAAGATGTGGAAGCAGCTGCCTGACAAGACATCCGTGCTATGGAAGCGGCATGGGGGAAGGTACGCCAGGGCCAAGACAGATCTGTGTCCTTGTGGGGGGACTGGGGAGGGTGGGAGACACTTTGAGCCCCCTTTCTCCTTCCCCACATTCCCTCCTTCCTCCCCCCTGCCGATCTCGCCTTTGCCTCCACACAAGCCGCTCACTTTCCCGCTCCCAGCGCCCACCAGGAGCCACACATGGTGCTGGAGGTGGGGTGCTCGGGCCTCCGGAAGACGGCGCTGCCCATGAGGCGCCGGGTGTCGGTCCAGGACTCTGCCTTACGCAGTGGCAATTTCTCCCTGCGAATCAACCCAGTCCGGAGCGAGGACGCCGGGCTGTATGAGGCACAGGTGGCATACAACACGGAGGTCCAGAGCTGCCAGGTGGAGCTGGGGGTAATTACAGGTAGGAGAAGATGGAAACCCTGGAGAACGTTGATTTTAGGACTGGGGAGGTTGTAAGGGTGGGATGGGGTGGGGACGCCATGTTTGCCAGGGCAGTTGAGAGTACAGGCAGCAGCCTCCTGAAAGCACACAGTTTCCTGCTGTCTGCTCTCAGCTCTGGAGAGAGGACTGCCCGAGGGACAAAGCTAGGACAGGAGGGGCACAAAGGGATGGTTTGGTAGTTCCCCCGTGATCTTAGCTTCCCCACCCCACCACGTTCTTTTTTTTGCAGTAACCCTCAGTCCACCCAGCCCTGTGGTAGAAAATGAGCCGTTCTTGTTGAGCTGCAACTCCAGCCACCGGGCCAGCCTTGTGGAGACGTGCTGGTTCCACAATGGGCGCCTGGTCCCCACCTCTGGGACCTTCTGCTCCTTGCATGGGGCTCTCTCCATCCTCCGGCCAACCATGAGTGATGCGGGCTCCTGGCGCTGCCAGCTCAGATACTCCGATAACGAGATCATTTCTGCCACGTACAACCTGCAAATTCTAGGTGAGCTCAACCTCTGCGTTGCTACTCCAGCATCCGCAAGTTGCTCCCTTTGATGCGACTGACCAACCCCAGTGGCTCCAGCTTCCCAGCTCCCACCCTGTCCTCACTTCGCAGGCCAGTCACCTCCCTGCGGAGCTCTTTCCAGCCACCACCCCGCATTGTCCTCTCTCTCTGGCTCAGGTTTTGATGGCCCAACCAACCCTGTGGTCTATGCTGCAGCTGGCTCTGCAGCTGATCTACCATGCACCCTGAGCTACCTTCCCAGCGGCTTTGGGATCAACGCGGTGACAGCCCACTGGAGCCGCCTTGCAGGAGGACACTTGCAAGACTGGGGCACCTCCCAGAATTCGAGCAGCAGAAGCTTCCCCTTTCATCTCCCTGCAGTGGGGCCAGGTGATGCAGGGCAGTACCGCTGTGCTGTCTCTGTTGGCAGCAAGACAATCAGCAGGGACGTGACCTTGGCAGTGGTTACAGGTGAGAGGAGAGACAGGGAGGTGCATCACCCCTCTGGGGTCCCCCACTGCTTGCAGATAAACCTCCCCGCACATCAGTGCAGTGAGCGTGGGTTGCTCCTGCTCACAAGTTCACACCCCAGGGCGGGAAATAACGTCTCTATTCAGGGCATTGCACTGCACTGGACTCTGCTGAAAGCAGAGGTTTTCCTGGGGAACTCGATTATTCTTCTTCTTAAGACTGAGGAAGACAAAGAAAATAAATTAGAGGAAGTAATAAAGGAGGGGTGTAATAGAAGAAGGAAGGATGAGGAAGAGATGTGTGGACCTGCCTGTAGTCTTTCCTGAGGGTATTTTTTTTCCTTTGCTGCAGTCACTCCGAGCATCCAAGGACCGGTTTCTGAGGGGTCTCGCTTGCTGCTCATCTGCAGCCTCACACACCCCCGGGGACATGAACGTTTCCAGTGGAAGCACCTCGACTCAGCCCCTACTAACAGCAAGCTGGCTGTGGCCACCTCCCGTAACCTGAAGGGCCACAGACCCCAGATGGGCCCTACCTTGGAAATACCCCAAGTGTCACAAAAGGATACAGGCACATGGGAATGCAGTGTATATGGCCCAGAAGGCAGATTGGGAGCAGTGGAGTATGGGCTGCAGATCACAGGTACTGTCCACCATGGATCTGTAACCGATCCCTTCTTCTCCCCCTATTTAATTCCCTGGTGCCCTTTCCTCTCTCAGCCTCACTCTGTCCTTTTCCCCTTTGACCGCTTGGGTCCCATCTTGTTGTCATCCTGTCTTAGCTCTCACCAGTTCCTCCTGTTGCTCCTTCCAGTGCCCTGCACCCTTTTCCAGTTTGCCTGTCTTTCTTTGTGCAGTCCCAGCTTTGCCCCAGTGCAAAATCAACCTTCCCCTCCTTCCTAACTGTGGTTCCTCCTCACAGGTGCCCAGGTCTCCAGCCCTCCCACCATCTTCAGTGGGCAGGTTACTTTTGGGCTCACACTCACCCTCTTCCTCCTGCTTACAGTTTGTGTTCTGGCTCTGGCCCTACAAAAAAGGGTAAGTGTCCATCACCCCATTTCTGTTGGTTTTCCTGTACATCAGCCCTTATTTGACCTTCCCCTGGGTACCCTAGAGACAGCAGTGAAATGTCTCAGCGGCACAGCAGCCAGGGGAAGAATGGGGCTCAGGCAGCCTGCTGAGGGTGTCATGGACATGCAGTGAAAGCTGTATCCTGGGCATCGGCAGGTCTGGCTAACCATGGCATTCATCTGGGGGCAGGTCAGACACTTAAGAGGAGGGGAAAAACCTCCTGGGAGACAATCACAGCCCAGCCTTGAAAAGCTTCTTGTTTATTCTCACAGAGATCAAGCCACGTTGTAATAGAGAAGGGATAATTTCCAGGCTTTTGTAGGTGTCCTCTCCCTTACTCCTTATCTGGATGCTTTGATGTAACAGAGTCTCCTGTTCCATATAAATGCTTGCTGATTCCCAGACGCTGATCTCGGTGCAGGTCTGTTGTTGCTGGCTCAGCCCTCACACCTCAGCTGTCTGCTTCCGGCAACTTACTGCCCTTCGTTTGCTCAGCTTGTTCCACTATCTCGTCTTCTGAAAACTCTGCCTTGCCTTTGTGATCCCAAAGACCAGGCCAGGACTGATCCTCCCCAGCATGCCACTGGAAAAAACTGTGCCAACAAGTCTGACCGTTTCTCTGCAGTTTTCATACTGTTTCTCTGCAAATGAATTACATGGCAAATTCTTCCTTCGGGGTTTCCCTTTGCTGACAAGGGACACCTTTCGTGAGTAGCTGTAATGTAGTTGCCTTCTACTTAGCTTCTTGGAAAGGGCCCACAGTGAAAATCTCCTTCCAGTGCAGAAGGGGCCGGGGGCACAGAGCGATCTCAGGTTGGGAGAGCTTGCCCTGGCGAAAGAGCTGGGTGCCTTGAACCTGCCTTGAGCTGAAGACGAGGGATGTGACAGCATTGATGCAAATTGTTAGCAAATCCCGGTGGCTGGAGGCTGAAGATGGGCAGCATCAGAACAGAAGCAAGATGGGCACTTTAAAAAAAAACACTGCGGGTAGCGCTAGAGTGACTTGTGACTTGTTCTTCGTGATTGGTCCTTAATCAGCACTGATGGCAAAGGATAATCTGAGGCAGAAATCTACAGTTTCTGGGTCACTCTCTAGACTGTGCAAGTCCAGGACAAGATGATCAGAACCACTCTTTCTGGCCCAAAACCTTGGACAGGAGCCCCTTGACAGTGTAACTGTAAAGCCTCAACTAGCAGGAAAGAGGATACCTGGGTGTCCAGCTGTTAGCTTAAACAGCTCTAATCCAGCCAGGATATTTACGACCTCAAAGCATTTGTATATGACCGCACGGCCTTCCTTTGCCAAGTAAGCAAAGCTCCTCTGTTGCAGCACAGGTCCTCCATCCACAGATGGTCCTCATGCCCTTCTGTGCACAGTCTCCCTGGTGGGCTCATCCTTTGTGAGAGTGAGGATGAGGTGCCTTGAGCAAAGATATTAGCTCTTCTCTTGTTCTCTCCCCCTCTCCGCTGGCATTCTCTGAGATTACATTTGCTCTTCTTGCATTGGTTGAACACTGGCTGCTCACCAGTATCCCTTGATGGGCTGTTGCCCACACAGTAGGAATTCCTGTTCTGATCCCCTGAGCCTACCAACGTGCAGTTGGTGCTGTTGCATTTCATTCACTCCGTCATTCAGGTTACTTCTCCATTCTCCTAAAATATCTGGGTCTTGGGTGACATTTTCATCCTCTTTCTTCCAAACGAGGCTCCTCAACTGTATCAGCTACGTAACTCATTAGCACTTTCACACTCTCTGTGCCATTAATGATTGGTCCCACAACTGATCTTTGAAGACTTGTGCTTATCATTTCTCTACAGCCTGACAGAAACTCGCCAGCAAAATCCCAGTCCCTTCCTCTTAGCTGAGATCACACCTACGATGCCATTCTTTTACTAATCTCATCTTTCTTGCTGTATTGTCTGTGTGTCACCATATACCGTTATCAGGAGCCCTGAGATCTACCTCTTTTCCATTGTCTAAAAAGTCACTTGTTAAAGCAAGATGTGAAAGTGGTTCTGTCTTTAATTTGTTCTTATCTCGTTTTGCACAAACCTTCATACCTTTAATTATTCTCTCTGAAAATGTGTTGGAAAATCTGGCATACCATTGAACCTGACAATGGCCTGACCATTGCCCAGATCATTCTTTGCTCTCTCTTAAGCATGTCCTGTCTTTGTTATTCCTTATGCCCATGACACCACAGAGGATAATGTTGAGCCAGCCTTCCCCAGAAGAAACTGCATGTCTTAGAGAGTGGGACTGGGGCTCTTCCCTGGCTCTAGGAGGGAAAGGGAGCCTCGTGCTTGCAAGCAGTAAGACCATGTCTTCCATGGCAGGGAGAAGCCCAGACTTGTGCTATTCAGTCTCCCTCCCATGCCTGATATTGCCCCTTTCTTCCCTTTCAGACACGGCCTCCTGCCTTCCCAGCATTGGAAGGGATGGTTGCAGTCACTGTGCCGAGGAAGAAGGAGATGGAGGAAAACCAGAAAGAGAAGATCCAGCAAACTGAGTGCTGATGGGAGCAGGGACACTGGGCCCAGTCTGCATGGGAGGATGAAACTCTGTGTGCCATGCTGCAGAGAGATGGGCACCATGCAGACCTCTCAGGAGGGTCTAGAGATGGCATGAACATAGCAGGAGGCCGTGGGAGCTCTGTACCTGCAGAGGGGCTGGAAGCTGCATACCAGGGCAAGATGAGACTCACCGCTGCAGTAAGGTGGCAGGCAGCACATGCGCTTTGGAACTATTGGGAGTATTTGAGCCAGTAGCTATTGCCTGCTTCAGTGCCACTTCTCTCTTTGCCCCTCCTTCATGGCCTCTCTCACAACCTTTCACTGGTGGGACACTTAGACACAGGAGATGGCTGGAACCCAGCTCCCCTGCAGCCCCATGGTGTTTTCTGCCCCCCTGCCTGCTTTCTTCTCCCTCTCCCTGCACTGCCCTGCTCTTAAGCTCATTCAGTGGCAGAGGGGACCCCGCAGAGGACTGCACATGTTGCACATTTTGAGCGTTTTATTTTATTAGAAACTCAGTTTAGAACCTAAAATAAATCTGTCTGACAAAAAAACCCGCTGGCCCCTGCGTGTGCTTGTGGAGGATTGCGCCTGTTGATGGTGCCGGGTGTACCTCTGCCTGTGTGAAGCAGCTTCTAAGGACTTTGCTGCCTTCTCTTTCTCTTTCATTCTGTATTACTGAAGTTGCCTGTTCATTTCTGACATTTTCACAGTGGGGAAGGGGAAATTAAATGCCACTAGAGAAGAAAGAATCACAGAAAGTCTCTCCTTTTTGCTGTGCTTCAGAGTCTTTTTTTTTTCTCCTGTCTGGCTGTCCCTGTTCATTCATTCATTTATTCCTTTAGTCTTCACATTTTCCTGATAGATCTTCGATTGATGTTAGGGCTCTCTGTCACTCTCCTCTTGCTAAGGATGTACTTAGTAATGTAAGCCTGAGTCCGCCAGGTCCCATCTCTCAAGACCCTCAATGTGTTTAGGTTTCATGCAGTCAGAGAATGCTCTTCACCTCCTCTCCGAACAGCCACGAAGGACTGCGGTACTGCTCTTGAGCAGTCATTGCATGCCACCCCAGAAGAACGCCTCACTAGTAAAGGGAGTCACACATGTAGTTTCTCCCATATGGGTCCCCAGGCTGTGGCTGCTCAAGGAGGCGGTGGTACAAAAATTAAGCTCTCAGTGTTTAGAATGGAAGATTCTCTTGACTTGAGTAGCGAGCTCCACTACCAGACCAGCTTTTCATTATTTCAGCAGGCACATGAAGAGGCCTTCTTGCTGTGTGGCTCTCATCTTCCCCCTCTGCAAGAGGTTCAGGCACACAGGTAATGAATGCACTCTGGGATCCTCAGACTGCAGGTAGTGGAGCAGCACCCAAAAAGTCGCAACTAGCCCACTCTGGAGAGCATGTCTGGACTCCACAGCTCTTTAGCTACTCGGCTAGCCATGCATTTTACTGAAAATGATACCCATTTCTCCACTGAGTCCTAGAGAAACGCAGCAGAGGTGCGAGGTAGACTTGTCTGCTTCGATTGTCCCACGCATTTCAGGCAGACACTGAAACAGAACCAACATAAGGCAGGACAGTCCAGCCTGGTACCAGGCATCTTCCTAGTCAAATGATAATGCTGCAATTTTTTCAGGTTGGAGTGATCTGTCTAGCTCAGTGTCCTCTCTCTGCCAGATGCTTTGGAGACAGAGAAAAGGTGGGTTAGCCCCAGTGGGGCTAAGGGGCAATCCAATATTCAGCAGGACCACATCATATTCTCTCAGTGCCTGACAGCGGTTCGCTCTCTCAGACACAGTGGGATGCTCTCTCCTCCTGTAGGTAATACTTTTATGCATTGCCTGTTACCAGCCTGGATGTTCTCATTGCTCAGATGTATGCCCAGTCTGTCTTTAAACCTCACTGTTTTCTTGTACTCTCTGACTTCCTCTGGCAATCATCAGTCCTCGGGTCTGCTTATTCACTGTGTGAAAATGGTTCCTCTTTATCAGTTTTGAATTCAAAGCTTTCCACTGTCATCATCTGTTTTCTTTTCTCCTGTCACAAAGGCTGGAAGAAGAGGGACTCCCAATCTATCATCTCTGGGCCGGTCATTATTCTACTGCCTTTTATCACATCCCTTTTTTCTTATTTCCCCATCCCCTCCTGACTCATTGCCTTTCAGCTACAAATCCCAAATTTTGGGGACTTCCTCCCTGACAGTTTGCTCGGGCGCATCTCTATGAATGGTTAACTCTCCTCAGATCCTTTGTTCTGGAAGAGGAGGCAGCAGCCCTGTGGGGGAGCAGTGCTGGCTTACATGGAGGCACGGTGCCTTTCTCCGCATTACTTCCATCCTGCCCTTCATGGGTCCCGATGTCTTGTCTGCTCTTCTGACTGTAGTTCCCCACTGAACAACACTGACCTTGTACCTAGCTGTTCACTGTGTCCTCAGCAAAATGCCTGTTGTGATGCCCGGGGCTCTTGCCTGACCTGGTACAGCTACAGTAAGCCAAAGCCTAGAAGTATTTATGCAGTTTACATTTTCGCTCCAGCTACATGACTTTGGGAACAGTGATGCTGAATTTCATTTGCCTTCCTGTTGCTGATGAGCACAGCTTTCTTACCTGTCTCCAAAGCTCTTGTCATTCTCTTGTCTCCTGACAGATTTAAATAGCTTCATGTCATCTACATAGCTGGCCTTCTTGCTGCGTACCTCCTTGAACACTAGTAACTCATGTCTGAATTCAGATACTTTGGGCCCCACTGCTGCCTCTGATGACAACTGGCAGTTTAATCCTCCTCCTTGCTTCCCACCGCGGGGCCAGTCTCAGGCGCACAGCAGAGCTGTCCTGCTCGCCCCCGCGCAGGGTCAATCCATTGCCCTGGTTCGCCCTGCAGCTCCAGGGGGACAAGGAGAAGGTGCAAGCTGTTCAACATGTAAAACACAAACTGAACGCTGGATTATTTACTGTAACACAGTTACTCTTGCTTCATGAATCTTCACCAAGAACCGATGACACTTGAAGCCAGTTTGACCAGAGGCATTCACGGTTATGTACGGTTACACTGCAAGACCTGAGTATGCAGTAGGCACCTCCACAATCATTACAATACCTGTAGCAGGTCCTGAAAATACTTTCTTTGTAACGGAGAGGACAATGGTGGCTGAGCTGTATAATCTGTGTAGGTTAGGGTGGCACCATCTACAAAGGCTACGAGGCCTCAGACATGGTTGTGTATAAATACAAATACAAATTCCACCAGCTCTGAAGTGCTGAGAATGATATCTGAAGCTTCATAGGTGTTGCAGTCCTGCTTTTGTAACCAGCAGAGCACTTCACGCAGATGAGCATTACTGACAAAATACAGGCACCAACAAAAATGACAAGCATGGCCATTGAGCTGCTTTGTTTGACAGCCCTCAAGGAAAAATGCTGGAAAGCCAGCTGCTACCAATGCAGAAATAACTGCCTATGGCCACAGGAAGCTTTACCTCCCAAACGCTGCAGGAGAAAGAACGGATCAGTACAACACTAGGAAGTACGAAAATATTTCTGAATCAAGATGGCAAAAGGCAAATCAGTAGAGTTGAAGTGGAAGGACCAAGAGTCTGTACAAGAAAGCAAACAAATCTGGAAATCTGTCCCAAGTGGTGTCAATAAGTAGGAACAGTAAATAAAGCAAATGTCATACGAAGGAAAGAGACCTGATGCTTTTCCACAAGGATACAGCTACAGGTGCAAAAATCAGATAAATATTTTCAATGTGCCAGAAGCAGAAAGCTTGAGAAAAACACAGGAAATACAGTGGATTCCGTTTTGGCAGAGGGCAGCGTTAAGGAAGGCAAAGAAAGTTATGCATGCAAATTCCTTTGCATCTGACTCCTCCAAAGGGAATGGGAAGAGGATCTTTAATCCTAAATGAATCTTTTTTGATAAGAAAGACCAGCACTATCAGAAAAAAAATCATAACTAGGTCCAGGTGTTCTACATCCAAGACTACTGAGGGATTTCAAGTGAGAGGCTAAGTAAATGCGAGCGAATAGTGTAATCTGACAAAGAAGCAACTAGAAACAACACATCTATCATGGTCTTGGTACATTCTGCGTAGCCTTTCAAAAATAATAAAAAATTAGAACCAGATCTTGAATTATCTAGGACACTAAGGCACACTGATTTTTATACCTGCTTGGCAAATTGGTGGGAACAATATCAGCGCCAATGCTGCAAAAAAAACCCCCATGCCTCACTACTTTGCTTGGATTTCTTCAACAATTTGATGCAACAACGAACAAAACCAAAATATCTGGGGTCCATCATTTTGCCTTCCAAAGGTTCACCCAAACCAAGCTCCTTACAGGAACACTGTTGTTGTAGGTACCGCATCTTGTGCCACGCACTGAGATCCAAGGCATCTGGGACAGTCGTGACATAGTTGTTGACTCCATCATGCTCAAGAGGTCTTACTCCTAGGTTTCCATCTTGCTGGCCTGCCAGTTCAATGCAACTCACTCCAAAAGCTGTCATATGGTGTACTCTGAAATGGATGTCACTCCCACCTGAAGGGATGGGTTTCAGAGGGTCTTATGGTAAGAGAACACAGGACACTTGCTGTGCCTAGGAAATATGGCAGGAGGTGATGCACAAGGGCAGCTTTTGGAAGGACTTCTTAATTCTCATTCTTATTGAGGTTTCTCATGTTCCTCTTCTTTTACAAACACTGTGTGTCTTCCTCTCTGGTCACCAGATCAGCATCCCCCTTTTTCCGTGGAAAACGACACAGGTTTTTGGACCGAGGAGGAGGCACCAGCAGACTCCCTAACAAGCCTTGCGGGCTGGCAGCAGCTCAGCCGGGATCCTCCGGTCAGGCACTCCCCAGCCCTTCGAAATCTCACGCCCCGGGTGAGCGCAGGCGCCCAGGGCCCCCCAAAGGGTGGTCTCCCTGCCTGCCCCACCGCCCGGCCCCAGGCATCCCGCAGCCCCAAAGCCCCGGCTACCCGGTGGCGAAGCCTTGTGCCTCCATCAGCAACCGAGGGCGGTCCCGGGGGGGGGCGGCAGCGCTGTGCGGGGCACCTGGGCTGAGGGGGTGAGGGTGGGCGGCAGCCCGAGGGGCCATGGCTGGGGCTGGCCGGCCCTTGCCCCTCGCTGGCGGCCGGGGGCTGCTGCTGCGCCTCCTCCTCTCCTTCCCCAGCATGAGGCGCCTCCTCTCCTTGGCCCGGGTTCATGCCGCCATCTAGTGTCCACGCACGACGGGGATTTCCCGCCCACCCGCACTTGCGTTATAAGGTACATCCGTCATTTGTTCCTTTTGCGCTGTGAACACCCGTGACTCAGCTCTCCAGTGACCGGTTAATACGCCCAGGTCCTTCTCTCCCTTTGCTTTCAGCTAAGGAAGTTAAAGCAAAAATTCTTATAATTACTACTCAGAAGCAAAACCTTACAGCGTGTGCTATTGAATTGCATCCCACTTTAACGCTCCAAGCCTCAAGCTGCTTCCAGTGCAATATTCCAGACCCTCTGTACTGACGAAACCCCTCCAGTTGTGCATCATGACAAATACTGTCACCAGCTTCTCCCCCTTCCTTTTGCCAAGGTCATTAATAGTAAGATAGTAAGTAATATCCATCCCATACAGGTCCTTAAAAACTCCTCCAGCCACCTCTCTCCTGCCTGTTGCATTTCTGACACATCTTTAACATCAGCTTGGTTTTGTTTAGGCTCACTTTAGCCCCTGGCACTTTTGGTGACACACTTTTGCAGTTGGTGATTCTTGGACCATCCCTCTCTCCAGTGCCCCCAAGCAGTCCCTGACTTCCCAGCACATCTGGCTAGTCTTTCTCCATCAGACTTCACGGCTCCTGCCAAAACACAGGGGACCCCTTGCTAATGAAGAACTTCTCTGGAGATTTCCTGATTTTCCTCTGTGATCAGCAAATGAACCTTCATGATATCTGCTTAGAGAGTCCTCTCTTCCCAATTTCAGCTTCTGCAGAGAGACTCCAAGCGCCTGCAGGGAGGTATCTCCCTGCAGCACAACCTAGGAGGCTTCCTCTTTTCCAAGGCACATAGCTGTGCTGGGGCAAATCACCAGGCCTCCTCACTAGGCGGCTGGTTGTTTCTAGCCCTCCACGTCTAGCATCAGAAATGCCCCTCGACAAGCTCAACAGGTGTCAGCTGTTCTGTTGCAAAGAGAAAGCTCCTGGCCTTTGAAGCCACTGACATTCAGGTGCCTGAAGATAGGGTTTTCATGCTGTGTTCCAGACTTGTCCTTCCTTCTTTCCAATTGCTCTCTGAGCAATCACTGATTTTCCGATATATCTGGGTATCCTTTACCCATTAGAGTTCACAGGCACACTCCTAGCCCTCGCTGACGTGCAGGGAACTTGGTTTTAAGGAGACCATCTCTGGAGGTTTCTTGGCTTTCCACTGGAGTCAGTAAAAGGTCCTTCTCAACATCTGATTTCTGAGACCCTTTTCTCCCTTTTTCACACTTCCTTGGAGAGACTTCGTGTCCCTGCAGTGTGACCTCCACGCAGCACAGCCTGGGAGCCTCCTTTCTCCACTGAGGTCTACGAGAATCTGTTACTCACCAATACCCGTTTGCAAAAATATTGCTGGTGATGGGATTAGAGCAAAGAGAGATAGCACGGGGTGGGTCGGGAGTGTCTCTGCAGGGGAGAAGAAAGGGAAACATAACAGCCACAAACTTGGCTGGGGGGGAGCAGTGTGTAGTGCTCAGTCTCTTCTCACTCTGCTGCAGGGTCAGTGTGTGATGCTGGATAAGCCCCACTTTCCCCACAGGTGCAGTACAGCAACTGTCCCAGTGAGGTAAGAACCAGACTCGCATGGAATTTAAAAACCTGTTAAATATTTATGAGAAATATTACATTCAGAAGAGAGACTGGCTGGCTAATATTATTCATGCCTCCTGGATTCTGATATTTAATTAATGCTTGCAAAGTGCTTTGAGATGCTTGGATGAAAGTGATACAAACACATCGCCGCATGCTGTGACCCTCAGTCCCAGAGGTACCTGTTAACCACACAGCTGTAGCAGCTCTGAGAGATGAGGCTCCCTCCTAAATCCCTTCCCTGGGGTGAGAATGAGTCCATGTGGGGGCCAAGCCTGCAGTTTTGTCACCTCAGACTCACAGCCCTGCTTCTCCTTGCAACTCTGCAGCAAGTTCAAGTGCGTTTTGGAAGCTTTACCCCTTCAGGGAATGCTATTTCTGGTAGATATTTGCAGTGACATAAACCAACTGTTTAAAAACAAGCCAGTGTTTCTGCATTACAGCATGCTGGGGAGACAAAATGCAAGCCAGAATCCGTGTGAACTGAAGCATCAGCTCAATGCCCCGGAGCCCTAAGCCATGAGACGCCAGGGTCTTACAATCCCAACCTGACTTTTCTCAGCTCTCTTTTTCCCAGGACAGCCCCTCTCTGGCTGCTAAGGACCAGAAGGGACATTTCTATTCGCAGGCATGTGAGAGCATTTTGAAGATACTGATGTGATGCGGCAGACTCTCACAGGAGAGCCACGTCTCCGAACAGGGCTTTCACAGGCTCTGGACACCAGCAAAGTGGGCACCCATCCCATCTCGTCCCATCCCGTCCCATCCCGTAGCCTGTGTCCCACACTGGGAAGTTCCTGTATCACACAGGTAGCTCTTTCCCTGTGATGGGACGGCTTTATCTTTCTCCAAAGACACAACCAATGGACCAGCTGTTGCACTCGAGGCCCGATCGGTGCTGTTCCTTTCACACTTGGTGGCACATTGTGAATCTCGGTGCTGTGTCTGTCTGTCCCTGCTCCTCCAAAGCCTTGTTGCTTCTCGCACCCCCATCCTCCAGACAAAGGGACAAGTCACTGCCAGGAGGAGAAGAGTGGGCGGCACAGAGATGAAATCTCAGCCATGTCTGGGGCTCAGTGGGTTTCCGCCGTCTTGGCTGAGGCTGGGATTCAGAGACAGAGACACCAAATGTGGGTGGAAAACCACAAAAGCCCCCTCCTCCACCCTACAGAGAAGGGAAACAGCTGAGATTCAGTAGCGGTACAGGTTACCTAAGAGTAACCTTGTATTGGGTTTGCATGGCAAGGTTTTGGTAGCGGAGGGACTGCATGGGTGGCTTCTGTGAGATGTTGGCAGGAGCTGGCCCCATGTCAGTCAGAGCCGTGTCCAGCCAGCCCCAAAACAGACCCACCCCAGGCCAAAGCTGAGCCAATCAGCGATGCTGGTAGTGCCTCTGTGATAACATATTTAAGAAAGGGTAAAAAACACTGTACAGCTGCTGTGGGAGAGAGGAGTGAGAAAATGTGAGAGAAACAGCTCTGCAGACACCAAGGTCAGTGAAGAAGGAGGGGGAGGAGGTGCTCCATCCAGGCACCAGAGCAGAGATTCCCCTGCAGCCCCTGGAGAAGACCATAGTGATGCAGGTTGTCCCCCTGCAGCCTGTGGAGGTCCATGTAGGAGCAGATGTCCACACTGCAGCCCCTGGAGAGTCCACGCTGGAGCAGGCTCCTGGCAGGAGCTGTGGCTCGTGGAGAGGAACCCACACTGAAGCAGGTTTTCTGGCAGGAGCTGTGGCCCATGGAGGATCCACGCTGGAGCAGTCCATTCCTGAAGGACCGTACCCTGTGCAGAGAACCCACGCTGGAGCAGTTAGAATCATCAAATCATAGAACAGCCCAGGTTGGACAGGACCTTGAAAGATCGTCTGGTCCAGCCTTTCATGGGAAAGGGGCCCTAGATGAGATTATCTAGGACCCCGCGCAATCACATTTTGAAAGCTTCTAGCGATGGGGATTCTACCATGTCCCTGGGGAGCTTGTTCCAGCGAATGATTGTTCTCACTGTAAAAAATGTCTTTCTTATGTTGAGATGAACATGAAGAACTGCAGCCCATGGGAAGGACCTGCATTGGAGCACTTCATGAAGGACCCCACGGTGGAGCAGGGGAACAGCATGAACAGGAAGGAGCAGCAGAGATGAAGTGCTATGAACTGACCACAACCCCCACTACTTGTCCCCCCGCGATACTCAGGGAGGTGCAGAAGAGTCAGGTGTGAAGTTGAGCCTGGGAAGAAAAGGGGGGTGGGGGAAGATATTTTTAGTTTTGTTTTTATTTCTCACTATCCTACTTTGTTTTTAATTGGCCATAAATTAAATTAATCTTTCCCCAAGTCGAGTCTGTTTTGCCCATGATGGTAACTGGTGAGCGATCTCCCTGTCCTTATCTTGACCCATGAGGTTTTTTTCATCTTATCTTCTCTCCCTGCCTTTCTGAGGAGGAGGAGTGAAAGAGCAGCTGGGTGGGCAGCTGGCCGCCACCCAAGATCAACCCACCACTGCTATAAAGAAAATATTCTCTCATGTCACCCCAAATCTCAGCCATACTCCACAGTCAGGTGCCCCAAACATATCGTCAGGGATCCCCTCTTCCTCTGTTATTATCGCTGTGCAACCCCTGGGGTCAGGTCCATGGTCCACTCCTCAGAGGTGCCTCCTCTTAGTGGTGATGCAGGAGACAGGCTGGGAAATGGAGGTCAGCTTGCTTTTACAGAGTATCAGAGGTGCGGGCTGGGCCTGGATCTGCTCAGCTAACACATTAATTTGCGACCTTTCTTTGTCAGTAGAGCAGAACCAGTTTCCAATCGTTCGCTTTTAAGTTTCAACCCCGTCATGGCCTCCCATCAGCTGCCATATGGCCAATAGGCTCTCTCTGTTTTACACACTCATTCTCCCCAGGCACTGGAATACATCACCTTCCGTTACGGTCTCCATTTCTGTTCACACCCAGAGTCAAAATCACATGCATTTGGAAAATCACTATCTACCTAAAGAAGTTGGCAGATGTCAGCAGAACCTGGACTGGCAGGAAGACCTTGCTGACGTTCCGGCTGGAGAGGAGGAGACATCAAGGCCGACGTCTGTTGAGCTGCTTTCTGAACATCGACTTCGTTCTTCTTTTGTTTCAGCTGTAGCTGGGTGAGATCAATTACGGCAGGTGACAAACACAAGGAGACAGAAACACAGAGGCAGAGAGGAAGGAAAAGAGGTAAGGAAACTTTCTTTCTTTCTTTCTTTCTCTGAGAAAAGAGGCCAATCTGTTTTCATTTTTTTTAATGTTATGAACTTTACTATTCCACACGAGTTGCTGTTTCAGCACGGGTGGATTGGTTTTGCCCCACTTAAAGGTCTGATGTAAAACCATCTTGAACCTTTGACTTGATAATACTTCTGGCTGTGCAATTCTCCGAGGCCTTTTGGTTTTAACTAAGAAGTGTTTATCTCCCTGGATTTTTCCCTGAAAGGGGCAAAAAAAAGGGAGCTACAAAAAGCTCAACCTGCCTCAGAGCCTGGGGATCTCACAGATCTTTTAAACCCACGTATATGGAAAAATGTCCAATATGAGGGCCTGTCACTGGTGACTGTATATCCCCAAGGGCTGGAAATGTAGTGGGGAGCAGTCCTTCACCAGCTGCCACTTGCTATCACCTTCTCCACATGCCCTCTAGGAAGGGGAATTTTATTCTAAAAAAAGCCTGAAAAATAAGATGATGCTGGTCTCTAGCAAACTAGGGACGTCTGCTTACATCTGTACGTGCTGAGACTGGAGGGGTCTGTTCTGCTAATCCAGGCTGACTGGCTCACTGCCTGACACCGGCTGCCGATGCAGCCTGATCCACTAGCTCAGGGCTGAGTGAGCAGGATTTCTTGGAGAAAGAAGGACCCTTTCAATTTAAGGACACCAGAAAAGAGACTTGCCTTCCCCTTCCATGGGCTGCTGCACCGTTGAAAACAGGGGTTTCATTTCTGGTTGAATTTTTCAACTTTCAGATGGTGCGTCCTACTCAATCTTCGTCAGCCACCTCAGATATTCCTCTACATGGTGCATCGAGGTTGAGCTCAGGTTACTACTTAATGTTCTCCACTATAAACTGAACAGTCCTCTTAAGTTCCTGGTGCACGTTAGCCTCAAATCAATTCGCAGACTTTTCCTTTATCCTCCCCAGTGTTTCACAAACATGGCTGCCAAAGCTGCCTGCAGTACAGCAGGGCTTGCCTCATCTAAATTGAGCATCCGTCCCGTTCCCACTTGTGGTTCTCGGGCGCCCAGGGACGGTGCCCACCCAATCTGCCGCAGCCTCTCGCAGGGACCCTGTGTTCACCAGGGAGAAATTCTGGAGGGATGCATTTTTGCTCTGAACGGGCAGATATACACCATTTTGCTGTGCTGACCTTATCAATATGTATATAGACCCTCTTCCCGTCTGGGCTGCACATCAAGTAATCTGCATGGTAAGATGTCGCTGTTCCTATTTTGGCAGCTGCGTTAATGATACCTGAACATCATCCCAAGCATGCATATGGCTTGGGAGGGCGATGGAGGGCCTGCCTTCAGAGGGCATCTCAGTGCCTTTGCTAGTCACAGCCTCCAGTGTCTTTAGAAAGTCACCTCTGGGCTGCAGTTGCGAACTGCCGGATGAAAGATGGTTTGCGGAGCCAAAAAGAGGAGGGTTAGGAGGAAAGAAGAGGGGCTAGGTGGAGGGGGAAAAGCTCAGAAAGCAAGTGCTGAAATGCCTGTGAGGCAAAAGCAGGTCTTGGCTTCCCCTTAGGCCGCCGGAGGGGTTAGAGGCCGTAGGGAGCAGCCCGGGCTGCGGAGATGGAGCCACTTCTCGTGGCCTCCACATGGGTCCAGGCACACGGCTAGGCCAGGGGAACTTTATGGCTGAAGAGAGCTTGGCTGGCGCTGACACTGTGGTCTTGCCGCCCTACCTCGTCCTGACGGTGGGACCTCTCTCTGGGGGGATCGGCAGCTTTCACCTGCCTGGCCCTGCAGACCCTGCTCCAGCACCTCCCTCTCACAGCAGCTCCGAAGGGTGGCAGCTGCTCTCAGATGAACGGCCAGAGGCGCTCAAGAGGAAATCGAGGCAGGGTCGGCCAGTCTGGGGGGGGGACAGTGGGGCCCATGAAGTGACCTTCACTGCTATCTTTGCTCTCTGCTGGCTATTTGCGTTGCATTTGGTCTCTCACCCTGCCTGCTGCACACATAAGTTTGCTCTGAAATAAGTAATTTCAAATAAACCGCTACTCAGTAAAAGAGCCAGATCAGTTTCGCTTTAGATGTTTACACTGAGAAAAAGAGAGGTGATCCTCTGTAACCCAGAGTCCCAAAGCCAAGCCCAACTGATGTGCAGGGCCAAGAGGCAGCTGCATCCCTCAGCTCTCACCTGGCAGCCACTGCAAGGGGAAATGCGGTGCAGCAGCAGAGGCTGAGGTGTGGAGCCCTTGTGCGGATGGACGGCTGGGAGGCCCCCCCGCCCCGGCAGAGTGAGCTGCCGCCAGATCAAAAGCACAGCCACAAACAAGAGCGAGAGAAGAAAACAAGAAAACCACACTGCATGAAAGAGGCCCAGGAACGCACCGAGAGCGGGAGATGGCCTACTCTGCCTCAGGAGTGGTTGCTGAGTTTTTTGTTTGTTTTTTTTTAATTTCAGTTTCCCTCTGTGTCATGCTGGTGCCAGCCTGGGGGAGAGCTCTCTGCAACCATCGCCCGCTGGGGCTTGGTGCTGGATGGAGCGAGGGGCTGCCAGCCCCTCTCCCAAGCAGATGTTCTCCAGGCCAGGCTTGGTCCTGCAGTCATCATTCCCCAGAGCAAGACCGCTCACTAACTCAGCTCTCCTTTTCCTATCCCTCAGAGAGGCAGGGATTATTAAAATAAGTCAAGAAGGAAATTAAACCAGTTTAATAAGAGGGTAAAATGAAATGGAAATCAATGTTCACTTGGGAGGGAGCCCTGCTCCTCCGTTGCTAGACATGCTAATAAATCAAGTGTGCCTGGACTGTTTCTGGCACAGAGGCCAACTGGCATGAGATGGTGTGGGCTATTAAACTCACTTAACCTCCAAAATGAACTGGCTACATGCCAGCCACCTAATGGGAGTGGTCCCTGGCCCATGCTAACACCTAAATGCATCCCGGGAGTTGCTTGGGAGAGCAAGGGCCAAAAATGTGTTCTCCTGGGCCAAAAATGTGTCAGGAAATGTTCTAGCAATTTAACAGGACTGATGAGTGTATTCCAGTGCCTGGGGACATTCCCTGACACCACTTAATTTATGAGTACCACCATAAGATACAGCTGGGCTGCCTGTAAGGAGGCTGCGGGTCTGCTACAGGCATCCGCTAATGAGAGCGGCTTGCTCAGTTAACATAGCAGACCTTGCTCACCGAGACCTGTAAACTCCAGAGTAGCATTGCCTGTGATCTGGCCTGGAGGGATACAGGAGATAGAAAGTCAGGGGAAAAATAGGAAGTGGCATGCATGAGAAGTAGAGATAAACAGGGAGAGAAAGACAGTGTATGAAAGAAATGCTAGCTGAAGGCAACCCATTTTCCCCACTGACTTGTAACATGTAGGTGGTAAACATCATATTGTAGAGATCTGCCACAGAAATACAAAGATTAGTCTGAATGAAGTAGGAATGCAGAACATGTGAAACCACAAGAAGAAACAGAAAAACAAAGATGCATCAATCTGCATCTACCAAGCTGCGCGAGGCCAGCAGTTCACCGGTCCCACGGTGCTCTGGTTGTGTGGTTTTGCTCAATAACCAGGTAGCAAGAAGGCGAAGAACAAACTGAAGCCGTAAGATGACAGGAAAATAGAGATTCCCAGCCAAAACAAAATGATGGTGTGTGACTCAGCGATTTCATTAATTTTTACCTGTTCCATTACCTTCAGGTTTTATATAAAGTTTAATGACTTAAAATATTTGAAACCCAGCACTGACCCTGCTAATTTGTAGAGATCACTTTAGAGTGGGGGCTGACTTTTCCTGCTGGTCCCACTGGGACAGGTGACATGAGTGTTCACAGCGGGGACGAGGTTTCTTCTGTCGTCTCAGGAATGGGCCTTACTCAGGGCCCTATGCCAGTTCTTGGTTATAGATGTTTCTTCACAGTGAGATGTATACAGATGCCTTGTTGTTGCCCCTTTCTTTATTCTGTAGCGTAGCCTAGCAAACTGCTTGATCACTGCTACTGCATCGTGTTAGAAGCGATCTCCAATCACATGCACTGGCTCCTTTGTTTTACTGTTTTCGCACAAAACAGCTCATGCAAATATTCCCTGGGGCTGGGATGGGTTTTTTGCTTTGCACGAGGCAAGCCACAAATCTTCTCTGACTGTGCCTTTGCCATCTATTTGTCTTCTGATGGTGCACATGGCTGCTGCCTTGCTCTTGCACCTACATTTTTCGTATGTGCATGGGTGTACATCTGTCTAGGTGTCAGACTGTAGGTCACGCTAAGCTGATCTCCATGTAAATGTAGTGCTGATGTTTTCATCTACTTTTTGATAGTTTCATGTGCTCTGATAATTTAAATTAATTTCAATATTAAATTATCCTCTAATAGAATATATTATACTTAACATTGCACATAATACATATAAATATTGTATTAAATTATTCTTGCATTTCTTTTGAGTTCAATCTCATTATGACTCCAGCCTTCAGTCTATCATGCTCTTGGCACGGGGAGTGCCTGCTTTTGGAGAAGTGAGGTCGCCTCACTGTTTTTGCTCACTCCCCAGACCAGTTAACCTGCTTGGCTTCCTTTTTGTGATATATGCCTTGGTTTAGGGATGGAGAACTCGGTAGTCTCCTTGCACCAGCAGCCATGGTCCCCTTCACCTTGTCAGTCCACCCAGCTGCAGCTGATATCAGCACTTGGTCTCTGCTACAGTCAGATACTTCATCTAATTTGATAACTCGCCTTAACACGATAGTTGGCTCCCAGTTCCCACTTAAGGTTTTGTTACCATCAATGCAACTTCTTCTTTGGGACCTCACTCCTCCCTTCTCCCCAGACTTTTTGTTGAATAGTCCTAAGAATTCAAGCAAGTCTTTCCAACAACATCAGACTTGGTGGTTACTGAGATTTTTAAGGTAAGAAATAAGTAGACAAAAAGCAAGCTAAAGAAAAATATTAATAACAGCCTAAAGATGGCCTTAATCATAGAATCAAAAATCACACAGAAATATTTAGATGGCAAGGGACCTCTGGAGATCTCCAGTCCAACCTCCTGCTCACAGCTGGGTTGACTCTAAAACTACAACACGTTGCTCAAGGCCTTGTCCAGGGAACTTCTGAACATCTCCAAGGGTGGAGATTGCCTGGCATCTCTTGGCATCTATTCCAATGCTGAACCACCTTCAGCAAGAAGAAATTTTTTCTTATATCTAGTCAACAGTTTCTTGCTGCAACCTATGGCTGCTGCCTCCTGTTCCTCTCCTGTGCACATCTGAGAAGAATGTGGCTCCTTCTTCTAGGTAATATCCTTTAGATAATGGGAGACTGAAATTAGATCCCACCTTGGCTCTCTTCTCCCTACCAAACCCTGCTTTTTCTCTCTCCCTGTATATCATGTGCTCCAACCTCCTCACCATCCCAGCAGCCCTCCATTGGACTCTGTCCGGTTTGTTGGCATCTATCTTGTTCTGGGGGCCCCCAACTGGATCCTGTATCCTAGATGAGACCCCAGGTGTGCCAAATAGAGGGAAATAATTACTTCCCTCAGCCTGCTGGCTGTGCTCTTGCTAACACAGCCCTGTATGTGTTTAGCCTTAATCCCCGCAAGAGCGATGATAACCCACCATAGAGAAGTAAAAAAGCACAGAACTCCTGGCAATATAGACACATGCAGTCTAATGAATGCCAGAAACCTAGGGATAAGTAAAATGAACTGTTTAATACCAAGCTCTAGGGGGAACACTGCAGCTGGATTCTTTACTGAAACGCAGGGCTCTGGTGACTTTACCAATAAGTTTCCACTTTGCTGCGCTGAAGGATGGTGGGTGCTGACTGGGAACACGGGCCCCGTCCACCGAGGTCTGAAAATCAACCATTATTAACAGAGCATTTGGGTCTTCCAGGACAGCATCCCTTGGCAGTGAGGGCATTTCCAGCCCTGCAGTCTGCAGCAGGGAGGAGCGTTCCCGCAGCGATGGAGTCATGCGGCACGGTGGTGAGCAGCACGCTTGCTGTCTTCTTGGTTCTGCATCTGGGTGAGTCCTCAGCTCAGCGAACCCTCTCGGTTCTTACAGCCACAAGCCTCACAACATTTGGGGTGTTTCTAGGCTCCTCCCGATTTGCCATATAACATACCTCACACAGTTTAGAGCAGGCTCATTCCAGCCACGAAGCTGTGACAGCTGCCTTCTTACCTTGTCTGGCCCACCCCTGCACTGCCCAACAGCTCTCTGCGAGGCCATCCAGTGGAGATTAGGACAGAGGGTCTAGGAGCTGAGAGGCTCCCTACATCCATGTCTTGTTATTTCAGAGGCAGCATGGACAGCTCAAGCTTTGGGACTCAGGTTGTTCCCAGCCTGCCTGCTGAGCCTGCCAGCCGAAGTCAGGGTGTCTGGAGCATCACCAGGTTTGGGGAGCTGCCCTGTAGAGATGCAGGAGTGGGGTTCCTGTGAGAGCCAGGGTGCACACCGAGCACAGAGTGGAAAATACCGCCCTCCACACTGCCTCCAGCTGCCTGGGCAAAAACGTGTGTTTCTCATCACAGATTTGCTCTTACAAATGTGATGCTATTGGCTTGCTTAGTTTGACTGCTAATGTTATAAGGTTTGGTGGACTTTTTAGTGCTTATTTTCCAAGAAAGGAAGGTGACTGAATAAGGCCAAGCCTGCATTTCTCAGATACTCAGCTTTGATTCCTCTGGTTGCAGAGGAAAGACTGGAAATCTTTTATGCGCCCTAGAACCAAAAGCAAAGCAAAAGATACCAACTCTTATTAATAACATTTATAATTCCACAGTTTAAGACAAAATCATCATTTTCTGTGGTCCAATGTGTAATTATTGAAAATCTGTATTGGCAATGTTGCAGATTACCTATGCTCTTGGAGGAATATGTAACTTGTGCAAAACCCTCCATTAAACTCATGTAAACTTTGTATTTTGCACTTCTGTCGTTCTCTAGTACTAGGGTCACTTGGGGGATCTGCAGGTTAGGCAGCTCTGAGAGCTTACCAGCAGTGAGGCAGGAGACCACAACCCCCTTATTCCCAATTGTACCTCTGGCAACTCCTTCTTATGGTCTCCTGCAGAAATCCTCTTTACAGTGAAGGAAAGGAAGTGGTTCTTCCAAGAAACCACTCCTAATGTTTCTTCAACGTTATACATCTTACTTCTTTTACTGTCACATAGCCCTCATCCCAAGAACAGATACCTGACATTAGGCCCTTCTTTCTTTCTTTTTTACTTTATCCTTTCATTTTCCTGGGCTTCCAGTCTTGCTCCATGCAAAAATTGGAAGAATGGGTGAGCAAATTTGCCAGTGCTGCCTCAAGTCTTGACTGGGGAGTGAAGGAGGGCTGGCATATGCTGCCCTGCCTTTGCTATCAGTAGGATAACTAAATCTTGTCCAGTAGAAAAAGGTTGTTTCAGTAAAACTGTTGACATCTCAAAATTGTGAATGATGGTGAATCCACCACAACCACTGGTATTTTCCCTGTTTCTGAATGTATGTATGTATGTGAAACAGAATAGCCGTTAGCCAAGTAAAGAGCCCAAAGTGGAGGGGAGGGAAGCTATGGAGCTGAAAAGAAAAGGGATTGATTGATTGATGAGACAAAGGAGCGAAAAATTCAGAAACTGAGGATAACCTTCCCAGTATCTGGGAAAGGGAGGAAAGATAGCTGCGCCTTTCTGGAGGGATGGGAAGTATTCACTGAGCCACCCTTCAGAAAGTGAATGTATGCCTCTTTTGCTGGGTATTGACTTTCAGGTTTGATCCCCATTATGGCTCAGCAAAATGAACTACAGATTGGGATCGCAGGACAGGCGGTGATTCTGAGCTGCAGTGGCACACCTAATGGCACAGGAAGTACTGTGACCTGGAAGTACTATAAGGTTGTTATAAGGTCGTTTAAAACTACCCTTTTGAAAGGTAAGGCTTCCAATCCATCACCCCTTCTCTCCAGTATATGGCTGAGAAACCTCTTCCCTCCTAACCAAGCTTATTTTTTCAAAAGGCAAAGCTACCATGTCCGATCGATCTGAAATCAACCTCAACAGTAAACAACTGAAAGTGAGGGACTTAAGGCTCTCCGATGCTGGCATCTACACCTGTGAATGTGGCTCTCACACAGTCAGTATCTCACTGCATGTCTTTAAATGTGAGTGATTAGAGGGCTTTTCCATGAGGAGGTGAGGGGGGAGGGGACCGTAGAGCTCAGAGAGACATATCTGCTGTGATTCTTTATCCAGCTGCCATTTCTTCTGGCCTGGGCTATCATAGTTCATTTCTCCTCCATCTCCAGGGCACTAAGTCTCCGTATTCTCTTTGCTGTGACACTTGTCCCTCTCTCACAGGAAGAGGAGTTGACTTACTGGCTGCGCTTTTTCTTTTTACAGTGACGAACTCTTTAGATGGGCACTTCCTGTCAAATGAAGTCCTCGAGCTCACTTTAATGCAAAATGCATCCCATCCTCTACCCCACCTCAGCATCACATTGTTTAACAGTAACAATAACATAGTAAGATCAACCCCCTTCTTACAAAATAATAACCATCAAAAATACATACTGAAGTTAAACCGACTGGAGGCTACGGACAGCGGGACCTGGATGTGTCACGTCCATTCAGACTCTCCATTGATTAATCAGACCATCCCCTTTGATGTGAAGGTATTAGGTATGCAACAACAAAAATGCAACTCACACACAGGCTCGGGAACCAGTGCTCCCTCCAGCTCATGAGCTGAGCTTTTACTTTCCAGCATCCCAAGCAATGGTGCCCCAGGGTCGATTTTCCAGGGCTTCCAACACTGCAGCTTGGGGATTGCTCTGCTGCCTGAGCTCTGTTCCACACTTGCTCCCATTTTCCTCTCCAGGCTTGGTGAGGAGAGAATCCTCCTCTCCCTGGGGTCTGTTCTTCTCAGCTCTGGTGAGCTTGGGAGCTTTGGCTCTTTAAACCTGTTCTCAGACACTAACTGTTTATCCTTCCTGGGGTATCTCGTGGCTTTTCTACAAGTCCTTTTTCAACTGAGCATGGTGTGCATCTCTCCAGATCAAAAGTGGACACGGGGAAGTGTAGCCATAGCTTTCCCTGCTTCTGTGTTCCTTGTCTCTTCTGAATTCAGGTTTTCAGAATCCAGATTTGGAAAGAAAGTATGCAACTGTTGATAGCACTGTCATCTTGTCATGGCGTCTGAACTTTCAGAAGATAAAATGGAAAGAAGGTTTCACAGGACAACTGAATTGGAAACAACAGGAAAGTGCAACCACTCATGAGCTACTTGATTTCAATGTCACAGCACTAGGAGAGCAGCATAAGACCAAAAAAAGCAGCCACTTTCGGTTTGAGATACCTGAAAGCAAATCTGAAAGTACCATAGAAGTGAAACTCCCCAAAGTCCATTTCAACCACTCTGGGCAGTACCAGTGCCAGCTGGCGTACAACAGAAGATACACGCAGAGCAAGATAGAGCTGGTGTTGATGAAAGGTGAGAGAAAGAGAAGTGGGTCAAGAGATGACGAGCTGCAGAAACCTGGAAGCCAGAAGAGTATGGATGGACCCATCTTCCCATCCTGTCACTCACATGTCCTTTTCTTACCTTCACAGTCTCAGCTAACCCTGTTGGGCCAATCCCCAGAGGGGCCGAGATAACGCTGACCTGCCAGGTCTCTAGTCCACTCCCATCCAACGCCCACTTGCGCTGGGAACGTGTGAATGGGACTCAGACGGACATCAAGGAGTCAAAGCAGCATGAAGTAAAGGTGGAGGTGAACGTCAGTGCCGCAGGGCTGTGGAACTGTCACCTCATAGAAGACAATGACAGGAAGATCAGCCTTAATTACCCCGTGGGTATGGAAATTAGCACCATGTCCCTGCCTCCACCCAAAAGCCTTAAAATTCTCTTTGTTTCTGTGTCTGAATACTTTTCTCCTTCCACAGAGGAAGCTCCTGTTTGGATTAGCTATGCAGTAATTGGAGCAAGTATTGGAGGCAGTGTATTGGTGTTTGGTCTTGCATGCCTGTGCATCATCAGTGGTATAAGCTGGCAGCAGAGAAGGGTGAGTGCCCTGGTCCCTGTGAAAGGTGAAGAGATGACAATCTCCCAAATCATAGGAGGAGTCTGATTTTCTGTCTGGGTGTGGGGCAGAACAGATAAAGGATCAATCCTTAGACTCAAAGCAAATGGTTAGAGATGGACAGCCTGCAGATGTCAGACAGTACATTACTACCACTTCAGAGGAAAGCATTTGAAGCATGAAAATATCTAATCGTCATTTATCCCTTCTCTCCTGGCAGCAACGGGCAAAAAGGATGGCACGAGCAAGACAACACTTGCTGGAAAACAAGACATGTCAATGTCAACAGTAAGTGGCAATGAGGGCACCCAGAATGGGCAAAGACTCTGGTTTCAAGACAGGGGAGCTGGATGGTTGAGCAGGGAGAAATGGAGCTTGAGCCTGCTTGGTGCTACAGTACAGCTGCATTTCAGCATTTTCAGCTCTTACTCATGTTAAGTCATGCTTAAGAGTTATGAGCTATGTTAATGAATTTCCTGTTATGCCCCAAACCCGTGGTAGCACTATGCTGGGAAACTTTTGAGCAGAGAGGTTTCACTTGAATTACCTTGATGTTGAGAGGTGTTAGCCAAACCCAAGCAAGAGCTCCAGAGTCCTTTGATAGGTTCCACAGTAGATCTGGGATGTAGATGTTGAGGTTGTGGAGGTGGAAGGCACACAACCAAGCTCAAGGATAAAACCCAAATTTTAAAAATCCATGATGTCCATAATGTAATTCCAGCTCTGCTAGCACAGTGCTGGACTGCGATCTGTGAAAATTGCCAATAACCTCCTGGGAGCAAGGAAAGAGAAGAGAAAGTCACCGAACACTGTGAACCATGCCCTCTCCCAAAGGCCTTGGGTGATATGAAATACACCATCATGTCCTGGCCCTTTTCATGGGAGCAAGGATTTCTCAGCAGAGAAGCTGCCCTTTTCCAGGTCTTTAAGCTTTTATGGTATCAGGCATCAGAAGCAGCTGTGGAGAAGCACTGACAGCTATTCTGTCACTGGAAGTGGAGAGCTAAGGACAGTATAAATGATTGCATGAACAAGTTCAGTGAATGGATAGGTACAGAACTGGACTTCTGCTTAATTTTCACTGGTGACAGTGGCAAACTGTGGTAGTTTCACTTATTTTTTTTCACTGTCACTGAGGATTCAGTGAGAATGTTTATTGGCAAATACTGCTTCATAGCTGGGATGTATATGTGCTGAAGAGTTGGTTAGCATAACGTGTCAAAGAATTCACCTCGTTTTCACCTGCTTTTTATCAAGGTTAAAAAATAATCCCCATAAGGAGACGACAAAGCCCATACAGCTACACCAAAAACTAGATAAATCTGTGCAATACAAGTGCTGATACAGTTGTTCTTTAACTCTCTTTGCCAAGTAAGCAGGTCAGTGTAACTGAAACCTAAACCGCAGCCATGTGGATGCACAAGTAACCGTTTGCATCCTCAGCTACAGAGGCGGGCAGTCATTCTCTACACTACGCAAAAAAGTGGGGGATTGGCTGGCTTCGAGGTATCCGAATGAAGCCTTTCACCTCTACAATACTGGTACTCACATCATACTTTTCTCTTGCAGCCGGCTGAATAAGTAGTATTGCAGCACTGGAGTCAGAAGGACTGATGAAGTCTCTGCCTGTACCTAAACACCTGCCAGATCATAGTGCTCTGTCAATCCATCTCCCTTTCTCCTGTTCTGATGTAATTCTTTGTTCCTTCATCATTCTCCCAGTCTAATGCCATGGAGGGATGTTGTCTGGCTAGGAGCTGATGGACGAGACAAGAAACCCTTAAGGGTTATGATTGATCCCCAGTTCTAATGAGAGACACTGAATAAAAGATAGATATAGATATATATATGCTTGTATTTTGCTCATGCACTTAATGTGACCTTCTCGTGGAACCGATTTTATGTACTTCTTTTATCTGCCTAAGCTACAATAAATTACTTCGGGGTTGGGGTTTTTTTTTGCAAGGTGGATTAAATTTTTTCCGAGGCACTCAGAAAATTTGTGGTTCAAATTCACATTTCTCCCTTTCCTGCTAGGATATGGAATTCTGATTCTCACTATCTCCCTGGCTGCCACAAGCCTTCCTTAATGCACCAGCCCTCTGCTCTCTGTGAAACCTGTCCATCCTCATTTGCCTTTCCTGGGCAGTCTGAGCCCTACAGTACCCCCCAGACCCATCCCTCAGCCTGTAGTCTTCACCTCTCCACAACAAACAAATGCACAAGTGAAAACACCACGAGCAGTGGGTAATTCAGGACTAATTTGGTCGGGAAGGCAGTTCAGGATACCAATAGCTTCTGGAAATCAGAGCCTGAAGAAGTTGTGAATGTTGATCTAGAAAGTAAGTTTGGGAAGGGGGTGACAAAGTCCTTTCCTAGGAGAACAAACCAGCCTTGGACTGAGCAAGCCCACAGAGTGCAGAGAACAGATGCTTCTGAGAAAGCCACCGAAAATGGTTCTCACCAAAATGACTCTTTGTTGGCTCAAGAAGATGGGAAGAAGGAGTGAAAAGCCCAGGAAATTTAGGATGCAAGTAAAAGCATGTTGCAGAGATGCCAGAATGTCCTGAAAGAAAAATACTGTTAAAATATGTACACAGAAGCCTTGTGTTTATAGAAGTTATTCTTCCGTCTGCTAGCGGCAGGTCAAAAAGGCCTTGTGCTCCTACAGCTGTCACTGGCTGCGGTCCAGGTTTGTTCGTCTGCACTGGGCTTGCTGGGGAAAGGCAGAGAGGGGCACTGGGCTGTGGGAAGGGCTCCCCGTGGCAGAGACCCCCCCACAAGATGCCCGGTGCTGGAGGAGGGGGTTTCTCTGTAGCAGTCATGCCAGCATCACGCCGTTATTGACCGAGAAAAGACAGGTGGCAACAACGGCAAAGACAACACCTGTGAGCCGGGGGAAATCTTCCTCCCCACAACCCCATCTCTCCCCTGGAGTGGGGACACAGCCCCAGGCAGCTGTGGCAGCAGGTGTGGGCCACCACCGGTGTCATGCCTGCTCCTCCACCATCAGCCTCACACAAACAGGAGTGACGAAGGCCCACGCTAGTGCCGTTTTCCCTCCCGTAGCTTGTGCACACAAAACTACATTAATTTTGGAAAAGCCTTGGTCCACATCCCGGTGCATGCAGTCACTCCTCCTGCTCCTGTCCTGTCCCTGAACTGCCAGTGTACCTTGGGAACTGGTTGAGGCCCATCAGTCTGCTAAACAAGGCATCATCAGGGCTTAAGGAGAGGTCAGTTTTGGGAGCTGTATGAGGGAAAATGAGCTCAAGGTCAGTGGTGGTCGATACAACGATCATGACAAAAAGTGCTTGGCATAGTCCCCTCAACGAAAACCAACCCCTGCTCCTGCAGTCCAGACCCTTCTCCTTAAATAACTGCTCAAGTACCCAAGTCTGCTCCTCTTTCCACTCACACAGGTGTCCGGAGCAGAGGAATTATCCTGTACCACCTGATCCCTGGGTGGGACAAAGCAGCACGCTGGGTGAGCATCCATCATGATCTCCTCTGGCACTGCAGCCATCTCCAGCAGTTCAGATGCTCACCTAAGGCTCTGACAGCTGAACGAACTCCTTCTGTACCTAAAAACACAAGCCTTGACTTTTTCAGCAAGAGGATCAGCCTGACAAAAAAAAGACTAAGCTAATAGGGCCTACCTGGCCTCCAGCACAGGGTCCATCAAACGTGGCCTGTCCGGGATGAAATGCACAGGTAGCAGAGAATGCCCACACCGGTGGCTCGGAGAGCACAGAGGTGCCTGCGCTGCCTGACAGCACTGCCCACAGCTGTTGAAGCCTGGAGGCAGCATGCCTGCCCCAGCACAGCCCTGATCTCACGCTAGCAGGCAGCAGTGCAGTCTCCAAGCCAGGCTGGTCCTCTCATGGGGCAAGGAGTGGCACCATGTGGACACACAACCCTTGGCTCAGCAACCCCACTTCTGCTCTCTTCCAAGGGCTGGAAGAGGCACCCTGAGTCCCCGCAAGTGACCAAAGGCTATGTCCCCATGCACAGCTGGGACCGACCTGCAAAGCGCGGTCAGGCTCACACCCCCGTCATCGATGCAGAAGGCCCCTCCACCCGTTTCCAGGCGGCCTGGCTGGCGTTACAGCAGACGTGATGGTGCCACTGGGATGCCTGTAAGTGCACAGCCACGTCCACAGATGCACAGCTTCCAGTTCTCCCGTCTGGATGGGCGTAACAAAAATGATAAGCCTTCCTCAACGCTGCACATTTTCTGAGTAGGTCTCCTGATCTCAGCAGTCGTGACCCTGCCCTGCTCTACTTGAAACTCACCTGCAAGCACAAACCACTCTAGGCTCCGATCTCATAAATCTCTTTTTTCTGGCAGCTCTCCTGTCTGTATCTTTTCACATGACGACCTTCTTTGTTCCCTAGATGCACAGACTGCCCTGATTGAGAGAAAAGTCATCCACAGAGCGAGTCCTAGATGGGCTTTGCTTTCCATCTGAGTGCAATACTGAAAGCTTCGGTGTGGGCTTCAAGGCAGTATGGAGGTGGAGGTTCAGACCAGATAAGAACAAGCTTGCACAAAACGTAAGTGTCAATGTAGATATACCTGGTGAGTCCCCAGCTGGAGTGGACTGCAGTAACATCTTGCCCAGGCCTGGGCTGCGGTAATACAACAGCCCACTCCCTTTCTGACACAACACACTGTCTTCACAGCCTGTGCAGCAGGTAACACTGTGGCAACAGCGCTCCTATGAGGCATTGAAGACAGAGATGAAAAGCCAGGTGTCCCTATCATCAGATCACTTTTGTGTGGTCCCTTCCTTGTGGCATCCCAGGGCTTTACAGGCTGTGTTGCATGTATCCTGGTCCTCCTTCTCAGGAGGCATTGAGGACTCTCCCTTTGCTAGGTGTGACGAGGGTGTATCTACAGTATGTAATGGAATAATGCCTCTGCACAATGCAAACCATAGCGATATACAACTCTACAAAGCAGCAAGCACGACAGACATATTTTATCATGTAGTGACAGCTCATCAGAGTAGCCCTGAGATGATGGCAGGACTCAGAAAGGCATACATGGCAATACTTACAAAATTACAACGGCAGCAAGAGCTCTGTGCAGTGATGTGGAAACATCACGGAAGGCAAGAGTTTAGAAAAAACTGAGAAGTGCTGGTTTTCCCTAACGTGTTGGTCTTCCTGGTCCTACTGTTCCCCATGTTTCTGGGTTGCAGAAGGGAAAAAGCACGTGCTTCAGTCCCTTGGACCCACGTCCAATGCATGGTCGCCTGTCAGGACCCACAGACCTGCTTGCTCCAGCGGAGGAAGGGGCTTGGACACAGCTGAGGATATACTGCCCTGTCCAGTTCTGCTGAACTAGAAACACGTGGGCTGAAATAACCCCGGCCCATAGCCCTACCTCCCCAAGCTCCTCCTGCTTCCTAGTTTATTTCTGCCCTTTGAGTGCAACGTGAGCCGGCGATTCGGTGGATGCTGTCAGCCCCGATCTGCTGAGGCAGTCCATGTGACTCATGCTCCCCGCGGGCTCTGCAGCGAAGCACTCACATCCCTCAGCCTTCAGAGCCAAATGACCCTGTGTGTTTCTTCGCATGTTCCCAAGGTCTAGAAGGGAGGAAGCTGTGCACTTCAGCCTCTCCTAACTTCTTTTTATCTCGGGGGAAAAAAAAAGAAGAGTCTTCAGTGTCCATTTGAGTGGCTCATCAGCCTAATGCAGCTGCAGAGAGAGAGTAGCTTCCACCTGCCCTTCTCAGAGGTGAGGGTAGAGAGGGAGAGATGCTCAGCTCTGGACTGGTTCCTTTCTGAGAGTACTCCCAAGTGCGTGTTTACTAGGAGGTACCCCAGGGTTTGTTAGTGTGCTCACATCCAAGCAACACCTCCAAACCACAGCAGGCTGCCTTTGCCTCATGTGTGTCAGCATCCTTCCCCAGCATCCGCCCTGAAGAAGTCTTTGGCTCTCCTCCTGTTCATTTTCCAGCCAGCTTGACCGAGCCTTAGAGGTGCTTCCAAATTCGGAGAATTAGAGAATAGCAGAATAAGAGGTGGTGGCAGAGACTGCATCGCTGGCAAGGAATCAAAAGGGATGAGAGGAGAAACCCTCAATGCTCCTCAATGCTTCGGCACCAGCTGGCTGGTGTCAAAGTGCCTGTTTCAGGCTCCAGTGCTGGGAAGTCCCTCCTCTGAGCTTGTCTGTATGCTGTGTGGAGGTGAGGTCCTGGAGATGAACAGCAGTAACAGTGATGCTGGCTGTGTGAGGACCATGGCTCCGGAGGGGCCACCACACCAGCTGGAATGACGAGGGGAGCCAGAGAGCTTCCCTGGCATGGGCCAGCTGCATCCAGCGTGTCAGCGGTGCTCCTGAAATCCCAACCTATTTTTGAATTAAGAAAAGATTGTTCTGGTCTTGAGAAACCTCAGACATACCTAGACAAGCTAGGGGAACAGGTGGTAAAATGAAAATTGCAATTCTGTGTTACAAATCCAAAGAAAAGAAATAATTTCATGTCCTTCCAGATATTGTAAGTTCCCAGATTAATGATTCAAGAGCTCCTAATTATCCTTTCTGTGTATGAGAACAAACAAGTAAGCGTTCAGTAATTCTGGAAAGTGGTGTAATTAAATTCTGAAATGACATTTTTACATCCTTTACAGCCTGGAACTCACTGTGCTGGGATATCAGTGAGGCCACAAGGGCAGGAGGGATGAAAAAGGGGTCAGTAACACACAGAAGAGAAGAACATGCAAAGCATTGCATCTGGCGGGTAGGGGGTGGGGGAAGCAGGAGGATATATACACCTCTGCCAAATGGCATGCAGTGTCATAACAACCATGTATTTGACAAGCCTACCCTGGTACTTCCTTTTCTCAAGGAAAATACCATATACAAATATTTATGTATGTGACAGAGGAAAAAAAATCTTTTAGAAGGTGCCCAGCTGTGTAAGGAAAAACATTCAGCTGTAAACAAGCATCCGCAAGTTCAAATCCTAGTATGTACATTGCAAGCCCTTAATTTTTCTGTGTAGCTCATGACCAGCGTTAGTTGTCTGTCCCCTGATGTGAGCTATTATCACTTGCCCATTTTGCAGACGAATTATCTGAGAAATCTCACTAAATCTTTCTGTACGGTGCTAGAAATAGAATCTAAGGCTTGGATATGACAAATTACATTGCAGTCACTGTCTTTTGTGAAGGAATATGCTAATATATCTGCTTGGCTGGATTCTTGTTAGCCATTAACCACACCCTGCTCAGAGAGCCAGGAAGGATGCCAGGAAACCTGCTTGCAAGCACACCAGCATAGCCTCACAAGAAGCTGTGTAAGCCACGTTGGGGCTCTGAGGATGGGTTTACTTGGATCCATGATCTGCGAGAAACATGTGTGAAACCGCCCATGATCACTATCAAAGTCCTGAGTAAGAGCTGCAAACCATCAAAGCCCTGTGAAGTGAATTTGGCTATTTTGTTAATGCTTTTGCTTTTAGGATTCTGGTGTTTGTTTCTTGGTTAATGAGCTCTGTTCCTTTAAGAATCCAGTGCACCTCTAGGAAGAGCATTTCCCTGGACCTGCAGAGCTGCTGTCCAGAAATATCTGATCTTTATGCAATGAACTTTTCCAGAAAACGTTTCTTACCCTGACATTGTAACAGTGGATTTGGGCCTTAGGATATTTTAGTGAGCTACTGAGCCTTTAGACCACTGGTCAGAGTCCAGCCTGGCTCTGTAGGAATTAAACATCGCTCCCAGCTCTGTGAGTCCTTCTAAGAGATGAGTCTGGGGAGGGTCTCATTTCTAGCTTGGACTTCCTAGATACACAGGGAACCCTGCACTGTCGGGCTTCAGGATTTCCAGATCTGAGCATTGGTGCTCCTTTGCATATACATTATCAATATGCAGCATATACACAGTTGCAATCCACCTCTTATCAAAACCAGTGAAACCAGGTGTCTGGAAATCCTAGGAAAATAAAGAGAATCTTTGAAATCCATTTAGATGAGATGGATGGATGGACAAGCATCTGCTTGGGAGTATGACAGCCCTAGGGCAAAAGCTCTTCTTCCCACAGAGTTCATTCCACTTCACAGTAAATCTTCAATTTTGTGCTTTCATTCAAACTAAGAACACAGCCACATTTGCAAACACAAGAAGCCTCCTCGAGATAGGAGGACCTGTCCCCATCCAGCTCTGCTCACCAATCTCTGTCAGGTGTAGCCCAAGCTATGAAGAGATGCTGGGCTACAGGATGTCCCTACCTGAGCAGAGCTGAGGCAGGCAGGCAGCGCAGAAAGTGTCAGAAGCTTGGTTTGCCGTTTCCCTGAGATAACAAGAGGATTTATTCACCCACGCAGGCAGGCTAACAACTCACACTAAGGAGACTCAACTTCTGAATCAGAAGATGGTAATGTGGAAGTTACCACGTTAAGTAATTCATACAAATGACACAATTGGAACTGCACAAATGTTTACATTTGTGGATATGGGCTTTCTCACTTCAAGGCATAAACCTCCCGCAAATGATAGGAGTTGAAAAGAAATGACTGAGGGGGGGCATAATTGTCCCTTCTCACGTCTCTGGCTCCTACCGTTGCTGGACTGACCACTGAGATGAACCACCTCGGGGCTTGCTCCACCGTGGCAGTTCCTGCATGCCAAAGAACAGCCGGAGCACGGCAGCATTGTCACCATCCACCTTCCTCAAAAATAGCTATCACCTACCTGATGCAAAGACGGATCTATTCTAGTGGTTCCTGATTCTACTCACTGTCTCTAAAACAGGCCCCAGTCACAACAGCTCGTGCAATGCAAACAGGTCTTGTCTCTTTTATACCTCTGGAACTGCCTTCGCTGCTGCCCCTGGGCCTGAGAACCAGCAGTACCTCCAGCCAGCAATACCTCCAGCTTTCTTACTCAGGAGTCTCTCATTCTGCTGACCATAGAAACCTCAGACAAAATTCCTTGGTATCCAAGGCACTTGGGAACGCCTCAGCCGGTATTTAGAATGATGTATGAAATCTGCTCTGTCAGAGGGCGTGATAAAGCTGAGCAGCCCCTGGATCCGTAGGGTCAGGTCCACTTTAGCAAACAGGGTGATGCAGCAGGAGCAGATCTGTAGAGGAAAACAGCTGATGCTGAGGACTTCGTGGCCACGCTGTAAATGTCTGGGGGCTTACTTCAGACTAACCCTAGCCCAACGCAAAGCTGAATTGTCGTAGTCCTCAGAGCACATTTGCTGCACATCTTGCAGGTCCTTTCACCTAAATTGTTCATGTTCTGATTCATGAGGTGCTAATGCAGCTGCACCCTAACTGTCCAGAAACATGGACTCCCATCCCACCCCAGTTCTGATGCAGGAAAGGAGCGTAGAGATTTTGGTAGACATCAGTTCCTACAAGGAACAAAGACAAGGAAGGTGTTGTTGCCTTCACTTCAGTAGCAAGACAGTAACAGGAAAATGAGATGTCCGTTGCCTTGTGAAGACTTTCCAGCCAGGATTGCCCTCACTGAGGTGACACAGCTGGAGGGGAAGCTTTACCCCTCTGACATGACCAGCCCGTTCCTCTGAGCACTACTCCTGCTCTATCTCCTTCCTTTTCTTCCCCTTTCCCTGTTTGTGGGACCACACTGCTGGCTGGTGATGGAAGAGGCCATCACAGCAGCTGGGCAAACTGGGTCAGCTCTGCTACCACAGCTCACCCTGGACAGCAGGTGTCCTGGGCACCCTGCTCTCCAAGCACCCCTTGCAGGCCCCTCTGTTAGCACTAGCTCTTTGCCTTTCCCCTCACGTCAGCACCCATCCTCCCGGACATCTCTTACGGCCTGGGCGCCTTCTCATAACCCTCTTTCTTTGGGAACGGGAGCCCGGCACCTTCTTGTCCTGCAACTCGTATTCCTGGGGGCGGCCAGGCTTGCCCCATGGGGCAGGAGGGACGCATCCGAGGGGGAGCCGGCCGGGGCCCGGCACCAGCAGCTGGGCCCTCGGCCAAGACCAGCTCCGGGAGCCGCGCGTACCCGGCACAGCCGGGCGCAGCCTGCCCCGTCACCCCGCGCCCGCGGGGACCGCCGCCGCCCGGGCGCCGGGAGGGGCCGGGGCCGGGGCCGGGGCCGGGGCCGGGGCGGCGGCTCCCGCGCCCGGCCGGCCGGCCCGCCCCCTGGCTGCTCGGCCCGGCGGTGCTCCCGCCGCCGTCTCCCGCCGGCGCTCCCCGCCCCTCGCCCCTCGCCGTCGCCCCGCCTGGCGGATGGCCGGAGCGCGGGGCCGGGGCGGCTGCCTGCGGCGTCCGCTGCGGCGGCCGGGGCCGGGGGCCGGCACAGCCGGGCAGAGGCGCGCACAGCCGCGCGGGGCGCCCGTCGCCATGGCAGCGCTTGCTCCGGCGAGAGGTAAGATGGGTCCCTCCGGCCCCCGCCGCCGCCGCCGCGATCGGCCCCCGCGCCGCCGGCGGCCCCCGCTCCGCTCGGCTCCGCCGCGCGCAGGGCGGCGCCGCCGCCGGGCACGGCCGCGCCCCGGGGAGCCCCGCGGCCCCGGCCCCCGCCCAGCCCAGCCCCGGCCGGCCGCATCGCTTCGCTCCACCGCCGCCGGGCGAGGCTCGGGGCGGCCCGGCCCGGACCCCCGCCGCCCCCTCCGGCCGCCGCGGCCGTGCCCGGGCTGCCGGGCGGGGGGCAAAGGGAGGGGGCGGCGGGGGCAGCACCGCACCTCGGCCCCGGACCGGCCGGCCGGCCGCATCCCCCGGCACCCCGTTTTTCTCCGCTCTTCCTTGCAATTATTCTGGGTCATCTTCCCCTCAGACCCCCCGCCTTTGCCTTCCCCTGAGTCACCAGCCCCAAGAGTCTCTTCTCTCCCCGCTGGTGGGATGGGCGGTGGGATGAAGCGGGGGGGCTCTGGCCGGGGAGCAGGGCCAGGTGAGGATGGGTTTCCCCGACCTGGCCACCCTGCATCGGCTCCGGGGCTCTCCCGTCTCCGGGAGCGGGAGGACCGCAGCTCGGAGCAGAATTGGGCCCCAAAGCCAGCAGAGGCGGGAGGGTTCCTGCCTCATCAAGGGAACAGCGTGGGCCACCAGAACAAGCTGGGTAGGAAGGGCGGCAGAAGGAGATGCTGCAAGGAAATTCATTCCCCTGGGATTATCAGGGCTGGCTAGCTTCGTAACTGTCTCCAGAGGCCACGGGCCTAACTGCAAGAGCGATGGCCCTGGGGCAAAAAAGATGAACCAGGGCAGAATGGGGGCATCGCCAATCCAGTCATGGCAAACTGCTCCAAGCAGGGAGGAAAGGAGGAAAAGCCTCAGGTGGTTACAGAGAGGGTGAGAAAATACGGAGAAGCAGAAGGAAGGGGAGGGGTGGGAACTGAGCCACTAGCTCAGACTGGGGGCACTGATCCATCCACAGAAAGATTAAGTTTACATCTGCTCTGGTCAAGGCGCGGAGCAGGCCTATACCTCCCTGGAAGATATTGCTTGGGCGTCCCCTATAGATGAAGACAGGAGAGGGGGTCTGAGCTGGTAGGACCAGGGGTCACTGGCAAAGGTGAGTAGTCTCAGGACTAGGTTAGCAGTCTCGTTCGCCAGATTTGTAACCGTGGGGTCTCTGGAGACCAGAGCTGCTCTAGCAGAAACGCGCTAGGTGGGCGAGGTGTGTGGCCGAAAGACTTGTGCTTCAAGACTGCGGGATGGCAGGGTATTGCTGGAGTGGTGGCACGCACCCGTGGATGGGACAGGACGGGAGCAGCAGGTTAAAATCCAGAGCACTGGCAGAGAAAAGCTGAGGTCCAAAGACTGGCGGAGCTGTGGGAGCTGTATGGCAGGAGCGATGGGTGTCGGAGCGGGTGCGTGGGGAGGGCAGGACCCGAATGGCAGGGAGCGATGCAAAGCAGGCCTTCCATTACAGAAATGGCATTAGTAACGCTTTGGGTGGGGAGCCTCAGACTGGAAGGGCAGGGAGCACAGGGTGTCCCAGCAGCACCAGAAGGAGTTGCTGGGGGCCAGAGTCCAGCCTGAGGTATGCAGGGACTGGTGCAAATCTGGCTCTTCTGTTCCCTGAAAGACACAGGGGGTGCTCCGCACAGCCTAAATCATAACAAGGCATTTGTGTGGGCAAGGAGAGAGAGAGAACTGGGGAGACGGAATGATCTTAAATTACTTTTTCTCTTTTCTCTCTTCTACAGTGAACCTCATGCCCTGAATCTCCAAGGGAACCTTTGAAAAGGATCTTCCCCTCCCCGCCATCTCCTTATTGTCTGCCAGCTCTGCCCTGCATTGTGCAGGGAAGCTTGAAAGAGCAGGCTGAGCCCCAGAGGACAGCAAAAAGGACAATGTAGTGAGGGTGCTGTGAGGTCTTGGATAGGGAACCCTCTGAATCTTGTTCCTCGCCCTTCGCTCTCCGCTGATGGCTCTCTGACAGCCTTGGCAGGAACCTCTACCTGGCCACGAGCGTGGCATTTGGTGAGAGGGGGATTACACATGGTGTATGCACCACCCTCACCATTTCCGCAGGACCTTTGTCCTGCCTCCCGTCATCTCTGAAACTCTTGGCTAGCTCCTCATTGACTAGGACACTGGGCAGCAGGCACCTGCTACTATCAAACTGTTTGGAGTCCCCAGCAGTCCCTGTTTGCGTGTGGCCTTCACCAGTCCCAGCAGAAGGTGGTCCCTGAGACAGAAGGTGCCTGGAGGGCACATGAAGTAAGGAGAGCTTTTTCTTTGGGGGAAGAGTGGAGGAGGGGGATGAAATAGATGGGGAGGAAAAAAAAAACTGAACCCAAGCGAGTGAGGGAAGAAGCACTGGCAAGTGTTCATGAGAAAGAGAGCGAAAGAAGGTGGAAGAAAGAAAAAGAAAGAGAACAACGGAAAAAACAGGTGAAACAGTTAGAACAAGGGAAAGAAATATAATCAAACAGAAGGGAAAGGGAGGACTGAAAGTGCGACAGAGTTGACGGCTGTTCCGCCTAGCACGTGGTGGCAATGCCTTGAGGAACCCCTCCAGCGTGCGTACACCTTGCATCACAGCAGCAGCAGCAGATGAGGAGGGACGTGGCTCCCCCAGTGCGGAGTCCCACTCACCCTCTTACAAAATCCCAGCAGCAGGGACAGGGTGCAGCCTAGCAGGGGTGGCAGCATGGGGGACTCTGAATCAGAGTCCACTTTGCACAACAACTCACTGTGGTGGCTGGCATGTGGGATGTTAGCCCTGTTGGCCAACTCTTGGATTATCCTCAGCATCACGGCCAAACAACAGAAACACAAGCCCCTGGAGCTGCTGCTATGCTTCCTTGCTGGGACCCACATCCTTATGGCAGCAGTACCCCTCACCACCTATGCCGTGGTGCAGCTGCGGCGTGAGTCCTCCGACTACGACTGGAACGAAAGCATCTGCAAGGTCTTTGTCTCCACATACTACACCCTGGCGCTGGCCACCTGCTTCACAGTGGCGTCCCTTTCCTACCACCGGATGTGGATGGTGAGATGGCCAGTCAACTACCGGCTGAGCAATGCCAAGAAGCAGGCTCTGCACGCGGTCATGGGTATCTGGATGGTATCATTCATCCTCTCCACCCTGCCCTCCATCGGCTGGCACAACAACGGCGAGCGCTACTATGCCCGTGGCTGCCAGTTCATTGTCAGCAAGATAGGGCTGGGCTTCGGTGTCTGCTTTAGCCTCCTGCTGCTCGGAGGAATTGTCATGGGCTTGGTGTGCGTGGGTATCACTTTCTACCAGACCCTGTGGGCACACAGAAGACGCCGGCGGTGCCGCCATCAGAGGGCAGAGGAAGCGTCATCCTGCTCTTCATCAGCACACACCACTTTCAATGTGCCGGCCATTGTAGTGGAGGATGTACGAGGCAAAAGGAGGTCTTCACTGGATGGCTCTGAGTCAGCCAAGACCTCCTTGCAGATGACCAACCTCATCAGCGCTATTGTCTTCCTGTATGACACACTCACTGGGGTGCCTATCTTGGTAAGCAGCGAGTTCTCCCTTTCCCTTCAGAGTCTGCAGTTAAACTAGATTTCCGTTTCTCTCAAGTTTTAGAGAAGAAACTCTGTCTTCTGTCCACCAGCCACAGAGTTGCTGCATCTGAATCTGTGTTATTCTGAGGGCCGGTTTTAAAAAGATTGCAGTAATTCTCCCATCCTTCCGCAGCAGCATTTTCTTAAGACAAGTCTAAGCCTGGGGAATACACACCACACAGCTAAAACCACTGTAAAAGTTTTAAGTGGCTAAGAGGAGACTGGAGAGGAAATTATTCTGCAAATTTACAGGGGGATCTACCTCTGTAAAAACAATGAGATTTCTATTTCTCCAATTTGCTTCTGGGGAACTGACACACCAGCTTTAAAAGCTGTTGCAGACAGTTTTCTTTTTCCTTCTGCTTGTATGGTCATAGTCAGCATTCAGGTTTTGGCTGGCTGGTTGATTCTCTGCAAAACTGGAGAGCTGGGGAAGTTCTCAAAGGGAACCATTAAGAGAACAGAGGCTTTGTCACAGCTTTTTTTTCCAGTGGCTGTGTCCTTTGTTAGCACCTATTTAGCTCCAGCTCACAACGAGCACGGGGAAGAAGGGATGCTAACACCAGGTCTCATCTTAGAGATATGACAGCTCGGAATATGGTCCGGCAAACCTGGGGCAACACCCCAGGAACAGTTTTTCAAACAGGCATGGGGTAATTACTTGACGAATCCTTTACAGACAGATTACGTTCTACTACAGATTTGACTCCCATCATCTTTCTCCCTTGATCCCCACTTCTGTCTTCTTTCTTGGCATTGTTTCTCCCTCTTACCTTGAAGGTCGTGAGCTTTTTTAGCCTGCGCTATGATACGGCCCCCACCTGGATGGTCCTGGCTGTGCTCTGGTGCTCCATGGTGCAGACCCTGCTGCTCCCCTCCTTCATCTGGTCCTGCGAGCGCTACCGAGCAGATCTCCGCACCGTGTGGGAGCAGTGTGTGGCTATCATGTCTGAGGAAGACGGAGATGATGGTAAGCTCCTCGCCACCCCACAGTCACCTTTCTTCACTAACCCCCTCCGTAAAAGACTACAGAGGAAAGAGGGGTCTGCCTTGGGAAAAGGACCTGACGGCACTGGGAGTGGTGTTGTGGGTGGCTAGGTGGGATTCATGTTATAGCTTGGAGTCAGCGACCATGAGAAAATTTATTCTGGAGAACGCTCTGCCACTCACTGGCTGTCTTAGGACTCACTAGCATCGAGGAAAAATTAGTGCAACATCCTTCACAGTAGATGCAAGAGTAGAGACGATGTGTACAGCTGCCAAACCACAACAAAAGTGACACGCTGGGCCTCAGCCCAACTCGCTGATCCAAAGGTCCAAGTTCTGGCAGTGAGCAGTTCAAAAGCAAGACAGAAGACACGGGGCAGTCTCTGGGTGCTTTAGTGCTGCTGCAAGCAGAAAGACGAGGTCCTTGTTCAGAGGTGAGCCCTGAGGGCTGCAAGTAGGGTGGCAGAAGTCAGACAAGCGTTAGGATGGTGTCCAGGTGCCCTGATAACGCTCCTCTTCTGGCTGAAAAGTGTTGACTGCTGTTCTCCTCTTTGCCAACAGATGGTGTGTGTGATGATTATGGCGATGGCAGGATCTGCAAAGTGAGATTTGATGCGAACGGTGCTGCAGCTGTGAAGCGGGACTCCCGGGACATCAAGCTGTTACCCATGCACCACATGTTGTTGCCCCAGGACAAGGTGCACTACCTGCAGGTGAGCCGAGAGCTAGCAGGAGCAGCCCCACAACCCACTTCCTTCTCCGTCAGTCTCCCACGCCTTTGTGTCCTCTTGACTCTCTTCTCTGAGAAAGTCTCAGCTACTCCGCTCCTGTTCTGTCTCTTCAAGTCTTCCATCACCTGCCTCCTTCTCTGTTTTCCAGGTCCCTATCTCCCGGAGAATGTCACATGATGAGACTAACATCTTTTCCGCCCACCGCTCTGCTCCATCCTTCCTACACAAGTGGTCTTCATCTGACGACATCCGCATTTCCACCCCCCGCAAGCCTGGAGGCCCTGGCTTCTTGCCTCCTCAGCTGCATGACTACCAGCACCGCCGGCGGCCCCCAGAAGATGAGCTGACAACCCTACGGCAGTTTTTGGAGGGGGGCTGATGCCCCGGGGCTCCAGCTCCAGCGCCTGCTTCTTCCGAGATGAGATCACCACATTCATCGACGAGACGCCACAACCCACCCCAGCCTGCAGCCCACGGCACTCCCGTCTCCCGCTTGCATCACGCCGCGATCGCCGCCTCTCCCTCGGCAGCAGAGAGGAGGAGAACGCCGACCGGCCACGGCGCTGCTCCTTGGCTGGCAACGAAGCCTGGCATCTGCAGGACGGAGAGCAGGCACCGGGTGAAAGGACCCTTGAGGCCTGCGAGGCACAGACCTTCCAGGATCCCAAACTGTGAGAGACAGCATCAAAAACATTCAGTGCCATCGCGATTTTTAAATAAAACTTCAAGTGTTCCCTTTGTCCTGGGATCCGATCACTAATTTGCATTCTCATCTTTCTCGCCAGCAGGCAGGAAACACAGCACCCCACACTGGTGGGGGAAAAAGAAGTGGGACAGACCCGCAGAAGGGAGCACGACAGACGGACAGCCAGTACCTGCTCTCAGGTTACAAACACACCCACCGCTGCCACCGCCACTTGGCACCCTCGCCCGTCCCATCCCTTTGTGAACTCCACCCTGGCATCTGCTCTGCCCTAAGAGACAAGGCAGGTGCAGAATGGTATTAAAATTCTATATTTGGAGTGTCAATCGTGTGTCTGTTTTTAAAATAATATATTAGTAATAATTTTGTTTCCATAGAAACAAAATGACTGGCCCAATGTTTAATGAAGCTTCACAGGCTTCTGGAAGGGAAATGCGGAATGTGCAAGGCTCCTTTCCTCCCTCTCCATCCCTTTCTTGTCAGTGCATCTGGAAGGCAGCAGATGCTTAGTAGCCCAGGGAAGGGAACAAACCCCGTAAAGGAGTTGTCATGGGAGACTGGGTGGAAAGTTTTCCTGTCCATTTCAGGGGAGACACAGGCTGCCTACAGCTAAGCAGGAGCAGCCTCTGTGCTTTCTCATATCGCTCAGCAAAAGGTATTGCTTTAAGGCAACCCCAGGCTTGAAAACAATTAAATTCTCTCCAAAAAGACCCTGACCCATAACATCTCATTTCACCAGTGCAAACTGTTGATTCCAGTGCCAACTTTGCATGAAACACGATGGCCCAAACTTCTCGCCCAAACTTCTCACCCAAACAGGAAAGCCGACAGAGCCTTCCAGAGGGAAGGCCCCCGTCTGCCCATGCCGTCAAAGCTGGGAGCGGTGAGGTCTGGAGCAAGCTCCTGCCCTGCGCAAAACTCTTGGAAGGGAGATGCAGAGGTAGCGTGTGGGAGATGGACCTTCTCCTGCCCGGTGCTGGCTGTAGTTCCAGCCATGGGGAAGGGTTTGGCTGCCTCGGAGGGGCTGTGGGAGATTAGGTAGCCCTTCACTTCGAAAGTGCTTCTCCACGTGATGGGACTTGGTCTATGAACTGTCAAAGCGTGCCTCATCCCTGGCGTGGATTCTGGTAGATTAACCACAACCTCTCACAAGACGTCTCGTTGGAGGGGTCTGGGTGACCCATACCAAAGGGAGGGTTAGCGCTGGGGGATGCTTGGCGGATGCCTGGACGAAGGACCACGTCAGACGATGAGCAACCGGGCTGGTCCAGGCGCCCACGAAGTGGCGGCAGGTCTCAGCTGGCGCAGCAGGGCCTGCTCCCGCGGAGAGACGTGGAGACGGGGTCCGAGCCGGGCCTTGCCCCCAGCAGCGGCCCTCTCCCCCGCTCCCCCACCTGGACGCCGAGCTGCCCGCCCACTGCGGCCCCGGCCCGGCACCGCCCGCCGGCCCGCCCGGCCCGGCCCCCTGGGTGGGCCTAGCCCGGGGCCCGCCAGGACGCCTACCCGCCCCGGACCCCCTCTCCTCCTCCTCCTCCTCCTCTCCGGCGGCCCGGCCATGGCTTCCCTCCTCTGCCTCCTCCTCGCCACTGCCGCCGCCACGTCGCCGAGCCGCCTGGTCCCCTACGACCTGCTGTACGCGGACGGGGTGAGGGCGTACTTCGCCCGGGACTGGGGGCGGGCGGCCGAGCTGCTGCAGCGCGCCCTCCACAGCTACGCGGGGCTGCGGGCGGCCCGCCGCGCCTGCCGCGCCGCTTGCCGCCGGGAGGCGGCCTTCCTCGGCGGGCCGCCGGGGGCCGGGCCCTGGGAGGCCGCCCTCTTCGGCCGGGTGCTGCAGCGCGCCGACTGCCTGCAGCACTGCCTGGGGCTCCGGCTGGGCGCCGCGCCCTCCGCCCACCGTGCCAGCCACGCCATCCGCCGGGACTTCGAGCAGAGGGAGCCCTACAACTACCTCCAGGTGGCCTTCTTCCAGGTGGGGACCGGCCCCGGTGGCGGCGAGGGGCCCCCCGGGGTGGGCTCTCCCCAGGGGGCTGGGAGTCGCCGCCCCCGGGCAGGCCCCGAGGGCCTTTGTCAGCAAAGGCGGGCAGCTGGCTCTGCGCGGCTCTCCTGGAGGGCCACTGGCCAGCTGAGGGGGTGGTGGGCAAGGGCTCGCCGGCCCGGGACACGGGCCGTCGGGGCAGCGTGGGGCCAGCCGCACCTTGTGGGTGAATCCAGGGAGCAGCTGGGGTGAGGGGTGGATGCGAAGAGAAGGGGGCCCGCAGGAGTGTGACAGGCGCTGCTGCCTTTTCTCCACAGCTGAAGAAGCTGGATCAGGCCGTGTCCGCCGCTCACACCTTCTTCGTCGCTAATCCCCAGCACCTCCAAATGCGGGAGGACATAGAGAAGTACCGGCGTATGTCAGGGGTGAAGTCGGACAACTTCCGGGACCTGGAGGCCACGCCGCACTGGGTGAGGGTTCGATGCAGAGCCAGGCATCTGCAGCTCTTACCCCATCCTAGGGACCAGTCTGGGACCCTGCTCTGTTCCCATGCAAGGGCCATGGCTTGAGACAGGACCCCCATACATAGAATCATAGAATGGTTTAGGCTGGAGGGGACCTTTAAAGATCACCTAGTCCAACCCCCTGCCATGGGCAGGGACATCTTTCACTAGATCCGGTTGCTCAAAGCTCCGTTCAACCTGACCTTGAACACTTCCAATGATGGGGCATCCCCAGCTTCTCTGGGCAACCTGTTCGTGTTTCACCACCCTCGTCATTACAAATGTCTTCCTTATGTCCAATCTAAATCTACCCTCTTTCAGTTTAAAACCGTTGCGCCTTGTCCTGTCACTACAGGCCTTGGTCAAAAGTCTCACTCAGTCTTTCTTATAAGCCTTCTTTATATTTGAAAGGCTGCAAGAAGGTCTTTCTGAAGCCTTCTCTTCAGGGCGAAGACAAACCATTGCAAGTGTGACACAGAGACTTTCTGGTGACAGTTACAGCAGGCTGCAGGGCCTTGGAGAAGTATATTTGGCTTAAGTCCAGAAGATTTGCTGTCACTGTGTGGTGGGCTGTGCATCATCAGGCAGGCCCCTAGATGTCAGCACTACCCTGTGAGCGACTCGAAGTCTCAGGGCATCCTTTGGTGTCACCCACATTGATGAGGGACCTGGATCTGTCCTTCACAGGAAGCATATGAGGCTGGGGTGCAGCACTACAATGCAGATGAGTACCTGCAGGCTGTGGCCAGGCTGGAGGAGTCACTCACAGAGGCGCTGTCAGCACTGGAAGAGTGTCGTGCCCTGTGTGAAGGGCCTTGGGAGGATGAGGACGAGGAGGAGGAGGAGATGCAACCTGGCCTGTACGAAGCCATTGCAGGTAGCATTAGAGGCACAGAGGGTTGGGTAGGAAGGCCATGTTCCCCACACTGGACATGCCCCACTTCCCAGTGCTCCTGTCTGGAAGAAGTGTGAGCTATTGTCTGTCTTGCTGCTCTCTCTTGCAGCCCATTATATTCAGGTTTTGAAGTGCAGACAGCAGTGCGTCCTTGAAATTGCCACAAAGCCAGGGCGGATTTCTGCCACGGAAGATTTCATACCCTCTCATCTTGATTTACTGCAGTTTGCCTACGATCAAGGTGAGCAGAGCCACAACCCAGCGAGTTATGCTGTGGCACCCCTAAACTTGCCCTTTGCCTCTGGACCTGGAGGGCAGCATGTCATGGGGAGAATTGGTACACTGACCTGCGCTCTACCTCTCTCTCCCCCCTTCTGCCCCCGACTCTTCCCAGAACCTCTCTTCTCTTGCTCAAGCCTATGGCCACCTTGGGAGAGGTCCATCGTGGTCCACTTCAATCTCCTTGTAAAGCTTCTGTAATGTGTGGCTGTTCCCATTTCTTTCCTGCAGCACTCCCCATTTCCAGTCCTTGCTCCAGCTATCTGCTGTGTATTTTATACCCTCCTTTTCAGTATGTGGCTCCAGACAAGGCCCCCACTTCCTATCTAGAGCATGCGCGTGCATCTCATCTCAACAGTGGTGTTCCTTCTGAGTCAACCCTGCCTGCCCTCGCTGAACTGATGGCCTGTCATGACATTGGTCATCCTGTCACCCTGTCACTTTCACACATCCCTTGGCTCTTCTCTTGGATACCTCTGCTCCTTCCCACACTGACCCAACTGTCTCTCTTCTCCTCTGTCAGACCACTGGTAAAACTTGTATCTCAAAGAAGCCTCCAGACCCCTTATCATGTCTATTGGGTGAGGGAGGTGGGACCATCTTTCTTCCAAATATATACTTATTTTTTCTCTGTCTCCTCTGAACAAGCTCCCAATAAGTATTGAAAGTGGGCCCATTCTTCACCGAGCTCATTCCCTGTATTCTCCACCCATCATTGGGTAGAGGCCCAACTAGGCAGGGACTGATGTGTACTCTGTGTAAGGCCTCCTACTACCGGATCCTGACCGGGGTGTTGGGTGCTGCTGGCCTATACACGTTTGCTGCTAACATCAAGTCTTTCAGAGACATATCTGTTCTGTTCTGTTCTGTCCCTGCCCAAGTTGGGAACCAGGCACTGGCTGCTGAATGTGCTGCTTCCTACTTGCTCTTCTATCCCATGGATGAGCCAATGCTGGAGAAAATGAAACGGTATCGCACAGAACTGGGAGAGGACACAGCTGTCACAGCCAGAGAGGTAGTTACAACCCCAGGTCTGTACTTTTTGGCCCTCCCCTGTCCCATACAACAGGATCACAGTCCAGGAGACAAAAAGGGAAATGTGTTTCACTGCAGATGTGTGCCAAGCCCAGGACTGAAGAAACTGGAGCCTGAGTTTACTTATAGTCTGTACCAGGCAGGGTCCCTTCAGGACACAACCGGGCTTTCATAGTGCACAGCAGTGTGTTGGGGCAGGTTGTCTTTTGTGGGGTGGTTGTTTGACAGTCTCTTTGCTTCCTTAGAGTATTCAACATTATGTGCAGAGATCTTTGATGGAGAAGAAGTTGATTTATTATGCAGTGGAGCATCTAGGAGGAACTTTTAACGACCCTGTAAGTAATGGTATCATCTTCATCTTCCTGCCCTGATTTCGCCACGACAGTTGCCAGAATTCACTTCAGTAGCATGTGATCCAGAAAGGATCAGATGCTGATGAGAAGGACCCCCAAGTCCTTATGAGGTGGATCTTTAAGGCCTTTCTGCTGCTCTAAGACTGAAGTTAGTTTGAAATTGCTGCTGTAACCATATGCATTAGCCCAATCTGGCTGTCGTCAGAAGCAGGCCAGAACCATTGGTCTGATATTCACTGGAGAAGCAGGACAAGGAACTGGCTGTTTGACATGATCCAATGTGGGAGAAGTTCGTTGTGTACTGAACCATCTGCATTTGTTCCTACAGGATCTTTGGACTCCAGATGAGCTGATTCCTGAAAACCTAAAGGAGAAACACAGGTAAGGTTGGCCAAGTTGACTAGGACTGAAGTATGAGTGTTGGCAGTAGGGGATGGGCTTGGACTGGCAGGGGTCATACAAGGAACAGTAATAACTACTGAGGAATGGGCAAAACAGGAACAGAAAGGGTGTGAAATGCTACCACAGAGGAGAGTTAGGCATAGCTCTGTGTACTGACAGCCCTGGTCTCTATTTCTTCCCTTGCTCCCGAGAGAGGATCAGGAGAAGCAAAAGCAGGAAATTCTGGATGTGGAAGAGAGGGAGAAGAGGGGTGAGTAAAAGAGCTTGAAGAAGGATTTTGATGCAGTCAGCCAGGCTTAGTCAGGCTAAGTGTTGTCTTTTCTTCCATCCTCAGACATTTGAATGCTAGCATAGATGCAGACTGACTCGAATGGCTCAGCAAGTCTTCTCACTGTTTCTTTTCTCCCTCTTTGATGCATGTGTAACCTTGCAAAATCTCACTGCGTGCAGTTCTGGGATGGGAACTCAAAGAGCACTGTGGCTGGAGAAGCTGAGAGCAGTGGTGCCTGAATATGTGACAAGCCTGTGGACGTGCAGATCCCTGTTCAGTGTGGCAGGAGTGTCTACACCAAACCTGGTTCAACTCCACCAGCCCAACTTCAAACAACATTTTTCTGAAGGGGACAAGGAGAGAGGGGGGGAAATGGAAACTGGAAACAGACTATTTGGCTTGGGCAAGTCTTTCCCTGAAAAACACAAGTCCAAATGGTTTGTGGCTGAATGCTATAGACTGCAGTGCAGAGTCCCGTGTTCTTGCTGGTCCTCTATTCTTATGTGTGAACACACAGCCTGTTGCCGGGCTCTGTCCTGGAGTCTTTGCTTGAAGTGACCCCAAGTGGTTCTCTGCAGTGACACATGGGAGAGCAGATCATTCTGAGGGCCTGAGCGCCTTGCCCGACCATCTCATGGTCAGAAGGGGGAAAAAAAGGCCAAAGGTCAAAAGATCAAATCACCAACTAATACCCCTTGCTTCTCTTTGGGGCTGAAGAAAGTAGAAAGATTCACTGGAGATAATTCTGGGATAAGATGTGTGATCGAAAGGAGGGTTGATGGAGGTGTTTACCTGCTTCTTTTCTCCAGAGCCTCACCCCAGTAGGCTGGACCTGTTCTGCTGCTGCGATCCACAGTGCACTCAACTTTCCCCAGCTCCCTGCTGCTCTCCCAGCAAGCCCCAAGTTTCTGCTGGCTCCTGAAGCACTCGCTGTAGGCCAGCTTCCCCAGCTGATGCTCTCGTTCCCCTGAAGCATGTGAGGGGTGCAAGTGGCCCAGGTCTGCGAGGAATGGGCACTTCTGGGGAACTGTCCTGTCTTCTCAGAGAATGTATAGTGTCTCTCCACTTCCTTATCCAGGCTGGGGGTTGGTGTCTGAGGGCTTCTTGTCCAAAGCTTGCTCATGCCTTGCTTCTTGACAGGTCCTTTGCCTTTTGACGGTATTGCTGTCACGATGGATTCCCACCAGATGAATGGAACCCAGAGGGTTGTGTTTGACAGAGTGCTGACGGAGTCTGAGTGTAAGGACCTCCTCCGACTGACAAAGGTGAGGCCTGGGTCTTGTAGGAGCTCCTGTATGTGTACTTTCCTCCTCAGCAGGCAGGGTTGTAGTGTTTCCATGGAGGAGAGATGGCAGCCTAATGTGTATCACCTGTATCCTTCTATTCCAGGCAGCAGGAGAAGCAGGAGATGGCTACCGGGCAAGACGGTCGCCTCACACCCCACATGAGAGATTTGAGGGGTTAACTGTTTTGAAGGCCATGCAGGTAAGTGGCTCTGTGAGTCTGCCACCTTCTTGATTGTCCAGAAAGAGTGTTTGCCACCAGAGCGTTTTTCTCTGTGAACTGCACTCTGGATGGGGTCATGGGTGTGTTATCTTCCTCACAAGCACGTGTGCGGTCTCCCCTGACCCTCTTCCTCCACGATCACTTTCAGGCATGTTGTACATGGAGGGCTTGACAAGTGCTTTCTCTCCTGTGAGACAGGGTTTTGGGATTGCTACTTGTCCCTGTGTGGTAGTCTTACAGACATGCTTAGCTTAGAATTGGAGAATTAATTAAGGTGGAAGGAGCCTCTGGAGATCTCTAGTTTGACCCCCTGCTCACAGTGTGGCTAATTCCGAAGCTAGGTGAGATCCCTCAGGGCTTTGCGCAGGCAAGTCCTGAACATCTCCAAGGGTGGAGATTCCCCAGCCTCTCTGGGCACCTGTTTCAGTGCTGTACCACTCTCAGGAGGACAAAATTTTTCTTTCTATCTAGCCAAAATTTCCCTTGCTGCAGCTTCTGCGTGTTGCTTCTTGTCTTTTCAGTGTGTCCCTCTGAGAAGAGACTGCCTCCATCTTCTCTATAACTCCCTTTTAGGTGACAGGAGACTGTAGTTAGATCCTCCTTTGGCCTTCTCTTCTCTAGGCTGAAGAAACCCAGCTCTTTCAGCCACTTTTTCTAAGTCATGTGCTTCAACACCCCTGCCATCTTAAGACCCTTCACTGAAGACTCACTCCAGTTGCTAGGGTCCCTTGTGTACTGGAGGACCCAAAATGATGCTGCATTCCCGATGTGGCTTCATGTGCTAAGTAGAAGGAAAGAATTGCCGTGCTGTACAGGTGTACTCCTGACTTATATTACATGAGAAAACATGTTCTTTTCTTACATGTGTGACCACAGGACTTTACACAGGTCTCTTCTTCTGTACTGTGTACGTGTATCATTTCTTAGAGTGTCTTTGTATGTAAGTATTCTAACAGGCTTGGTTTTCACTTGTAGCTGGCCCAGAATGGGGACGTGGACTGGAGAGATGCCAAATTGCTTCTGCAGGCCAGTGAGAAATCGCGGAAAATCATAGAGTCCTACTTTACTCCTGGAAAGAAACTCCATTTCTCATTCACACACCTTGTGTGCCGCACGGCTGTAGACGGTAAAGAATCTTTCACCCTGTTAGTCCCTGTCTCCTGGAGAGTCTCCTCAGTCCCAGCCATGTGCCCTCAGGAGACTCTCTTCCCTTTACTCTCACTGTGCCCCTTTCTCTCTGCCTTATTCTTTCCTGAAGCTGAAAATGCTTATATTCTTTTTTGTAACTTCCCTTTTCAGCGGAACAGGAGGGTCGCATGGATCTTAGTCATCCTGTCCATGCTGATAATTGTCTCTTGGATCCTGAGGGGCAAGAGTGCTGGAGAGAGCCGCCTGCCTACGTGTACAGGGACTACAGGTAAGAGAAGAAGGGGACCTGCATTAGATCATGTGGAGACCAGAACGTCTCCCTGGCCCCATCAGAGGATGAACTCAGCTTATAGAAACCGGGTGATGAGTTGTTGGCTCAAAGCCAGCCGGGACTGTGGCGTCAGGCTGCATCAGTGGCTTCAGAATGAGGTGTGAAATGCCTTTCCTAGGCTGGGAGGAAGATCTGCCCTTTCTCCCTCCTCCCTCCTCACAGCCAGCATTAATGGAGAGCGGAACAAGGCTGGGAGGCTGCACGGACTAGAACCATGATATCAAATTCTTGTCTTGTGGGTCTACCACAGTACTATAGTCCACTGCCAGCCGTTATGACAGTCTGTTTCTTCTATTCAAGTTCTGTCTTTCATAGTCTTCCGTGCATTACAGGAGAGGGAGAACCAGGCTCCTTGGATTTCCTTTGTTTGAGCAGTCAGTGTACTTTAGTGACTATTCTCTCCATTCATTTCTCTAAAGATTCACTGCCAATACTTTGTGTTGGGTTTTTCCATTCGATGTGAGAGTTTTTTTCCAGCCTGTGGCAGGTTTTGTTACTCTTCTGTGAAAGAACCTGAAATATGTTTTAAAGATGGTGACACTTGTTGCACACTGCAGCCAAATGAGGTCAGTTCACTACAGTTAATTCCTCCTATTTACCAGCCCATCCCTGGGCATCCAGAAATCTTATTTGCCTTTTCTTTGAGTGGTAGCTGTACCCAGAGCAGAAGTCTTCTCTGAGCAGCCTATGGTAAGGATGTGGGACTTAGAGGGAATTCTAGTATCACTGAGTCCATTTCCCTTCTGATGTAGATGTTGACTTGGTATAGTCAGATTGTAAAGTTACCAGGCTCTGTCATGTAACTGGTTAGATGTCTGTCCCTCCTGTGGGAAAGCTGTCGGGTCCCCTCACTCCTCCCTGGGTAGTGGGCTTCTCTGACTTCTACTTGAATGTATGTTAAAATATCTTCCTGGGATCTATGGCACTGAGCTATTTCCAGGAGTATTCCTGTCCTCTTGCAGAGTGAATTGTGGTTGACCAACCAACTCACAAGGGCTGAGCTCTTCCAGTGTCCTTTTGAAAGAGGTCCCTGTGCTCCAAACTTCCTGGATCTCTTCTGTGTATTTGTGCTATGGTCATTAATGAAACTATTGAACACGATTGGGCCCGGGGTCCAAGAGTCCCAGTGATCCTCCTCCAGGCAAACAGTACTCCTTTCAGTGCCAGTGGTGTGCTAGTTAGTGTGTGCGCTGTTCACGCGCTCTTCTTCACCTTCTCTGTGTTCATTAGTAATTTCTCTAGTGGCACCGTTCTGAGTACTTCTACCAGAGTCCAGACTGCTGAGGTCGAGCATGTTGTCTTTCCCTGGGAAATCAACTGTTTTGTCAAAGATTGTGTGGCTAGCCCAATCTGCTTTTACTTACCCCCATGTTACATTTTAAGACCATTTTCCATTTACCTCTTGTCCTTCAATTATCCTTCTCCTCAGAAATGGAGTCTAAAGCCCTGCAGACTGCTGAGGTCAGGCTAACAGGCATGTTTATGCTTCAACCATTATCCCTACCCTCCTGCCCCTTCGTGTGTGTGAGAGCTATCCTTGCTTTTCTCCGGTCATGCTACCACCCCGACTTCACAGTCTTATTAAAACCCTATGGCAGAAGAGCTGTAACTTCCTAGGTTTCAAGGTTGGTAATCCTCTCACTGTCCTTATGTCCTTAACGTTTGGCTTCAGCAGCCACAGTGCTGATTTCTATTTCTTTCTCCCAGTCCCGTTAGTGAGCCTCTCGTGTTCTTCTGACATTTTCTATCAGCTTAACTGAATACCAAGAGGAACTCAAGTAGTTTGTGGTCCATTCTTTCACCTAGTTGACTGTGGTCTCACCTGCCCTGCACAGTGGCCTCACTACTTCTCTTTTTGTCTAACATTAGTAAAGAAATTTCTTGTTTTAATTTTCTTTTCTGCATGTACTAAGCCTCTTTTTGACCATTCTTATGTTACCCTAAAATTCCTTGACCCTTAAGACATGGGGTTTTTTTGCTGATCAGTCTCCTCTTCCAGGCTTTGGATTATTCGCCATCTTAAAACATAAACCACATCATGCCAGATCAGAACCAAAATCTGTCTAGCCCGGGGTGTTGTCACAACGGTACCACAGATGCATGCTGCAGTGGATTAAAAACAAAGCAAAACAAAACGGGACAAGTGTGTAGAGCTAACTCCCTGGCATGCTCTCCTAGCCTCCTGTGGCTTGCAGCTCAGGGACTCCCCTGAGCTAGGCACTGCTGTATTTAATGCCTCCTGTTAGCTAGTCTACTCGCTTTTTGAACCTGTGGTATCCACAGCCTCCTGTGACAAGGAGTGTGGGGAAGCACCTGGGAGGAATGAGCTTCACCGTCCATATGTCCTCTTTCTTTTTGTCCACAGTGGCATTCTCTACCTCAATGATGACTTCCAAGGTGGGGGCCTTTTCTTCACTGAAATGGACACTGTGACTGTCACAGTAAGTCTGGGACTGGCCAAAAGACGGAGAGAAGACTGAGGGTGAGACTTAGTCTGGGCGGGAGGAAACTAGTTGGTTATTGGATCCCACCACTCCAAAAACAATCCAGTGCTGGTGCTGTGGCAGATTCAAATAGGGGCAGCTAAAGGCAAATTGAGGCAAATCTCAGACAGGGGAGAGGTTAACTCCTTCCTAGCTGAGATGTTCCAGGCTCTTCCAGTCTGTGGGTGTCTGTGACCTGTGTTGTCCCTTTGATTCTCTCTGTCCCTCCCCAAGGTCTACCTTGCTCATAGACTGGCAGTGGATGCCTGGTGGCTCTCTGCTGTTCCACATTCCCAGAGGCAGTGTGACCTCTGTAGAAGGACCGTGTACCCCAGAGCAGGGGGCTCCTGGCTTCATTCTCTCTTCTCTCTCTCCTGGCAGGCCGAGGTGCATCCTAAGTGTGGAAGGCTGGTAGCCTTCAGCTCTGGCAAGGAGAACCCCCACGGTGTGTGGGCAGTGAGCCGCGGAAGGCGCTGTGCCATTGCTCTCTGGTACACACACTCCCAGGAGCACGCTGAGCAGGTAAAGGACCATGCTGGAGAAACGAATACGAGTACTTCCAAGCTAGATCAAATCCCACCGAGGAATGGCTTGTGGACTTTCACATGGGGCAGGGCCTAGTGCAGCAGCTGGGGGTTGTCCTCTGACAAGGTATCTGGTGGAGGGGCCAGCCTGTGATGGGTCCTGCAAGAGAGAATGGGCTCTGGGGGGGTTGGATGGATGTGGCAAAGACGAGATGTGTCTTGTCGGCCCCTGCAAGCAGAGCCAAGACCCTAGCAGGGAGGGATTCACATCATCTCTGTCTCCATGGCTGCAGGAACGGGTAAAGGCAGAGGAGCTGATGGAGCAGAAGGCTGTGGAGCAGGACCGGCCTGATGGAGAAGAGCGTCAGGGGGCTGATCACAGCGGCAGATCCTCCTCAGAGCCTCCCATTCCCAACAGCGGAGCCAGGCCCACAAGCCGGAGACACAAGCCTGGCTCGGACAGGACACAGCAGCCCAAGAAGCTGCGGGCCAGAGATGAGTTCTGAGTACATGGGGCCCTGGGGGCCGGACTGGCACACACCATGGCCTGGCAGGTTGCGGTAGCACCGTAGCCACAGAGGCCTGGAGCAGTGTATTAGCATGTTAGAGCCGTAGTGATGGGGAGGGATGCAGCTTTCTTCTCTGTGACATCCCAGCAGCTGAAAAATGGGAGCAGGGATAGAGTATTGAAGTCAGTGACACCAGGAACTTTCTTCACTGCCTCACCAACGTGTTTGTGTCACTCAGAAGTAGGAAGGTAGGGTCTCCTCACCCCACTCCTCTCAGTGCCAACTTGTTGGTCATCCAGGGCCAAATCTGAGAGGGGAAGGAGGAGCCTGGGGTCTTTCAGTGAGGGCTGTCTCCCATTCAGGAACTCAAAACAGAAGCCTCTGAATTTCCCAGGCACCTGCAAACTCCAGAACCTCGCAACTGGTCTGAGAGAGGGAAGGTGAGGAGCTGTGAATATATGGAATAAAAGCAAAATGCTGGACACAGATGTTGGTGGGAGCTTGAGTCTGTACACCAGGAGGGAGACATGCACACTTGTTGCTGATGGAAATTTAATCAACAAATGATGGAAGGAGATTGAGCCCTCGGTGAAGGAAAACGAAGTATTTGCCCAGATGTCAGCTACTTCCAGTAAGGGGAGAGCAAGAGAGAAAGTCACCTCTGCCATGACTAACCCTTGGAAAGAGTGGGGAGTGCCTTTAAGAAAAAGCGCTGTACACTCGCATTTCACTGCAGCAAGGCCTCTCTTTCCCCCCCCTCCATACACCAAATTGCCCCTGAACGCAGAAGAGATATTTTGTTTATCATTTTCTACCCTGATACAAAGACAATCTGCTGTCACTACCCAGGGGATTAGTGTCACGAGATGGGATTACACTGCAGCCAAAAAGGAATTGAATGGGGTGGATATGGAGTATCAAAAAGAGCAGTGACCCTTTTCCTGGGAAGTGTTAGAGCCAGAGATCAATCTGTGATCATGACATACTCGGGCCTTGATGAGAGTTGTGCATGGAGACCCCAACTGCAGTTTGGATGGAAGAAATGTGTAGGGCCAGGGCCAGTGGTGTAAGAGGTGTGTGGGTGATCCCCTTGTCACTGTTGGCACAGGGCTCCTGCTCCATGAAAAGGGAAGTCTTTCCTTGGTCTGAATCCTGGCACTTTCTTAACACGCAAGCTTTGGAAACCTTCATTGGCAACCCTTTTTGCCTCCCGTCCTCCCCAGGGTCACAGGAAAAAAAACAGTTCGATGTGTGCATTTCAAATTCCCTCTCCCTGGCGAGAGGTCCATCACATCCTAACACTCGCACGTCGGCCCCTGTGATTTATGTGGGGGCGCTGGGTGGTTCCTGCTTGACGAGGACGTCTTGGGGGGGTGAGAGGCCGGTGTCCACATCTCTGGCTTGCTTTGCCCAAAGGTGGCTTGGGTGATTAGACTGATGGCCTCCTGACGTCAGATGAGATCCGTTAAAAGGTATTTATCTCGGGCTTGGGCCAAAGCTGCGGGAGAGATTAAAAGAGATTGAGGCCAAGATAATCCCCTCACAGCATCCCACTAAAGTGGCTGCCAAAAGGCACGCCACCAAATCTTTTGCCGCCCCTGGCCCCTGTGCCCAGTTCTGTTTTCCCTATGCGGAGACGAGTTTGCTGCCCAGAGAGAGCGTGACCCCGGCCCTGCCATTGGTGTTCCCTTGGCAGGGCCACTGTGGGTGGCACCATCCCTCTTCCTGCCCTGCCCAGGACACGAGTGGCACGGTGTCCCTGGGAAAACGGGCATTCCTGTGGGCTGTGAGGTGCAGCAAGTGGCTGCACCTACCCCAGTGGCTGATAATCCTAGCCTGTTCTGGCTAATCTTCACGTTGTTAGTTTGTTGCTGATATAAACAGAGGGAGTCAAATCCACCTGTGATGGTTTCTTTCCCTTCAGGAGCAGCGTGCTACTCTCTCTTTTCACCCCTCCCCATCCACCTGCTTTGCATTACGTCCCAATCCGATTTCCCCAAGTCTCTGGTGTCTGATTTAATTTGCCTGACGCTGCTCCTGGAAATCAGCCCTCCCCCAACCCCTCCCGTCCACAGCCTTCCAGCTCCCCATGGGGAGATCAGTCCTGGGAGAGGCTGAGGAGCAGAGAGGGAGCAAGGGACTCGCTGGGTGGACGGGCAGGACTGACCGGAGACTGCACAGGGACAAGGGGCTTCTGGCCGACAGGGAGCTGTTCTCAGCAGGAGAGGCAGGCCGTGAGGGTCCCATCCAGGGGAGACAGCAACCCACCTTGCTCTACAGATCCCGGTAAGGATGCTGCCTTATTGCGATGCTTGAGGTCACCTTGGTGAGCCTGGCACTTGGGACCCTGAGTTTCTTGGTGTGATTCTGTGGGGACTTTTTGTACAAGGGCTGATCCCCATCAGAGGGTGTGGAAGGGAAGATCGTGGTGTGGAGGGAATTGGGGTTAGTGCTGAGATGTCTTTACAATGATGCGGGGCTTTGCCCTGGGATGGGGTTGCTTGTTCTTCCCTTGGCAGGTAGATCTCACCAGTTTCCAGACTGGAACAGGAGGGTGACGTCTCCCCTGAGGCACCTGGCACTCAGTACCCATACACAGTTCTGCACTCCTGGTGCACCCCTGTGCACACCTCCTTGCAGCTGGCTGCTTTTCTGGATGGAGAAGGAGCCCTCAGAAAGCGAGGAGCAGAGCAGGGTAATTTTACCCTGGCCTTTGATCTCCATCACAGGAGAGGGGGATCATCTCTGTATCCGGCTCTGCAAGGAGCCCAGGGTCACCAGGGCAACCATGCGAGGCCAGCCAGGGATTACACGGAGACCCAGGCCTGTTAGTACTCAGTCTTCCCTCCTGCACCTTTCCCTTCTCTATTTACAGCCCTTTCCCAGCATCCCACAGAGGGATCACTCCTTCCCCAGTGTGGGGGAAGCTACCCGGAGGATAGGAAATAAGGAGGTTCACCTCCCCTTTCTTCCCACCCGTCACTTGCGCCCCGATCCCCACAAGGGAGTGATGCAGGTGGCTCGGTAGGACAGCCCCTGGGGTGCAGGCTGGGCCTCTGCCGTGCCGTGGTGCAAGGAACATAGCCACTGCCCTGAAAAGTCATGGTGTGGCAGCAAAAGGCAGAAGGCACATGATTGCAGACCCCACTCGGCCTTGCGCCACATGAGAGGCATTTGGTCTGCTACAAGCAGACACCCAAGGGCTCAGGATGGGTCCGGTTGCCCACAGACAGGAAAGCTACAGCAGGTGCCTCCAGAAAGTTTGTCAGAAAAGGCATGAGGTGAAAGAACTGTCACGTTGGAGAGCAGAAGAAATGAAACGTGATTTCAAAAGCCGAGAACTGTGAACAGCCAAGGCAGAGCTCAGAAGAGGGCTGGCGTGAACTGACTAATCCCAGGCTCTGTTTGGCTGTGCTGTGCTCCTCAGTGATGCTTGTAGGAAACACAACTCTGGACAAGTGCTGGTGCCAAGGTCCTCCTGTCAGTAGCTCTTTGCAATGGTGGGCTGGTGGTGGTGAGTTGCTTTTTCAAAGGTACCTAAGGACTTCCTCTACTGCTTAGCATCCACCTGAAAGAGCCCTTACTTCCAGAAAGCACTGAGCATGCACAATTTAGAAGCCTTTTGCATTAAAACCAGGTTGGGCAGCTACCATGAGCAACCGTGAGCTGATCCACGGATCCACAAGAAATGTGCATCCCTTAAGGCCCCACTGGTCACGGCAGGAATGTGCCTTGGCCAGACTCCAAACTCCATTCCCTTTCCTCCTTTCTTCCCCCATTTGGTTGCCCCATTTCCTGTCCTAAATTTGCATGACCATGACGAGCTGCTCTTTTGCACACATGCTGTGGGTCTCCTGGGAGGCAGCTGCCCTCAGCTGGGGACCAGGTAACTCACTCTCCACAAATTGCACTGGGATGTGATGAGTGGAGGTGACAGGCGAAGCTGGAGCTATTCTTATCGCTCATCTGTGGCTTCTTGTCCTTCTGCAGCTGAGAACAATTCCCAACTTCATTTAGAGTGTTCCCCCAAAGGGATTTAAAGGTTTGGACAGGGTCCTGAACCTGAGCTGCACCTTCTCTATATTTAGCCCTTTTTATCCATCCTCGACATCGTGCCCCTGCCCTTTGATCTGCCTACTGGCTCTGAAAGCCCCTCATCTGGTTGTGCAACTTCACAGAGCAGGCGCCTGTGAAGTAGTGCTCCCATCCTAGTGCCAGAGTTGAGAAAGAAACACCCAGGGAAGGGAAGAGAATGGTAAAAAAGCAGGAGAGATGCAAGGAAGACTGGGGATCTGATGGGTAATGAGGAGGACATGTGCAGCCAGCTTCACCTGGGGCAGAAATGGGAAGGAACAGAGAACAAGGCTCCCATCTGCATGCAGGTCTGGGTGGGCAAAAACAGAAGTCCACAAAGACAGATTAGGGCAGGTGGATGGACAATGATCTCGGATGGCCAAAGGTGTGTGAAATAACAGGCTGGAGAGCTTGGGGACCAAGCAGAGGAGACTGGAAGGAGAGAGTCAGGGGGGAAGAGGTGGCCCAGCAGGAAAAGGCAATCCAACGCATAGGGTTGATGGAAGGGAGGTAGGATCAGTCCTAGGGAAAACGGAGAAAGGGGAAGGTGTGGACCACAATGGTAGGGCTGGTCTCCACAGCGTGGCTGGAAGTTCAGGTTTGCCACTCGTTGTGCTGGTAGGCAGTGACCAGAGCTGGACACACTCTCCACAGCTTGACTGTACACCAAAGCTGAGGGGCAAATGCCACAAGATAAGGAGGATGTGCAGCCTCCTACTGAAAGCTGCAAGGCCTTCTGCAGCATCTCCCCAGTTTGTCAGTTAGCTAAGAGATGGCATGGGGTGCCCAGCCTGTTCCCAAAGGAGGACAAATGCATGCAGGTGGGCTTTCATGGCCAGCGTCACTCAACCAGGTGCAGCTATGCATCCTTGCTGGGAGGAACCCCCTCATCACTGTTCTGTCAAAATGAGAGAAGAAAAAAACAGTGGAAAGGGCCCAGCTCAGGTGCTGCTCTGTCCCCATCCTTCAGCGTAGCTGAGGCTGGCAGCCCCGGGCCACTGCTATGGCATATGCCTCCGGGCTCTGGCAGTGCTGCTCCAGGCTCCTCTCCTGCTCCCTCACCATGTGCTGGGGCCAGCAGACCAGGCCAGCAGGCACGTCCAGTGCATGGCCAGGGAGAAGGGAAGAGGCAGCAGTGCTGTGGCTCCTTTCAGGCTTGCAGGCAGCAGGTACGAGTCTTTCTCTGCAAAGTATAACCTGAAATAGCCTCCCTCTGGGATAAGCTCATGCCTCCCGGGAGCTGGGGGAAACCTGTATCTCCCTGTTTTTCCTACACTCAAGCCATGCCTTGGGAGTCGTTGACCAAGCAGAAACTCACCCTGCCTGGAAGATCAAAGGAAAGCCACAGAGACGTTCAGGGGAAGGGATTCTGGAGGGAAACTCGAAGAGCTCTATGAAGCAGCAAGCAAAGGTGGGACTCAGGAGCTATCTGCATGTGCTTGCCCACAGCAAGAGAGCAGCCTGGCATGGAAGGACCCAAAGCCCCGCTGGCTGGAAGAAACGAGGCCTTCAGGCAACAGGCCAGAGGGGGATGGTGGTGATGTGACTCATGGGGACTAGAAGGAGAAATTCTGCAGATGCTGCTGGAGCATTTCTTGGCCTTGGGGCAAAGCACTGGTTCTAATGTTGAAGAACACCCGGAGCACATCTGGACACTCACACCTACCCAGGAGAAAGATTGAAGCAATAAAGACCAGATTTGTCTACAAGACTGGGAAATGCTAGAATCACTGGTGAAGTTTTAAGTGCACGTAACAAGAAAGAGAGAACAAAACAGAGATGCTGTATAAACATATGGTGCACCTGTATCTTGAAAATGGATTACAGTTCTGGTTCATTGTCCTCTCTGCAAAAACATATCTTCTATACTCTGTAAACAACTGAAAAGGGCTTAGAGAATAACAGAGGTAATAGGATGTAATGGCTTACATGGGAGGAATGACTAAGTGTGCTCTGCAGTCTGGAAAAGAGATGGATGAAGACAGATATGACAAAGATCTATAAAATACCGAGTGATGCTGAGGTGAATAGAGACCAGTTATTTGCTGATTCTTCCAACTCAAAAACTAGGGACCACCAAGTAAAACTAGTGCCATTGGGGAGTAACAGAACCAGGAACTTTTTTGCAGAGCCTGCCACTAAGCTGTGGAAGTCATCACCATGGGGTACTGAGGATGCTAAACTTTCACATGGGCACAAAAATTGTGTGGACAAATGCATAGGAGAAAAGTCCATCAAAGACTTGCATACAGTAATGCTGCCTCTAGCTTGGGATGTCAATGAAAAGCTGGGGCTACGAAAGTAGAAGAAATACCACTATCTGCTTATGTTATTCTTAGGATATTTTCTAGGATCCTTCCCTAGGCAGGATTTTTTTTTTTTTTTTGAATGCAAAACTAGAAAGGAACCCTGACAGAGCACCTCAACAGCTCCCAGGTTTCTTTGGTGGTCAAAGAGCTGGTGGGCACTGCCTGGTGATGCTTGGCCTAGCACAAATGATAGGAAATAGCCACTGGGCTCCCCTCATCAAGTTTCCTCCTCCTGGAGCTGAGATGGACAGTTTGGCCATAGACAGGGAGAAGCTGATGAAGAGGACCCAGGACTTGGTAGGGCTTGGAATGGAGAGGTTAAGAATAAAGAGGTGAGGGGACGAGTGTGGCCAGAACCTCAGCAAGAGGCTCTGGAGGTCTCCAGCTTCCCAGTGTACGTGTAAGCAGGATGCAAGACCAAATGGACCTTTAATCAGGCCCAGTACGATCTTCCCAAATGCTAAGGGCTTTGACCAGATACAGCACGACATTACCAAGCATTCAGCCAAGAAATAGTTGCTAAGCCCTTATCAGAGATGCCTACATTTGCATAACTGAGCAGTTATATTAGTGCCCTTTCTACCTCACACCTCTCTCCTTTGATTTGTCTCCCCAGAATCAAGGCTACCACACGTGGAGGAGCCACCCCTAGGCCAGAAATATGGGTGAAATTGAACAGATGAAGCAGGAGGCTGAGCAGCTGAAAAAGCAGATTGCGGTAATGCTGGCAACAGTGATGAAACTGCTGGGAGAGTGTCTATCCCCCCCATGTCCAAGTTCTCCTCCTCAGCCACAACTTGGAGTTGAGCTTTCTCCATCTGCGTCCTTGGAGCCCTCTGCAGTTCTGCACAGCCCTTTACGTGCTAATGGAGATCTTCACAGTATGGTGGGGGGAAGAGAGGGAGGGGAAGGGAGAGAAGAGGGGACACAACAGTGAGAAGGAAGTGGCCACCAGCATTGTGTCTGCAGGGGGCCAAAGAGTGTCATGTGTCCCCAGGACCTCCTCTGTCTGGGAGGCAGTGGGTGTTCTGCCAGGCAGGAGGATCCGTGGAAAGGGTGTAGCACGAGGAACTGGATGCTGAGCAGCTTTTGGCTCACCTTCCTGACGTTTGACTGGTGCCGAGTTGCCCTAGTCACAGACCAGGATCCCCCTGTGCTGGCCACAATCCAAACACAGCAAAGCCACAGTTCCTACTTCTAGCGGCCCCCAGGCTATGTCCCTGAATTTCACTTGCCATTGCCTTCATCACATGGCTTTTTTCTGTCTCATTTGCTCTTGTCTCTTCTCCAGGATGCCCGGAAAGCCTGTGCAGACACAACGCTTGCTCAGGTAAGGGACAGGGCTGGCTGGGCAGGTGAGTGTGGGGGTGGGTCAGCTAGCAGCACTTCAAGGGGGACTCTCTCCAGTTGGGAAGCAGAGTTAGGAGGCAGAAATGGGGGGGAGCAGTAAAGCTCCTGCCAGCCCAAGATTAATTCTTTCTCTCCCCCAACTCTTTCCTCAGATTGTGTCTGGAGTGGAGGTTGTTGGCCGCATCCAGATGCGGACCCGAAGGACCCTGCGTGGGCACCTGGCCAAGATCTACGCCATGCACTGGTCCACGGACTCCAAGTGAGAGAGATGCTGCTGACCTGCTGGGTGCAGGGCAGCACATGGGTGTGAAGGGCAAGAAGGCTCTGATGGGAAGAGAGCTACTAACATGATCTTGTTCCTCTCTCACAGACTTCTGGTCAGTGCCTCACAAGATGGGAAACTGATTGTGTGGGACACATACACAACTAACAAGGTAGGAGTCAGACGGCTGCAGCAAACAGGGGTGCTGGAGTGAGTTCCCTCGGAGCTAGTGCCCTTGCCCTGCTCTCTCTGCTGCCAGAGTCCCAACATGGTTTCTTGTCCTCCCAGGTTCATGCCATCCCTTTGCGTTCTTCCTGGGTCATGACCTGTGCCTATGCCCCCTCAGGCAATTTTGTGGCCTGTGGGGGCCTTGACAACATGTGCTCCATCTACAACCTCAAGACTCGTGAAGGCAATGTCAAAGTGAGCCGGGAGCTCTCAGCCCATACAGGTTTGTGTTCTGCCTGCCCGCAGCCTGGGTGCCCTCTGCTTCCAAACCTCACTCTTCTAGCCCTGCCCCGTTTCTCATATTTGCTTGTTCCCACTTCCCAGGTTACCTCTCCTGCTGCCGATTTCTTGATGACAACAATATTGTGACTAGCTCTGGAGATACTACGTGGTGAGTGTTATCTTCTGCATTCTAGTGACATGACCTCTGGCTCTTAGAGGCACAGTGCACATCAGTAAGTGCAGTCCTTTTGCTCTGTAGCAGTCCACTATCTAAGGACGAATTGCTCCTACACGGGGAGGCCACACAGAGCACCTTAGGAAGCCAGATCCATTCTTCCTCCCTTGGCAGAACAGGTGCTTCTTTTCCCAGTTGAGGTCAGGTCAAGATGCAGATCTATTGGTGAAGCAGTAGGGACCATGTTGTCAGCTCTCACAAAGCACAGTGTCATTTATCCCAGGACAGAAAACATCGTAAATTTATACGGAGCCCACATACGCACTCCACTTCTCAAGTCTTGTCCACTGTGCAAGGGACACCTGTAAAACCAGTGCCTGGATCCTTTGGTTCCTGGCTCTTGGGTCTCGCTGTGCTGTGACTCTGAGCCGTGCTGAGTCTTTATTCACCCCCACCCCATCCCAACACCTGCTCTGGAAGAACCTCTTGACCGAGGACAAGTCAGGATGTGGCATTTCCATCAGAGATCGAGGTTACACAGGGCTTGTTTGCCTGGCTGTAATGTGTGATCCTAGTGAACATGGCCCGTGCATCCTATGAGCGTGGATACAGCAGACCTTTTTCAGCTGTTTGCCTGTGGGTCCCTCTTACCTCCTCTCAGTACTCCCTTCAATGATTGCAGTTATGGGAATACGGTCAAACCTCACACACCCCCAGCCTTGGTCTAACTCTGCTTTGGCAAAGGTATGACCAGCAACAGCTGTGAAGATATCTCCTGCTGTATACAGCTGACTCCAGCGATACTCTCACCCTTTTCCCCATGGCTTCCCTCCTTTGTTTGCGAGCGGGGCAGCTCTTCAGCCCAGCTGTAGATCTGTTCTGCCTGGGTAGGCTCAGAGATCTCTCCTCTCCCACAGCGCGCTCTGGGACATTGAGACAGGGCAGCAGAAGACTGTGTTCCTGGGTCACACCGGAGACTGCATGAGCTTGGCCGTCTCCCCGGACTTCAAACTCTTCATCTCTGGGGCTTGCGATGCTACTGCCAAACTGTGGGACGTGCGAGAGGGCACCTGTCGTCAGACCTTCTCAGGGCACGAGTCCGATATCAACGCCATCTGCGTATGTATGCTGTCTGCACGGTGGTGGGGAGGCAAGGAAAATGGAGAGTGGACCAGCTCTGAAACAGGGTCTTGGGACAAGGTTGAAAGAAGATATCAATCACAGTTGTGTGGGGAACAAGGGTCTCAGGAGACCTTGGCCCCATGATCCAGCCTGAAGCAGGGAGGGCCTGAGTTCAATGAAGTTTGGAGGCTGGCTCTTCCTGGGCACCAGGGCACCAAAGCACCTAGGTCTGACTCAAAGCACTACTTGGATTCAGCCAGCGCACCGTGGTCTGTGGAGCTCAGCACCCTAACACAGGCGCTGGTGCAGCTTTGCTCATAGCAGCTGTTGGGAACCATGGCTAAGGCATGCTCCAGGAGCCCTGGCGCAAGACACAAGTGAGGCAGCAGGAATACCTAACTCAGCTGAGGGTTTTAGTCAGCTCCAGACAGCAGAGGTGGGAACTTGGGATCATAGGGAGATCATCTGAAGATGAAATCTTCACAGGAGGCAGCACAGACATTTTGGGACAAGTATCCCCCTCAGAGGCAAAGGATTCAGACCAGAGCCCTAGAGGTGGCAGGACAAGACACATGTCAGTTTAATCCCATGTGGCTAACCAAATCAGTCTGCCAGCTTCCTGCAATGTCTGCTGCTTGAATCACTCTTCACTGACTTCAGTTAGTACAGCTTTTCTCACCTGTCCCATGGCTACCCTGCCAGCCGTATGGTTTTCTGCCATACCTGCTCCTGAGGAGCTCTTTTTTGCTCCTCAGAGCAAGGACACAGAAAAGGAGTGTGTATGAGAAGGCTGGGGTATGAAGACCAGACAGAGGAAGGCTCTCGTAGTTCTGAATCATGCCAGACCTCATCTGCGGGATAATGGGTGGACATTTGTAAAGCCTCAAACTAACAGTTGGAGTTAAAGAGACAATAATCCTTCCTCAAGCACTGGGACATCTTGCAATAGCTCTAGCCCCTAGGTCATTGGCTTTCTTGAGGTGGAAGGGGTTTACTAAGTCTTAGGAGAAGCATCAGTCTCCCCCTTCAGCAGACTCAACTTTTATGATCCAGTGTCTTGTCCCACTGAGTTTTCCTACCTCTGTGGCTTCCTGGTGGTTAGCAGGGAGGTGAAGAGTTGAGGAAATCTGTAAGGCACAGCCTGATTAAAATCTGGTGTGTGCCGTCCTCAGTTCTTCCCTAACGGTGAAGCCATCTGCACCGGCTCAGATGATGCCACCTGCCGCCTCTTTGACCTCCGGGCAGACCAGGAGCTCATAGTATACTCTCATGAGAGCATCATCTGCGGAATCACATCAGTCGCCTTCTCCCGCAGCGGGCGCCTCTTGCTTGCTGGATATGATGACTTCAACTGCAACATCTGGGACTCCCTGAAAGCAGAGCGTGTGGGTGAGTGGCATTCCCTGCAAAGTCTTCTGTCCCTACCAGGGCAAGGAAAAGGCCTTTATTTTTTCTAAAAGGGACACATCCTATACTGACTGAAACCCAACAAAGCTTCCTTGCACTTAAGGAGCACACCATAACTAGTACAACTCTCTTTTGTGTAGAACTGTTGTTTTTAATGTTAAGGAAGTCGAGCCTTTAAACAACATTGTTTCAAGGCGGAAAAGAGCATTAAGGTTTCTACTAGCTAAAACTGCTCACAAGCATCAGTAGTATTTCCTACTTTCTCCTAGCCTCTGCTGTTTGCCAGTTCCAGCTACTCCCAGTGCCACTTGGTGGCCAGGCACCAAGCTGAGCATGAACCTCGGCTTCCATCCAACATCTTTGGATACTCCGTGATGCTCATACACAGAATACACTCAAGTGCCATTTTTCTTTCAGATGTGGCCCCTAGCCTCTGAAAATTTAGAACGCAGCCCACCAAGGGCATTGCTATTTCTCAGTCTTATCAAGGATGCCATCTTTTCTTAGTACTACCATCTTCCCAGGGTGAAAGCAGTCATATGAGGATTCAGCTAGCCAGACCTTCCCAACAACATTGTTCTTTCTTCGGCCAGTCCCATGGGTGGTGGTTATATGCCATGTACAAATGTTCTTCTGCATGCTTGTTCTTATTAGCCACGTACTGATCGTAACACGTTGTGCAGGAACAGACAGCGCGATACACAGGGGTGTAGGTACACAGCCTACGATGCATGTCCTCGGCGTGGTCAACCCCTTCATCTCTCCCAGGCCCCACTTCTTTTCCTGACCTCTCTTCTTTCCCCCCATAGGAATCCTTTCTGGCCATGACAACAGAGTGAGCTGCCTGGGGGTGACAGCAGATGGCATGGCCGTTGCCACCGGCTCCTGGGACAGCTTCCTCAAGATTTGGAACTGAGGACGGCAGCAGAGAGGGAAAGAGCAGTGGAAGCATGGCCCACAGCCCGAGCCCATGCAAACAGCATCGTCAGCTGAGCACAACAGAAACACCTACCTACCACTCCTGCTTGTCTCTAGACACAGGTCACTTGTAGGGGTCTCCCAGAGTGAAAGGAGAGGTTGGGGAGGGGAAGCGGGGGGAGCTGGGGGGCAGGAGCACACACACTGGCCCTTCTCTCCACCTCTGAACAGGCCCAGCAGTTTCCAGCCTCGTGCAGGCTTAAAGACATGCAGAACACTGTTCATTATGTCTCAGGACTTTACAGTACAGTTCAGACACCCTGCATCTTTCTTCAAACACCTCTACCCATGTTGACACCAATCCTTTGGAGGACCCCTCATCCAACGCCTCTGTCCCAGACTAAGCTCTGTCCCTGATTTAACCTACCTAGCTTCTCTGTGCAGCTGTCCTATATCCCTGCAGACAGCCTCAGAGATGTACTGGCTTTTACATTTCTATCATGCAACTTCAAACAAAAAGCTAGTGTAAATTGGACTCATTTTCCACTGGGGAAGACTTAGCGCAAGTCTTACCTATGCATAAATGGGGGAAAGGTAGCCTTCAGACCTGCCAGAATACCAGGGAATATTTTATTCTTATTTATTGTCTGCTTCTTGCTGTTCCTTCTCTTTTTGCCTCGCTCCTGCATTGTGTGGTGACTCTGTCTAACCAGTAGCCATCAGCCCCTGTTTTCAAGTCTGTTATAGGTCTTCATAGCCCATGCAAATAAAGAAAGCTCACATAAGCGCAGGCTGTGTTCTTTCCAGCATCGCAATGAGCTACTGCAAACATAATTCTCCTCCTGTGAATACTGCCTGCTGACCCCATCCAGAGAACATCATCCACAGGCCTTGCTCTACCTCAAAGTCCCCAGGGGAGGCTGTTCCTCACCTATGTTTTAGTTGAGAAGAGGCTGTTAGTCCTGAGGCTTGCTGCCCTAGAGTTGGGATGGAAAGCTGAAAATACATCCTTGCAAACCTTGGCAATTTGAGCTCAAGTACAGGACAGAGCCTTTATATTCAGCCCCTATTCCACTTACTGGCTCATAGTGTCATCCTGAGGTGACAAGGCTCTGCTAAGGAGAGTTGAAGGTCAACAAGGTGTAGTGACTTATCAACAGAAGGTCAAGATATTAACACACAACACTATCTCATCCTATTTTGGATCTCACCCTCATGCCAGACCCTTGCAATAGGCTACAGTCCTTTGTATACATTAGTTTCTGGCTGCTGTAGGTGCAGCAGAACTCCAGAAATGACACTAGATACATCAGTCTCCTGCACAGAGCTGCAGCTTCCCAGCCCACTCTATAGTACATGGGTTGAAGCTCAGACCCATCTCAGCACAGCTCTATGGTGGCATGTTACCGGCAAGGGACAGAGCTGAGTTTTAGGGCTAATGGAAGGCTGAACTATTTGTTCCTGAATCCTTGTCCCCGAAGAAAACATTGCACTGGACAAGCAGGGGACTCCTACTGTCCTATCATGACATAGATACAGTCAGCAAAGGTTTAATACAAGTTTATTTGCTACAGATAAGAACTGTGCAGTAAGTCATACAGCTGATATACAATAGAAGAGCCAAAGTCTGTACTGTACATAAGACATGCAAAGCTAGGAGAGAGAGAGAGTGTGCTCTTTCTCCTTTCCCCAACAGGGATAGGTGAGAAGAGTGACCACAAGTCTGGAGTTTCAGTCTATTGCAGGATTTCGCACCCCTAGAAGACTCTCAAAACATAGAAGCAAATTACAGCAAGATCCTGGAAAAGGAAATCTCTAGTTCTCCACAAAAGGACACTGTTGGTTTTCTTTGTTCAAGTCACTCCAAGCACAGTTCCCGGATTTGAGGCTCCGGCTCAGATCCACTGTCACTTCCTTCTTCTCCCCAGGGTTCTCTCCCAACACATGCCTCTTACCCTCGAGAAATAAAAAACCCAAATATACAGTGTAAAACACAAGTTAATTGAGGGTTAGTTAATTCTCAGTGGAACACATAGCCCATTTTCAGACCATTCAGCTTTGGCTCTCTTGTGACAATGTCTAAGTGACAGACTTCTTTCTACAGCCTAAAGAGAAAGGATGCACTGAAATGGGCAATATCATGGTAAGGCCAAAGATACAGACATTGAACAAGACTTGGAGGCCTCTAGGGACAAGACTGACCCACAGAAAAATACTCATGAAGTCAATAGGCTCTACAGGCCCAGGAGGCCACAGTTCCAAACTGGGGCTCTACAAAATACAGAAACTGAAGGATTTGGGGTTTTTTTCAGCCTATTCTTCCTCCCACAGTATGACTCGTTAAGCTTTACCTGGCGAGGGGCAGGAGCACTGGGGGAATTATCATCTTGTAGGATGCTGAGGGGAGAGCGGCCAGTTCCACCAGATGTTGCCATGATTTTGTTGTTGGTCTTGCGTCTCACAGGCTTGCTCCCTAGTGACAGAAGGAAACACATCAGTGTGTCACAACAAGGCTGGAGGATCCTGGATTTTAAATGTCTCCTGGCCTTTATGATCTAGCTTGCTTGCCTGCACAGCAAAGACTGTTACCCAAGGAATTCCAGGTAAAGGGATCACAGAAAGGTTGAAGTTGGAAGGGAGCTCTGGAGGTCCTCTGGTCCAACCCTACTGCTCCAGCAGGGCCACCTAGAGCCAGTTGCCCAGGACAGTGTCCAGACTGCTTTTGAATATCTCCAAGAATGGAGACTCCGTAACCTCTCTGGGCAACCTGCTCCAGTGCTCTGTCATCCTCACAGCAAAAGAAGTGTTTGCCAATGTTCAGAGGGAGCCTCCTGTGTTCCAGTTTGTGCCCATTGCCTCTGGTCCCGTCACTGGGCACCACCGAAGAGAGCCTGGCTCTCCCTTCCTTGCACCCTCCCTTCAGGTATTTATACATATTAATAAGATCCCCCTGAGCATTCTCTTCTCCAGGATGAACAGTCCCAGCTCTCAGCCTCTCCTCATCGGAGAGATGCTCAGCACAGAGTTTTCTGAAGCACGGTCTATATTAAAGACTCTCAGCACCACTCAGTACTAACACTGAGATGTGCTTCCTGCCCTCGCTCCCCAGCTCCTCCCAAGGAGGAACTCCAAGGTCCCACTGAGTAGGCCTCCACAGTTACAAGCCTGTCTCAGAGAGGGGAAGAGCTGAGATTTACCTCTTGGAGAGGTACATTTACCTCTTGATTTTGACTACTGATTGAAAACGTAATTTTTTCAACTCCTGACAGAAACCAGTTCGATAAAAGAACAGTTCCCAAAGGGGCCTCCCATCTGCCAGCTGCACAGTCCCAAGGCCAGGCCATCTGCGGCGGTGGGAGACAGCTGAACTGGGGGAACAGACAAGGTCTCTGTAAGCAAGCAAGCCTGGAGAAGGCATGTGCACCAGAGGGTGTTGACCTCCTCATACCAGGCACCATGCAGCTCCTCAGGCACACGGAGCCCTAGGTGTGTTACCCCCCACACCGAGCACTTACCCGAGGAGAAGCCAGGCCCAGCAACGCGGGCTGGCCGGGCCGGGCCCGCGCTGGGAGAGGGCGGCCTCTCTGCTTCTTCCCCCGAGGCGGCGGCGGCCGCCTCCGGGCCGCCCGCAGGCGGGGAGCCCCGCCGGGCCGGCTCCTCCGCTGCCGGCTCCCCCGCGGGGCAGGCCGCTCCCGGCGGCGCCGGCTCCTGGGGCGCGGCCTCAGCCCCGAAGGCCTCGCTGAGCTGCTTCACCAGGCGGTCCACGCTGTCTGCCGGGGACGGAGGACGGGGTGAGCCGCCGGGCCGCGCCGGGCAGCCCACCGACCCGCCCCGCCGGGGCCGCCTCACTCACCACTCGACGCGGCTCTCATGGGCGTGCGGGAGATGCCGGGTGTGGGCGAGCGCGGGTCCCGGTCCTGGCTGGTGCCCGCCGCCGGCTCGGCGGGGCCGGGCTGAGGGCTGCCCGCCGGGGAGCTCACCACCTGCGGAGAGGGCAGGCATGGGGGCGGCGGGCCGGGGCCGCCGAGGGGGGGGGGGGGAGTGGCGGCGGGCGGCCCGCGGGAGGGCGCCTACCTCGATAGGGGTGCGCAGGATGCCGGCGCTGGGGAGCGGGGGTCGCTGACGTGCGCCAGGTGCTTGTTGCGGGGGGCGGCGGGGGTGGCCGGGGCGCTGCCGGAGACCCCCATGGCGGCGGGCGGGCGCCGAGCCGCACTGCTCCCCTGCGCCACCCGCCGCCGCCGCGATTCAAATCTCCCGCGCGCCGGGCGGCTCCGCCCCATTGGCCCCCGCACGGAGGAGGGGCTCGCCCCGCCCCGCCCCGCCCCCGGGCCCGCCCCAGAACGCCCATCTCCCGCGGGGGCCTCCCGGCGGCTCCGAAGCCCCCGCCCGGCACGTCCCGCCTCGCCCGCCGCCGGCCCGCTGTCAATCTTCGGGGAGCTCCCCGCCCTACGTCGCTATTGGCCGAGGAGCCCGGCACCGCCTCCCGTGACGGCGGAAGGGTGGCTGCGATTGGGCGAACCGGACGGGCGGTGCCGCGGGCCCGGCCCTCAGCCTCGCTGCCGGCGCGCCCGTGCGGCGCGGGATTGGCCAGAGCCCGCCTGACTGTGCTGGGCTCTGATTGGTTAGGGTGGGGCTGTGGGCGGTGCTGCAGTGGGCAGCTGTCATGGCGGAGCTGAGCGAGGCGCTGCTCTCGGTGTTGCCGTCCATCCGGGTGCCCAAGGCCGGCGACCGGGTCCACAAGGACGAGTGCGCCTTTTCCTTTGACACGCCGGTAAGCGCGCCCCGCCGCCGGCCCGCCCGCCTCGCCGGGCTGCCCCCGGCTCCGGCCCGCTCCCAGCCCACCCGCCCGTCGGGGTGCCGCTGGCGCGCGGCGCGACGGGACTTGTGGTTCCCCGGTGGCCGGGGCGGCCCGCGGCCGGGCGGAGCGCGGGGCCCCCGGGGACTACAGCGCCCGGCGTGCCCCGCGACGCGCCCCTCCCGGCTGCGGCGCGCTGGGGGCTGTAGTTCTGGGGCCGGAGCGGGCGTGGGCAGGTCGCTCGCCCCGTTCGGCGGCGGCCCGGCCCGGCCCCGCGCGCCTGGAGAGCGGGTGCTCCCCGACCCCCCCCCCCCCCTCCGCTGCGGGGGCTTGCCGGGAGTTGTAGTCCTGCAGGCGGCGGGGGGCCGGGGCGCGCCCCGGGCCCGGCCCTTGGCGGCGGGGGGCGGGCCGGGGGTCCCGCCCTGCCCGGGACTAAGCTACCCCTCCGGCCTCGCCGCGTGGCGTGGCCCGGCAGGCGGGGGGCGAGTCGTTGCTGTGTCATTAAGATGGCAGTGGTCCCTTCTCCAGCCGTCTCCACCCCGCCGGCATCCCTGCTCCTCCCTCCCTACCCCCGCCTGCCCTAGGCGGACCTGGGGAGGCCCAGGCGGCGGGAGGGCGAGGTCCCTCCTTTGGCCCCCTCCGCGGTCGCCCGTCCGGGCTGTGCCCCAGTCCACCAGAAGGAATGGGCTGCGGCTGGAAGATACGGGTCCTTCGAGGAAGCAGCACACGGCAGCCTGGCCCTCTTTCCCTCCCCGAGCCCCACAGTGATGCTTGTCCATGCACTCCCCACTCTGCCTCTGTCCCAGCTGCTTAATGTTGGGAAGCAGGCTGAGAGCTTCTTAGTGGTTTTCCTCTTTTCCAGCCTCTGCATTTGGGGTCCCTCGCCTCTTCGATTTAAAAAGGGTATCTCTGCTGAATGAGCGTGGCGTTTTCCAGGTGCTTGTGGGATGGAGAGGGCTCATTCAGTATCCATTTCGGAGCTACTAACAAGCTTTTGAATGCAGCAGCAAAAATAAACAGTGGTCTGTTAACCTTCCTCACACTGTAGTTTGGCAGCGTTCCCTATGGCACTGGGAATTACGCGTTCAGACAGGGTGGCACGGTTTTCTTGGTAGTGATTGTACCGTGCTCTGAACGTGTGAACTGTGTGTGCTAAGGACCTTTTGCAAGATAAGCGTCTGAGGAATCTCGCTCAGGCTTTCCTGATTCGGTAGCATCCTGCCATAAAGGAACAGGCAAATAGTTTTTTAAATACATCATCTTGACAGGAGTACCTGTTCTTCTGGGACAGCCAGGCTGGGGCTTGCCATCTTATTTCTGACTAGCTACTAAGTGGCTGGTATGTAGGAATGAGCTGTGGCCATGATTTAATGAATAATGAATAGTGTTCCTAGAGGTAAGTCTGTGCCTATCCTAGCAGTTGGAATGGCATTCTTTACCACCTCCCTTTAGTTTTTATCTCTCCTTCCTTCCAGGAGTCGGATGGCGGCTTGTATATCTGCATGAACACGTTCCTGGGCTTTGGGAAGCAGTATGTGGAAAAGCACTATCAGAAAACAGGCCAGCGGGTCTACCTGCACCTCAAAAGAACACGTAAACCGGTAAAAAATAAAAATACATACAGTCAAACTTGTTCTGAAATTGAGAGCTGGGCTATGTCTCTGTACTCAATCAGATACAGAGTTTTCTCTCCTCAAATATAACTGATGTTTTTCTTGGTGAATTGAGGTACACCAGTTCTTCAGCTCTGCTTATGTTTAATTGTTGTATGGATTGCCCACGCTATTTCTGCCTGGCCTCTTTCTGTTTTCAGAGTAGCCTAATTTCAATCCTTAAGGCTTGCCACAGCTTGCCTGTCCCCCTAACTCTTATTTCCCTATATCTTCTCAACAAAATAGAAGGAAGAAGACACCAACTCCAGTGCTGGGGACCCCCAAGGAAGAAACCAACTCGCTTGGCTATTGGTGAGAAAGCACTTCTGTACCGTATTGTCCTTCTTGTTTTGAACCAGTATTCTGGAGCTGCCTGGCTTTGTGGCACGCCTCTTTTGCCTTTACTCTTCTGGGCTAGTTGAAGCTAGTATCCCCATCCGAATTCAAACTTTGTGTTTTCTAGTGTGTCTTAGGTGGGCAGTTTCTGCAACACAGTTGTTGAGGTGGTAGTTTTGTTCTGTGTCCACAGTTGCATCGTGTTTTCTGTAGATAAATATGTTTTGCATCCTCTCTTAACTCTGTATGCCTGACTGAGCTTGGTGCGGTTATAACCAGCGTGGGACTGTTGCTTTATATGGATGTGTCCAGTGTGGGGCTGAAGTAAGTTTGAGAAAATGTGTAAGTCTGGGAAAAGTAAGTTTGAAGTTTCTGATGGAAAAACTATTTTTTAAACTTCTCAGATATTGAACTAGTGTTATTTGTATAGAAGAAATTACTGGTAAATGCTGTATTAACATTTTGGGCTTGATAGTTCTTTGAAATACAAGGCTGATACTGGAGGAAACATGTGAACATTAAAATTTAAAAAACAAGCCCTTTTTTGGAAGAACGGGGCTGGTGTTCCATTACTCTCTTGCACTGACTGAAAAGGCTGTCATGGCAATCAACGAAGATGCTGCTTATTTGGAGCAGTCTCGGCTAGTAATTTCTGAACCATTATGGAGATCTATAAAGCGCAGGATAGGAACATTTTTTAGCAGTAACAGGTTCTTGACTTGCTAGAAGCTGACCACTAGAGGGAAATCCAGAACCTGGACAGTGCACGTCTTGCTTTTTGCTTACTTTTTCCCCGGCTGTGCCGTTGTGTAGCAGATGCCTGGTGACTCTGCTGCTGCCACAGCGCAAACACCAACACTGAGACTTTTAGCTGCTCCCTATTTTTATGGTGAGGTGAATGGAGTCCCAAAGGTCACTTCTGGCAAAACTGAGACTAGAATCTACATTTCTTCAGATAGCCAGTGTTTTATGTATATGATTATGCTGCTTTCGGAGAGGTGCGACCCAGTCTGCATTATGAGTTATTTCTGCATCCTCGATTCTGCAAAGGTCTTGAGACAAGTGTTGTCACTGGGTCAGCAAATAGCTGCCTGTGATAACAGCTTAGCGGTGTGAATGGAGCAGGAGAGAATAAAAGAAAGTATTAGCCCTGTGAGGCAGTGATCTTAAATCTAGGAGAGATTTTTTTTTTCCCCCGCCTTTTTTAGCTAAACTGTGGTGGTTTAGCTAATCCTGACATGGGAGATTTTTTGAAGTGCTAGGAAGATCCAGAAGAAAAATGTCATTGGCTGCAAAATGTAGTCCTTGATCTCTGTGTACCTCAGCTTCCCTCTCCATGGGAAAAAAAAAAAAACCCTATAGTGCTTGCCTCCCATGCCTGCATGTTGGTTGGATGACTTTTGGAGTTTGTGGTGCTTAGATACAACCATGGAGAGGGAGGCAGTGTACCTCGTGGCAAGCTGTTGGCTATATCTGGGGGAACAAGGGCTAGGAGACAGTCTGCTGGCTGAAGACCCTCTTCCTCATCTGGAGCCTCAGAAGGTTCACATAACCACCCGAGGGGACCTCACCAGTCTGTTTGAGTTTGTTTAGAGTTCAGGAATTATGTGATACCCTGAGGGATTGTGTATTGCTTTACTCTGTGAAGTGATGACAGGAGATCTCTCTGGGATGTGCTGAAGAGGCACAGAAGAGGATTATCTGCGTATGTTGTTGCGTGATGCTGGTGACTGTTTTCAGGTATTTCTAAAATCACTGAGGCTTGCAGCATCTGCATTCATACATGGCACTTTGTGCATAGTGTGAAAAATGTAGGTATTTGAGGGGAGAGTTGCAGGAGTTGTTGTGGGAACCGGATATTTTTGTCAATGTTTTAAGTAAAAGCGGTAATGGTTATCAGAAATGTGTCACACACAGGATTCTTGAGGCTGAGGCATTAAATAGCAAAAACTCGTATTCCCTTCAGAGATTTGTTGCAGCGACAGATCTTCAGAGATCTGTTGCAGAGATCTGTTGCAGTCACAGCATGCCATTTTTAAAGAAATGAAGGAAATTCAGTTAAAAAAAAACATAGGGGGTTAAGGCTGCTAGTAAGCAATGTGTGTTCTGCCTGTTTCCTTCTGGGATATAAGGTGTCAACACTTGGAGAACAGGAAAGGCCAAGGTTTTTTCCTGAGTACCTACATAAAACAGAAACTGTTCCCTCCACTGCAAATATTACTTTTTGGTGAGCGTCCAGCATGACTCTTGACAACTGGCAAATAACCTGTTATGTATGGAACTCCCATTTCTGTTGCAACCTCTGGAAAGCATGGCTAGGTGGGCATGAGAAACTACTAGCACTATACCTTTCCTAAAGACTTTTTCTGTAATTATGGATGTTCTGGTTCCAGAGGAACTCCTGGTTCTCCTTGCCTAAGTTCAGGACTCTGAACCGTCCTTCCTGGAAGAGGCAAGAAGCAGAGCCAGGATCCTTAAAGATTCTGGTAGACTAGACCTTTGCACTGGGTTACAATATGATCTCTTCATGCACATCTCCATTCATCATCTTGGATATATGTGAAGGATGAACAGCAGTGCTTCATCGTGGCTCTGTTCTGGCCAATGTCTCTCTAGACCAGGTCTTCTTTTTTCTGGTTGTAGTCAGGGTCTGGAGATTCCTTCTAAGCATCTGTAAAAAGAGCTGGGAAAAACAAACCTATTGTCATTAGGCTTTTATTTGCTCCTGTGAAGTCCACACCGCCAGCAGAAACTTTAGGATCTAGAAATGGAAGAAAGATTGTGGGTCATTGATCTAGAGCTTTGCCTTAGTCATGGTGCCTTATTTCATGTAACCTATGGGCAAGGAAGCTTTGCAAGCTATTTGGTTTTACCTGTTACCACAATGTTTTTCCTTCCTGTAGGTGTAGAAGGTGGATTTGACATCACAGAGGAAAAGTTTGAATATGACGAAGATGTAAAAATAGTAATTTTCCCAGAGCATTTGGATATTCCTCGTGATGGGCTGGAGGGACTACCAGACATGGTCAGAGACAGGGTATGTTTGCATGGAGAGCTGTGTTTTCTGTTGGTGGGGAGGAAATGCCCCATTACAGAGAAGGAGCCGCTGTCCTGTAAAAGGGATCCTGCAGAGCTGCTGTGAAGTCTCAGCTTGCAGTAAGCAGGATTGTTCTGCACTTATACAGTGCTTTATATTACAGAGTCCTGGCTCGTGACTGAGGCTCCTGAATGCTGCCCTAACACAACTGACTTGCTGATCTGAGCCTAAATGTGCAGTGTTGTGGCACTAGAAGCTTCTTTCCTTGTGCCCTTCATTTTTTTTCCTCCTGTCCTAATTCCAGATTGCCAGCGCGGTTGAGGCCATCCTGACAGCAGATTCAGCATCACGGAAGCAGGAGGTGCAGGCTTGGGATGGGGAGGTTCGACGTGTTTCCAAACACGCTTTCTCCCTGCACCAACTTCAGAATGATGTCCGCATCCCACCGTGGTGAGCATAGTACTGAAACTAGCTGTATCGCTCTGTATCCCAGACCCACCCCCATCACCTTCTTCTCCTGTCCTGGACTGCAGCAGCAGATGAGACTTTTTTTGTGAGTCTCTGAGTGTGCCTTGTCATAGTAAATTCAGGGGAAATGGCAAACTAAGGGATTTCAGGATGCTCAGTGTTCTGAAGTAAAAGAGGAATGAGATTGCTTATACTATGGTAGTAATGGAGAGGGCTTGGGAAGTAAAACCCAAAGGTTTTCACCCTAACCGCTTTTTCTCTGTTTCTTGTCAATAGTGGCTGGAAGTGCAGCAAGTGTGACATGAGGGAGAACCTGTGGCTGAACATGACCGATGGAGCCATCCTCTGTGGTCGGCGCTATTTTGATGGCAGCGGTGGCAACAATCATGCTGTTGAGCATTACCGGGAAACTGGCTACCCACTGGCTGTGAAACTGGGAACAATTACTCCTGATGGGGCTGGTGAGAAGGGGGATCCTCTGAGGGTTATAGATGTGAGGCACCACTCAGGCTGACTGTGGTCTCTGACAAGGGAAGTCAGGGAGGATTTCCAGGCTGTTGTTGCCCACCTTATGACCTGGAACATTCAGTATCATCCTATTGTGAACTTTCCCACTCTGACCTGCTTATTGTGGCAGGTAAAGAACCAGCTGATAAAACCTTGCCTTCGTCCTCCCCTCTCTTGTAATTTGAAGGGGTTTAGAATAGTTATCCAGGTTGCTGCCTTGTTTTCTGTGGTGGGACGTTTATCAAATAATTTTGTGTCCAAAGCCTGAGCAGAGAGTATATGGCACAGTAACCCGCTTTCCTCACTCCAGACATACGTGTACCTCTGTACCTTGATCAATGACAAAGTTGTTTGTCTTGTCACATGTTTTGGAGGAACCTCAGTATTCTGTCTGTTTTGCTACTCTCCTGAGAAGGGAGAGAAACTCCAGCTGCTCAGTTTGTCAAAGCTCCTAGTTCTGAGCATTCTGTTCTCTTCATCCAGCAGCGAATGTTAGATCACAGGCCATGATAAGTCTCTCCTTTTCCTCTGTGTTCCTGCATAGACGTCTACTCCTATGACGAGGATGATATGGTGTTGGATCCCAACCTGGCAGAACACCTTGCTCACTTTGGGATTGACATGCTCAAGATGCAGAAGGTGAGGGGAGGTTCTTCTGTAGGTCCAGAGGGGGAGAGAAGGAATTCTGACGTTTCTTAGCTGGATCCCAGCTTTCCATGGCTGTGCAGAACCATTGCTGGTCAAGAAACCCAGTTTTTTATCAGGCAGAGTTGCCTCATCTGCCTTTCTTCTTCCATTGCCTTTTTTGTCTTTCCTCCCTGTCCCTCAGGTTTCGTTGGGGCTCTGTGCCAGTACTGTAGGCAGGGAGGTACGCAGGCTCCGAGCTTCGCTTCCTAGATTCAGTGTTAGTGTGTGATTTCCATGCCACTTTAGAGGGGGTGGTTGAGATTTCTCTCATGTTTCTTATCATTCCTCCTCGTGTCCCAGGTATTCAGATATTTGAAAACAACTGTTGTATTTTCCTTCGTTTCTCATTTAGTAAAACGGAATGGATTTGACCCCTTATGTTTCTCTACAGCATTGCCCTTTTCACACCTCTGATGTTCCCTTGAGTCTTCTTTGAGGGTTTTTCCTGGTCTTTCCCTCCACAGACAGACAAGACAATGACAGAACTGGAAATAGACATGAACCAGCGCATTGGGGAGTGGGAGCTTATCCAGGAGTCTGGCGTGCAGCTCAAGCCCCTCTACGGGCCTGGGTACACTGGTATCCGTAACCTGGGCAACAGTTGCTACCTCAATTCTGTGATGCAGGTGCTGTTCAGTATCCCAGACTTCCAGAGAAAGTAAGTGAGCTTAATCATTCCTTTCCATTAGCCTAGGATCCCCTGGGATCAGTACAAAGGTCTCTTAGAGCTGGAAGCTTCTGTTACAGTAATCTGGCTCAGAACCGTGTTTTTACTAGATGAACCCGTATGTCCCTTAGATTGCTCCGTTTTGCTTTGCAGGTATGTGGACAAGCTGGAGAAGATATTCCAAAGTGCACCTTCGGACCCCACACAGGACTTCAGCACACAAGTGTACGTAGAGTTTTGGTGAGAGAAGGAAGGCTGAGGCTGCCTGGGTGCGTCCCCTCTGCGCTGCTACAGTGTGCTTTGCTGCAGGTTTCTCCCTTAAGCCTCGCCTCTCTGTTTCTGTGTCCATCACCAGAGACACTGATCCTCAGTGATCAATAAGGATCTAAGCCAAGAAAGTTCAGCTGAATGCCCTAGATGGAGAGGACAGAGTGCAGCTCACTGTTCATGAGAGGCTCTTAAATGTATTATGTGGGGAACGCACTACCACCTGTTACCACGGGGGGATTTCTGGTAGGCATATTCTATCTGCGTAACAGCAAAAAGGTGCTTGGTCTTTGCAGCGGAGGGAGATGGCTAAGAGCAGAGAAATGCATAGATTTAGGCAACTTTATTCTCAGTGGATAATTTAAAGAGGCTGAAAGAGGCTTCCCGCAAGAGGTATTGTGCAAGCAATAGCAGGAGAATATGCAGAAGAAGGAACACAAGATTTGGGAGGGTGTTGCATTTTAAATACATGAATTCTCTGCTACATCTGCTCTAAAACAGGAAAGCAGTATATGGAGGTTTGGAGTGGAGGAATGGAAGGTGGCATTTGTGGAAGGGAGTTCAGCGGTAAGGGAGGATGCTACATTTGGACAGCCTGGAGCGAGGTGTTCACTGAGGAGGGGATTAAGTTGAGACAGCCAGAAAGATTTTTGCCTGGGCAAAGGAAGGAATTGGTAGGGTTTGGTTCCAGACAAATGGCAACAGTGATGGGGAGGGACTGGAGTGAAGTGGAACAGTAGAAGAGTCTGAGCACAGGAGGAAATCGCTGAGCGTTACTGTTGTCCATTAAGTGCCTCATGCAGTCATCCTTGATCTCTCCCATGGGAAAATGTGATCAGTCTGCTCACAGCAATGCTATTTCTGGCTCAGACAATTTCACTCTGCCCTGTTGTCTCCTGCAGAGTCAGATACACTGCTACTTTACCCATGTCAGGCTGCAGCTTAGTTTGGCTGTTATACAGCTGCTGTATGGCTAGGCACCAGCTGCCCTTCTGCGGGGGAAAGGAAGCTGTTCCTATATGTTCTACCCAATGTGCAAGCAATGGTTGAGATTGGTGGCCAGAAGTCCTAGTAACTTTCAAGTCAATGATGTCTCATGGGACCAGAGAGCAGACCAAGATAAGATGATCTTGGCTGGTGCAGCAGAGAAAGCTGATCTCTGTGAGATTGACAGTCCATGGCAGTGTTAAAGCTGGATGGGCTGATGTGGCTTCTGGGAGTATGTGGGATTGAAGAAACCATTTTGATGCTAACAGTGACTTCTTCATCATTCCAGAGCCAAACTGGGCCATGGACTGCTTTCTGGGGAGTATTCAAAGCCAGCTTCTGCAGATGGGGAACAGCAGCCCGATCAGAAGGTGAGACTTGGATACAGCATCCTCATGATATGTGTGATGCATGAGGTATTGTGTGTGTTACATGAGAAAGGACGGAGAACCCGTTCTGAAGACATGTCCTGGGGCTCGTTCGAGAGCCCTGTCACCTGAAGAAAAGCATGGCTAAGAGTAGAGTGCTACATGCCAGGACACATGCTTGGTAAATTATGACCACCTTCCTCTTCCACCTTGTTATTTGCAGGGTATGCAAAATGGCATTGCTCCACGCATGTTTAAGTCCCTCATTGGAAAGGGGCACCCAGAATTTTCCACTAACCGACAGCAAGATGCCCAGGAATTCTTTCTGCACTTCATCAACATGGTGGAGGTAATGGTTGAGTCTATCTGTCAAATGATGGAAAAGCCCAGCTTTGTTTTCTCCCCACAGCAGGGGGTGAGGGGTGGAAGTAAGAAGCTGGCAATCAGAGCAGAGAAAGGGAGAGAACACAGGGAAATGGGCCAGCTAGCATCTGTGGGAGCAGAGAAGGAGAGGTGCTTGGCCATGTTTTCAGGGCTGATTTCTTGGAGGAATCTCTCTTGGGAATGGCACAACTGGAGATGTGAATTGTCTTCCTTAGGAGCAGGGAATGGCATGGGTTCTTGGGGTAGAGAAGTTGGCTCTAGTTTACTCTTTGCTGTCTTTTCCAGTGGACTGGGTACAGAAGTGAATAGTCTTTAGCCGTGTCCTGTGTGGAACTGCTGCTACTGCAGATATTTATTTCTGCCATTCTGATGTTGCATCTATCCTTCTAATCTCTCCTTCTTCAGAGGAACTGCCGCAGCTCGGAGAACCCTAATGAGGTCTTCCGTTTTCTGGTGGAGGAGAAGCTGAAGTGCCTGGCCACAGAAAAGGTGAAATATACCCAGCGTGTGGACTATATTATGCAGCTGCCTGTGCCCATGGATGCTGCACTCAACAAAGGTCAGTAATGTGCTAAGGCCAGAACAGTAGCAAATATTATGTTTGGATATTGTACTTTTATTACAGAACTCCTTAAATGAGAAAGGGACTTCCTCAAGGACTGGCTTTGCCACTTCTGAAGCCAGATCGATCCTTCACCTGCTTTTGTGGGATCGGGCTGATTTCTTCAGAGGTGGTGTGACACGGTGATGTCCCTCTAGAACCTTTCCCTCCGACACCACAAGCTGGGCTGTGATTCAACAGCAAAACAGAACTGCAGTAGCAGAACAGTGCTCTGGAAGACACTGTCTACTTTGTGCTCCGTTCTTGATGACGTGTATCTATAGGCCTATTCTGCCTCTGGGTGTAGCTTACACCAGTTGCTTTGTAGGTACCTAGAGGTGGTCCTTGACTCCTCTGCTTTATTCTCTAGATGAACTACTGGAATATGAGGAGAAGAAGCGGCAGGCAGAGGAGGAGAAGCAGCCACTGCCTGAGCTGGTGCGAGCCAAGGTGCCTTTCAGCTCCTGCCTAGAGGCCTATGGAGCTCCAGAGCAGGTGGATGATTTCTGGAGCACAGCCTTGCAGGCCAAGTCTGTGGCTCTCAAGTGAGTGTGTGTGAGTTACCAGCTAGGCTATGATGAACTGGCTGCATCTTCGGGGACTTCTTCTAGTTGCTTGGGGAAGAAGCGTTACCAAAGCTTTGTAGTCCTCCACACCCTGGGCCCATGGAACATCGAAGCAGAGGGGGAACCAGTCTGCCAGTGCTGAAGTGATTGCCCCCAAGGGATTACAGTGGGCAGAACAGCAGTGCTAGTGAAATCCTTACCATCAGATTTCAACTACTGAGGGGCTATGAAAATACAGTGATATTCCAGAAAACTAGCAGCTTTTATTCTAAATTCAAAATTTAGCTTTAAAATCAGTACTGACAATATGGCAACACTGGTCTTGCATGGTCTCTAAAATTTCTTTAAAGGAAGTTTTTAGCTATTAAAGTTTGAGCAAAACACTGAGTGTAACAGACGTGTGAGTTATTTTAAAGAATGCTAACTTAAATGCTAATAGCAAGGTTTTAAAAACAGCTTTAATGTGTCTCACTCATGTTGCAGCTCATGCAACAGTGCAAAGGTGTAGTGAGAGGATTACAAACTTAAGCAGCCTCCTGCTGTGATGCCACTGACTGTTCTTCTGCAATGAGAGAGTAGTCCTCAAAGAATTGGAAGTGTTTTTCTAACAAATGTTCTGTTATTAAGCAATAGCTACTATAAACGAACAGTCAGTAATGCAATCACATTGAAAATTAACTTACTGTTTTGCTTTTAAATAGTGAGTTGTCTTCAAACACTTCGTAAGAATTAGCATTGAATACATACCGTTGCTTAAATTAATTTTACGGCATGTTACAATTATCCCCCAATAGTAAGTATCTGTCTCTTTTATTAGTGCTTCTCCCTTCACAAACATTCCCCTCTGTTCATAGATTCCAGGCACCCTCTCCCTCGAACTGTCTAACTAAATAATGTTCAATCAAATTCAGTTAGCTTAAAATTCACTGCTTCTGCTTCGTATCCGAAGAAGTGCTCTTGTGCTTAAAAGCTTGTCAGTTCCTGCAGCTGTATCTGTTGGTCTAATAAAAGATGTTATTTCCTCTACATTCCTTAAGGGTTAGACTTTTAATTAAATACTAAAATCTGAGGAGGCTTGTAAAATACAGGATTGGAAGGTAGAGAACATGTACTATTTTTCCTCATCCCCCAAGATTTTGTAAATGTTGCATTCCGTCTCATCTTGTCAGAGCATCTGCTTCAGAAATGGTTCTGTGTTTGAGGAGCTTTAAGCTCAGCATAGGAGAGCTGCACAGATATGTGTATCCCCCCTTAGGATATGCCTCCACCCTAATCACTGATTTCTTGAATTAACTAGGTGCCCTCAATCCTTGCTGCCAAAGTATTTAAAAATATTATTTATCTCTTTCAGAACAACACGGTTTGCCTCTTTCCCGGATTATCTGGTGATCCAGATCAAGAAATTCACTTTTGGTCTGGACTGGGTGCCCAAAAAGCTTGGTAAGAAGGATGAGAAGTACAGAGCAGATAGGTATTGGGAGTCGTATATGGGTACTGTGGTCATTACTGCAAAGAGGAAAGTAACTACCCCAAAAGGAGCTGCAGACTGTAGCGTATTGCATCCCCAGGGACTTACGAGTCCTTTGTTTTTGCCCCTGTGGGGAGGCTGAGCAAGACTGTATCTTGCAGATGTCTCCATTGAAATGCCAGAGGAGCTGGATATCTCTGCACTGCAGGGAACAGGGCTGCAAGATGGAGAAGAAGAAATGCCAGACATCGCACCCCCACTGGTGACACCAGATGAGCCCAAAGGTAGCCTGGGGTTCTATGGCAACGAGGACGACGACTCCTTCTGCTCCCCTCACTTCTCCTCTCCGACATGTTAGTGATTCTCCTCCTCTCTTCCTGATGCCTGACTCATTTCCTTGCTCTCCTTGTCTTGTCTCCCATGCTAGCGGTTTCCACCTGCTCAGACTTTCCCCTGTCCCTCTGTCAGCGAATGCCAGCTGCCTCCCTTGCATGCCTGTTATGCAAGGGTGTTATGCAAGGGAGTTTGTTGATTCCTGTTCTGTTGAAGATGGGGAGGTGGCATGTCTAGTGCATTTAGAGGGGGCAGAGCTGGGGTTTATACAAGATTTAACTGGTAGAGGTATTTTATTTTCACAAAACGCATTGGGAGGTAGGGTTTGGAGGGTAGGGAAGAGCCAGTGCTCCTGAGTTCCTGAGTTGAATCCTTTTGTTCCCTGGGGTGCCTGTGTGTGAGACTGCGCTTCTGAAGAAGAAAGGTAGCAAAGGATGAGAAGAGCAGAGAGGCAGAACTTGAGTGAAACGAAGCCAGGAAATGGTGGCTTGGGGGGCTGTGTGACACTGCACAAAACAGAGCAGGCAGGGCTGGGTGGGAGTGGGTGGCTCTAATCTCTGTCTTCCCACAGCACCCATGTTGGATGAGTCGGTGATTATCCAGCTAGTGGAGATGGGCTTTCCCATGGATGCCTGCCGCAAAGCCGTGTATTACACAGGGAACAGTGGGGTTGAGGCTGCCATGAACTGGGTCATGTCACATATGGATGATCCAGGTATGAGGCCACAGGGCCGTGGTGGAGCTTATTGCATCTGGGCCATTGTACTTCCTGTCCCACTACCGCAGTGGAAAACTGAAGTAGTTGGGACCTCAGACTGTATCCCTTTCGGAGAGATCTAACTGCTCTGAGCTGTATTCTCTTTTCTGCTGCAGACTTTGCTAACCCACTAGTTCTCCCTGGATCCAGTGGACCAGGGTCAACTATTGCCTGCCCAGACCCTCCTTCAGAAGACAGTGTGGCCACCATTGTCTCCATGGGCTTCTCCCGGGACCAGGCTATGAAAGCGCTTAGAGCCACGGTGAGAGGCATGGGTGATGTCAGAGTGAAAGGATATTCTCAGGAACAGGCTTTCCCAAGTTCACAGTCTTCTTCCTTCCAGAACAACAGCCTGGAGCGTGCTGTGGATTGGATCTTTAGTCACATTGATGACCTTGATGCAGAAGCTGCTATGGATATCTCAGAGGGGCGCTCAGCAGCTGAGTCCATCTCTGAATCTGTCCCTGTGGGTCCTAAAGTGCGCGATGGGCCTGGAAGTGAGTTCCAAGCAGTAGGAATGTGGATTTTGGGGTGCAAACTCAACATGGCTTTGTCCTCCCTAATCCATGCAGTACCACGGGTTTTAGCAGCAGCTGCCACAGAGCTGGTCTGGTTGTTGAGGTGGAAGCAGGGAGGAAAAGGAGAGGGATGGCAAACTAGGGTCTAGACCCTTCAGGGTGGGGATTACCTGGAAGCCAGTAAGAGAGAGGCAGAGGAAACATCATCAAGTGAAAGACGGGAAGGGCTGTGCTGCTTTTTCCCAGTCCTCCCAGGAGGCTTTTTTGTTCTTCAGGCTCCCATTGAAAAACCAGGTTCCAGTCTCTGTGCAGAATCGGTGCCAATGCTGCTAGGCTGCTAGGTGCCATAGGGAGGGGGAATCTCTGCCGTTACCCACCCGGCACCCATGGGACAAATAAACAGTTGGAAGAGAGAAGGCTGAGTGGCAGTTACCATCTCCTGTTTCCCTGCACGTTTGGCCCTCAGACCAAATCGTCACAGTCACGCTTGACGGAGACCCACTTCTAAATTATTACCTTCAGGGATCCTTTTCTAGAGAGGGCCTTGCAGAGGATGTTTTGGGGTAAGATGCCTTTCTTTCTCTGATCACTGCTCTCTTCCCTCCTCCTCTCAAGAATATCAGCTGTTTGCCTTCATCAGCCACATGGGCACTTCAACTATGTGTGGACACTACGTTTGTCACATCAAGAAAGATGGCAGGTAAGAGGGATTTTCACAGCGTAAGGGGACTCTGAGGTACAGCTTTAAATTACCATCCTCCCCTGTTTCTTCAGAGGTCTTGCGGGGTCGGGCATGAGAGCAGATGAGGGGAATCAAGTCGTGTCTTAGCCACAGAATGGTGTCCCTGAGCTCCCCTTCTGCCTGTTGCAGGTGGGTGATCTACAACGACCAGAAAGTCTGTGCTTCTGAGAAGCCCCCCAAGGACCTGGGCTACATCTACTTCTATCAGCGGATTCCCAGCTAGAACATCCTCTTGCTGTGTGTGGTGGGGGGAGAGTGGGCTGAAGGCGGGGGGGGGGAAAGGGGTGGGGGCAGTGAGGATGCGAGCAGGGTCCTTCTCTCCCCTGCTCCTCTTTCCCCACTCATCCCTTCGTGGCCTCTCCACGGAGACACACGGGGAGACAAGAGTTCCCTGGCTAATAGACTGGGGGAGGGGGCTGGAGCCCCCGTGGACATGAGTGAAGGGGGTCCGGGGAGGGTGGGAATCTCTCTCTCTATAGGAAATGTCGTCACTGTCCCCACCCCCGTGTGACACGCAGCCCTAGTGCTTTGCTGCTTGGTGGGATGATGCCGCCTCCTTGCTGTCCGTAAGGGGAGGAGGGGACTCGTGTGTATGTGTGGCTTGTGTATGGGGGGGGTTCCTCCTGCCTGCCCTGCCGGGGAGGGCACGGGGCGGGCAGCAAGGCGGGCCACGAGCAGCGCCCCCCGCCCCCCCCCCCCCCCCCCCCCGTTGCGTGCCCTTTACATGCCAAAATACACGAGGGACAAAATAAAAGTCGAAATACCCCCTGGTTTCTGTCTGCCCTCTGCATTGCTGGGGGCCCTCCGGGAGCTGAAACACGAGTGGTGGTGGGGTGTGAGCGCTGATGGTGCGGCAGAGGCCCCCCTCTCCGCCCCGGGCTCCCTGTGCTCTCGCCCCCACAGCCACCCCTCTCGCCGCCCACACCGAGGAGCCGCGGGGCAGAGCGTGCTCGGAGCGCCGGGAGCCGGGGCCGGGCCCCGGCGGGGGCCGCGGAGACCGGCGCGGGGCGCTGCGGCGGCGGCGGCGGGGAGGGGCGGGGCTATCTGAGGGGGCGGGGCTTCGGGCGCTGCCGGGCGATAAAAGCGGGCGCCGGGACCCGCACGTCGCCGCCGCTGACCTTCGCCTCTCCTCTGGTACCGGCTCCTGCCCGCTCCCGCCATGGCGCCCAGGAAGTTCTTCGTGGGGGGCAACTGGAAGATGAACGGCGACAAGAAGAGCCTGGGCGAGCTCATCCACACGCTGAACGGCGCCAAGCTCTCCGCCGACACCGGTGAGGGCGCGGCCGCACGTAGCGCACGTCCCGCGCGGCGCCTCACGGCCCGGCGGCGGCCCGGCCTGGCGGGGCTGGGGCCCGGGCCCGGGAGCGGCAAATGTCAGAGGGCGGCGGGCGCCTAAATATAACCTGGCGACGGGGCTAAATATACCCGCGAAACCGGATCTGGGGCCGCGGGCCCGGCGGACACGTGCGGCAGTCCCCCGGGTCGCCTCCGGCTGCACCCCCGGGCGGCGGGGCCCCGGGAGGAGGCCTCCCCCCGCAGGCCCCAGCGGGAGTGGGTGGCCCGGTGTCGCCGCTGCCGAGCCCCGCAGGCCGCCCGTCTCCCTGGGCCCCGTGCCTCTCCCTCGGCCTTGCGCCGGGACCGGGGAGTGCGGAGTTCCGTGTTTCAGCCGAGCTGCGCTGCCAGGGCAGGCTGCGAGACCGTGCCCCTGCCTCACCGCCGTACCCGGTTACGACCCCAGGCGTAACCCGATGCTGCCCTCTCCCCCCGGTTCAGCCAGGCCCGGGCAGCAGGGCAGGATTCTCGCCCGGTTTCTCAGCTGGGACTCTTCCAAGGGACCCGTGTGAATGTGCCGAGTGGCCTGGCCGTCGGCCTGGTATCACCTGTCTGCCCACTGGAAAGGGCTTCCTCCCTGCTGTGGAGTCATCAGATAGCAGGGATATTTCTGCTGCAGAGGGTCCCCCAAATGTCAGCGAGGGCAGGCAAGCTGAGCCTTCCCAGGAGTGGGGGAGGGGAGAGAGGGATGATCTCTTGGGGCTGAGATTTGGGGTTGGTGGCTGGGTACAGTTTCTGCCCTTCGCCTGTCTCAAGGGTAACCACCTTCTGTGCCTTCCAGAGGTGGTTTGTGGAGCGCCCTCCATCTACCTTGACTTTGCCCGTCAGAAGCTTGATGCAAAGATTGGAGTTGCAGCACAGAACTGTTACAAGGTACCAAAGGGTGCTTTCACAGGAGAGATCAGGTGAGCCCACAGAGAAGAGTAAAGCCAGAGTGCCTCTGGGACATTAATTTCCTCCAGAGGTGTGAGTCATCTCCTTTCTCCCCAGCCCAGCAATGATCAAAGATATTGGAGCCGCATGGGTGATCCTGGGCCACTCGGAGCGGAGGCATGTTTTTGGAGAGTCTGATGAGGTGAGTGACCCTGGAATGGTGAGATGGTCCAGCTCAGATGTGCCTGCAAAGGCTGGAGGGGTGAGCAGTTAAAATATGATATGGGAGTAGGTCTGACTTAGCGGTTGCCTTGTTTCTTTTCCATCCCCAGTTGATTGGGCAGAAGGTGGCTCATGCTCTAGCTGAGGGCCTTGGAGTCATTGCCTGCATTGGGGAGAAGCTGGATGAGAGAGAAGCTGGCATAACGGAGAAGGTGGTTTTTGAACAGACCAAGGCCATTGCCGGTAAGGGAAGAAAACTGGTGCTTTTTTCTGCTTTGGACATTTGGGAAATGGTCATCCTGGCCTTAACTGGAAGGCCATAATGGCTATCCTGGCCTTCATTGTAAGGCTTGCAGACATGTTGCTGCAAATGTTCACACACAATATTAATGTGATCATGTTAATAAAAGGCCTGCATGCTCCAGAAAGTTTTCCACCTCTGCGCTTCCCAGTGTGGGGTACTGTGCTTACCTATACTTTCTCCCTCCTTCTCAGATAACGTGAAGGACTGGAGTAAAGTGGTTCTTGCCTATGAGCCAGTTTGGGCTATTGGAACTGGTAAAACTGCAACTCCCCAACAGGTATGAGCGGGGGAAAGGTGGCTGACTAAATGGCCAACTGACCCTTCCCACTCAAGAGATCTTCTTGAAGATTCTCTGTAAAGAATAAAGATTTAGAGATTCTCTGAAGATCCTCTAAAAGACATTTTCTCTTCTCCTTGGAAGGGAATTGTATGCAGAATGCCTCAGCCCTCAGTGGGAGTCTTTCTGTTCCATTGCAGGCTCAGGAAGTTCATGAGAAGCTGAGGGGGTGGCTGAAAAGCCATGTGTCTGATGCTGTTGCTCAGTCAACTAGGATCATCTACGGAGGTAAATGAGTCTGAAGCCCCTTTCCAGTGCAGGAAGCACTTAGTTTCTCTGCTTGTTGCTGCAGTTGTACAGCATGCTCTGCTGGCGAGGAAACTCGAGATTGTCAGAGCATGAAGAACCATGTACGAGCTTGTTTGGGTAAATGGGAGACAGTCTTACTGTCTGCATAGTAAGAGATGGCTAGTACCTTGCAGGTCTTACCTTTGCCCTGGCCCCATTTTTTAGAGCTGGCCATCTGACCTTAAAATACTGCTCCCTCCTTAGGTTCGGTCACTGGCAGCAACTGTAAGGAGCTGGCCTCTCAGCACGATGTGGATGGCTTTCTTGTTGGTGGAGCTTCTCTCAAGCCAGAGTTTGTGGATATTATCAATGCCAAACACTGAAGCAGCCTGTGAGGAGCAGTCCCTTGTGGTTAAGAGCAAGAAACGGAAGCAAGAAGGGACCTTTCATTGCACACCTCTCAGTACAGAGGCATCCTCTGAGGCTTTCCCCCTCTACGGTCATTGTTCTAGCTGTGCTGCTAACCCCCACCACCATGTTGGAGTTCTGTTAGTGGGAGCCTGTCTCAGCAGAGTCTTGACAGCCTCCTCTCTGAATTGGCAAAATCCTTGGTTGCCTATTGACCTGTAAGAGCCCACAGTCAACCTGGCCAGTGCCTCCCCCTTTCTCTGCGGCACTGCAGGGAGAGGGGGCCACTGGTGCTGGGGGAAGGAAAAAGGAACTACAGTCTCCTGCATCCTTCAGCTCCATCAGCAAGGAGCCTGTCAGCTTAGACCCTTGTGAGATGTCTTACCTCACCTGTGTCCTGTACTGAACAATAAATGAAAAAAAGAAAAAGCAAAGGTGTGTCCTGGCTCTTATTCAGAAGCAGCTGGGGACAAGCAGTGTACAGAATTTACTAATTCTGGAGGTAGCTGGTTGCAGAGAGGGTAGTGTGGTTTTTGTCGGCTTTTTTTTTTGAGGGCCCTCCATTGCCCTGGTAGGCACTGCACAGGTTCAACAACCTGCATTTTGCTGTCATAGGCTTTACCTGCAGCATGCCCTGGGCATCTTGCTTCTCTCCTGTTACAGCTCCTCTTTGGGCCCGTGGTGATTTGTGAATGTCTCTATTCCAGTAGCTGCTGGAGCACTTGGCTGTCCCACTAGTGAGCTGATCTTTCCAGGCAGGCTTGGTAATGCGCTCATCCCTACCCCTTGCCTGTGAGGACTGGTAATTGAGCAGAGCAACTCCCTCTTTATGCAGGGAAGGTTTTTAAGGCCATGTGCTGAGGCTGTGCTTGCTGCCTGCTTTCAGCTGTGTGCTGATGGGTGAGAAAGCAAGACTAGATGTTACTTCCCAGCTGCTGCACCAGCTAGGAGATTTTTAGGTAGTACTAAGGGTAATGAAAGAGGAAGCGCCTCGCAAGGAGGAGCTTAGCTGTGAGGCAGTATATCCTTGGGAGCCTGTGGGCAGTGCTCTGGTGTGGAGCAGACATGCGAAGGCGCACTCGCTCTGTCAGCGCACAGCTGAGAGATCCTCTCCCATTTCGTGTTTCTGGCCCATAGTTTTTGCAGTTGTGGCATGTTCCTCCCCTGATGCTCCAGCTGTCAGTGTACTGCCCTGCCAGCATCACCTGAGGGATGGAAGGCAGGAGGTGAGGGACCGAGGAGGAGAAAGTCTCTGGAAGCCCGCTAATGCTGCGGGTCCTCCTACTCCGCTGAGGTGCTGCTGCAGGGGTTCCTCCTCCCAGCTGGAAGGGACGGGGAGAGAAGACCCTTCAGGGGGCATCTCCTGGGAGCAGAAGCCCGGCCCTGCCCCTTCCGAGGCGGGAGCCTTTCGGGGAGGAGCCGCCGCCGGGCCCCGGGCCAGCTGCCGGTGGGGCGGGCGCTGCTGGCGCGCCCCCGGGCGTCCGCGGAGCCCTCCGCCGGCGAGGGGCGGGCGGCGTGGGCAGGCAGGGCTGGGCCAGCCCGCGCTAAAATGGCGCTGAAACCGGCCGTGGGTCGCGGTGGGGTAAGCGCTGTTAGGAAGCGGAGGGCCCCGGGCGTAGGAGCCCTGCGACTGCTGGGAACCTCTCCTGACGGAAGCAGGCCCATCAAACAGGGCAGGACGTGGGATGGCCTGAGAAGGAAGAGCCTGACTGCGGCAGAGAGATGACAGCTACTGGCTCTCGGTGCGTGCAGAGTGATGTGGAGAGGAGGATGCTTCAAAGGCAAAAAAAAAACCAAAACAAAAACAAAACACCTGAAAATTCTGTGGTTTCTGCAACCAGAGTGTTTCTGAGAGGCTGCTGGGGCATGACCGTAGTGTGATGCCTCAGGGCATTGGGGTCAGCATGACCAGAGCAGTGGTGACTCGGTAGGGACACGGACAGTGCCTAAGGCTGCCGGCAGTGGGTGGGCAGGATTGCTCACAGGGATCAGCCACGGGCTGCAGCTCCGCTGTCGGTTCCCGCTCCTGCCCAGCCCTGCCCACAGAGCTAGGCAAGAGCCCAGGAGAGTGACCTACATAGAAGAAAACAGATGGGAGCTGAGCATTGATCTTGCTGCTTTGAGGAGAATACAGAGGCATGAAAGCATTCGTTTAATGAGGAGTAAACTCATGGAAAATAATTTCTGCATCAGCAGGAATGCCAGATCTTGTTTTTCTTCTTTTTGTCTGCTTTCTGGCAGCACCACAGCTCTGTGGAGTGGAAATACTGCCAGATCCTCACCGCAAATTGTAGTGGTTGGATCTTAAACAGGTTGCTGTTGGGAAAAATGCATTGTGCCAGATATGACAGCCTGAGAGAGGCTGCTGCGGCTCCATGTCCTCAGTCCCAACCACTAGCCAGGCTGAGCTTGTATTCCCAGTAGGTGCCCAGACACAAACACATGTATACACCACATATATACATATATACACGGATGGCCACGCAGATAACATGGCCAGCCACAGAGAGCACTCGCATGAACACAGCACCAGCAGCCTCATCCCACCCCCTCCTCTGGCTGAGCAGGATGGAGGTGCGCTAGTAAGCATGCATATATATATATATGTGTATTTATATATATATACATACACACACATGTATGCTCCCTCCAGCAGCTGGGCTCAGGCAGTCTGCCCAGTAGCTGCCCCTCGATTCCAGCCTCTCCAGTCCCCTTGGTCTCCCAGTAGCCAGCTCCCCCATGGTGCTCTGGCCCCCCAGGCCCCTCAGCCTCTTTGGCAGCTGCCCGGTCCCCCTGGCAGCCATCTCCCCCCTCGCAGCCCCCTCCTGGTCCCCAGGCCCCCTCGCTGGCTGGTCCAGCTGCACCCTCACTGCTGCTCACACGCTCGCCCGCATGCCCATGCCCATGCCAGGTGCTGCCCCACGGGCACGAGTCCCAGCCGCTGGCACCCAGACCCCCCCACACCCCCTGCATGTGGTAACAAGAGTCCCTCGCCCAGGGCAAAGTGCGAAAGGAGTTTAATGAGAAGATGGGACAGGCTGCGCTGATCAGGCACAGGGCATGGCCAAACCATCACAAACCATTTACACACGACTGGCCCTTTTTATTCCCGTATCCCTCTGTTCTCCCACACTCGATCCTCCACAAACCACCTAGTTCCCTCCCTTTCCCGCCTTTGGTTCCTCCCCTAAACGTCCCCTAATGAGTCCTGCGCAATCCCCAAACGCTCTTCCCCTGCATCCCATCATGCGTCCCACACCCCTGAACGCAGCGACTCCCCCCAGCCCTAAAGGTGCTCTGGGGCTGAGGCTCCCCTGGGACAGCCCTGGGAGGGGCCCGGACAGGGTGTCCCTTCCTCTGGGTCCTTATTTTGGGTTCCTGCCTGCCATCGTACCCCTGTGCTCCTCAGGGCGTGTGGAGATGGGCCTTTGGTGGGCTGATGGCTCCTGGGATGGGCCTTTGGTGGGCTGATGGCTCCTGGGATGGGCCTGGGAGCAGCCCGGCAGGGTGCTGTTTGGGCTCCCGCTCCTGCCCTCGTCTCCCTGTGCTCCTTTGTGGGTGTGCAGAGGAGCTTTTAGCACATAACCTCCTTAATGATCAGTATAGTTAGGTTTGGGATTTTTTTTTTAATACATAACCTAAATAAAATTTCTCTCTTTTAAAGATTTCGGTTTCCTTGTATAATTTTTCTTGTTTCTTGTAAGTTCTTTGGTCATCTAGAAACAAGGCAATTGAGCCATATGCTCATGTTGTAAGACCATATAAAACATGTGTACAAAGGCACACGGGACTTCTACCAGTGCGTTCTTCAGCATAAAGGGACGAGGGACAGGAAGAAAAGCATGTCATCACTTTTCCTCCAGCACCGATTTGCTGAAGGGCTCCTTAAAGCCTTGGAAAGCAAAGGCAAGAGGAGCTGGAGTGCTTTATGTGTAGAGGGTTTTTTTTTTCAGGGGATATAGTGGAAAACCACATCATATGCAGGTCAATGACCAGGGAGTGAATTCAGATGGGGTGAGTGTAGCACAGGAGAAGAGGTTGGCACCGGGGAGTCAAGCGGGACGAGGCAGGGGACATGGACGGTAGCTTGCCGTGCAGCCCTGAGCGCAGAAGGGTGCTTTGCAGGAGGGGTGACGGCTCGCACACGCGTTGTGAGGGCGTGAGACGCGTGTCTGACGGTTGTGTGTCCAGCTCAGCTTGGACCAGCTTATCTAACGCTGACATTGCCTGGGGGCTGTGAAGGAGCGAAGTGCACCAGAGGAAAAGGGAGCAGGGCCTTGGACTTTGGTACTAACCGCAAGACACTGGCGGTCATCAGCTCTGAGCAGTGTTTCCCAGCTGGTGAACACCCAGCTCTGCTCGGCAGCCGACGGGGGTACAGCCACCCGCCTGTCCACGGGTGCTAAAGCCGGGCAGGCACTGATGGCATCTGCTGGGCACTGGCAGCCTCAGCCCTCCTCGGCTCCCCAGCCTGGAGGAGAGGGCTGAAGCAGCGTCACCTGCAGCGGGTCGGGACACCGTACCCCAAAAGCCGCTTCCTGGCATCTGGGAGATTGTGTCGTGGGAGGTTTCACACCAAGCCCGCGCCTAAGTCTGCTCAACATATTAATAAACATTTACCAGAGGGAATGTCTTTCCTCAGAGATACTCACTACCTGAGTGACCACCACCCTGTGCAGCTCGGCCTAACTTCGAAGCCGGCCCTGTTTTGAGCTGGGGGGTGGACAGGATGACCTCCAGTGGTCCCTTCCCACCGAAATGATCCTTCAGTTCTCTGGATACACTCCTAATAATTGTGGATGTCACCCAGCTAGGAAGGGCCGGGAACACTTGGGAAGGTAGAGTAGGATCACAAAGTGCTTCTGATGAAGGCGAGACGTGCTCTGAGCTTTCCACATGGAATTTAATACCACAAATGACGAGCCATTGCAGTCGGAGCAGCAAACGAACACAAGCGGTCAGCTGGGAGGAGTATTACCAGCAGGATGATGAAAAAAGAAACCACAGGGAGCTGCAAATCACCAGCGTCCACGTTGCTGCAGGAAATCGAGCGTTAGCTGTGGGATGCACTAATCGGAACGCTGCCTGTGAAATACGAGAAGTCTCTTTTTGGGGGGTTTACTCAGAGCTGACCAGACTTCGGATTTCACATTTGGCCTGTCTGAGGCAGCAGAAAGGTCCGGATTAGAGGGGCAAGGATAACGCCGGCGAGAGAAGGGGTGTCCCTGGGAAAGCCCAGAGGATGAGGCCTGTGTGGCTGAGGCAGAGGCCCAGGCTGCCTGCAGCGCCCTGCACCCCCTGCAGCGCCGCCGGCCCCGGCGGCCCCGCGCGCTCAGCGCCGGCGCGGGAAGCAGCAACCCCCTGCCCTACCCCGCCCCGGAGCTGTCGCTCAGCGCGGTTGCTATGGCAGCGGCGCCGGGCCCCGCCTCCCCCCCGTTTCCATGGCAGCGGGCCGCCGCGGCCCGCGCAGCCCAGGGTGACGGCCGC